>NW_006408631.1:7136409-7172133 GCF_000296735.1 Chrysochloris asiatica
AAGATGGCCAAACTTTGTCTCTCATGCTTCGGACATATTGTCAGGAGGGACCAGTCTCTGGAGAAGGATATCATGTTTGGTAAGGTGGAAGGTCAGAGAAAAAGAGGAAGACCTCCAATGAGATGGGATGGCCAAGTAACAACATCGATGGACTCAAGCGTGGCAACAGTAGTGAGGTTGGCCCAGGATTGGGCAGTGTTTCGTTCTGCTGTGCATAAGGTCGCTATGGGTCAGTACTGACTTGATGGAACCTAACAACAACAACAAATCATGATGTTGGAATCCTGATGTGATGCTGTGGGTTAATGTGCTGGACTGCAACGTCAGCAGTTCAAACTCAGAAACCCTATGTAGGGTCGCTATGGGTCAGAACTGACTCGATGGCACTTGACAATAACAACAACATCATAATATTATTTATTGGTCCAGTTGCAAGGAGTTTTGTTTTCTTTACATTGAAGTATAACCCGTACTGATGGTTGATGTTATTAAGTAACATCGAGTCAATTCTACTCATATTGACAGGTATAGGTTTTCCGAGGAGCAGATGGTGAGTTTGAACCACTGACCTTGCTGTCCAGTGCATTTTCCTGCAGTGCCACACCAAGATGTACCATTTTATTTTCACTTTTATTTAGCCTCTGTTTTTCATTCCTAATCCTCATAAAGCAATAACCATTATTGCTTTCTTAGAAGCCTTATTTATAACAGCCTCCAACACTCACAAATGTGATGTTAAATTCAGAAGTATTTATTCAAATTATTAACTTTTGTTGCCTAACTTTACACTAATTTTATCAGATAATTTTTATAAACATCCAAACTAGCATTAATTGTGGAATAAAGGACAGTAGTGTGACTTCCAGCTAATGTTTCTATCCTAAATAGTAATTTATGATTTATAATAGTGACATAAAACACAAGACTTTGTAAGTATTCTAACATATGTGGTTATGTGACTATTTTCTTTTTTAAACAAAAATCTCACTTTATATTTAGTTTATGTGGAATTTTTATTGTCCTCTGATGTCATAGTGGGTGTTTGAACTGGGAATGTAGCCTTGAACAAGATAGATAATGGCTGTAACCTTTTGAAACCCACATTCTAGCATGGTGGTACAGAAAACAAGCAAAGAAATAAGAAAATTCCAGGTATAAATGACTGCTATATTGACAGTTAAACATTATTGCAAGAAATTGGATCAAGTTTATAAAAGGTCCAGGAGTTTTTAAAGAACCTGATTTGAGTGTCTGTGGAACCAGGCAGTGCTTAAGTCTCATTTATAAACCAAGTCCTGGCTAGAAGCCCTATACTGTGAACCCAGACGAGCAATTTCCCTTAACCACTCACCTGTTTGTTTTAAAATTTTTGATCTCACAATTTGTGTTTTTATATGCATGACATAAAAAGATGTTATAAATCTTGATTTAGTAGAAAGGAGAACAAAAATTATAGAGGATTCGAAGTAAAAGAGAAAAAAATTATTTGATTACAAATACACAGAGAGGCATCATTACCCATACATGCATGATTTTTATCATGTCTAGAAAGTCCAGACCATTTCAAACCTGCCCAGTGGGGCTTATGGATTTAGTTCCCTCTCTTTCTCGCTCTGTCTTTTCTTTCTCTCTTTCTTGCTTTCTTTCCCCTTTTTCTTCCTTTCTTTCACTCCTTTTTTCTTTCTTTATTCCTTCTTTTTTTCCTTCCTTCTCTTTCTTCTTCCTCTTTCTCTCTTTCATTTCCTTCCCTTTCTCTCCCTTTCTTTCCTTCCTTTCTATAGTGGTAACATTTCTTAATTTTGATACCAATGTTTTATATGAATTCATATACATTTCTAAAATAAGCATGCATTGCTTATGTAATCTGGAAGAAGACATTTTAAATTGGAACCATTAAATTGGAAGTCAATATTTCAGATTTTTCCCCTGTTTCCTTTGAAGTGATGATAGCAATATTTTTAACTCTTAAGTCTGAACTTTTCAATAAATACATCCTAATGAGCATGCTGTTCTGTTGATCTTGTTTATCTCAATTAGCATGTAACAATACAGGAATAATTATAATGAATATAATTTAAAAATATATTCAGAATATATTTTTAAATACTAAACACCCAAGTCACTCATCAGAAACTCTATGCAGGTTACTATGAATCAGAACTGATTTGACGGTACTTTGCAACAATGGTTCTCTGATGAGTGACTTGGGTGTTTGATCTACCAACCTTGAGGATAACCGTCCTATAGCATCACTCCAGGACTCCAGAGAACCATTAGGCCATTTAAAATTAGTATTTAAAAAATATATTCTGAATATATTTTTAAATTATATTCATTATAATTATTCCTGTATTGTTACATGCTAATTGAGATGATAAGTTTTTTTGTATCAAATGAGTTGTGGAAGGAGTGAGTATCTCTTTCTAGGGCCCAGAGATTATCTCATAATATTGGTAATTCAACACATAGAAATTAACCTGACCATATAAAACATACCATAAGGTAGTATATTTTATATTCAAGTGATGGTTGATGACTTGGTTTTATTGGAAAAGAAGCATAAATTAAACTTTATCATCTTAAGAAACTGGCCTTCTCATTTGATGTATTTATAAATCTATGCGTTTTGTTTTTTCAAAATAAAATGTTACCAGAAGTATTATGAGGCATTTTCAAGTGACCTTAATAATTCAACCTTAACTGATTCATTAAACATAAATATGCCAAAGTTTGTAAGATACCAAGATAAATAAATTTAGATGCCTTTTCTCTTAAATGATACATGCATATTAATTTTATTTTTCTTGGTGTTTTGCAAATTTTGGCAAATTTATGTTTAATAAAGCAATTAAGGTTGAATTACTAAGGTACTTGAAAATGTCTCATAAAACTTCTGGTAACATTTTATTTTGCAATCAACACAAAGTTTTATAAGTACATAAAATAAGAAGGGCAAGATAGAAGCTTGCTAACTTTTCTTTCAGCTCTAACATGCAAGTTAAAGTGCAATGATCTTTTTAGTTCTTGAAGAAAGTTTATTTCAAGGTTAGAACTTGAGGCTACATCAGCACCAAACAACCTTTAGGTGTTTTTAATTGCTTTCATAAAGTATAAGTATTCCATCATCCAACTGCACTAATAAGGGTACAGCATAAAGAAACTTTATGGAAAGTTGTCTAAAGAACAGCTTGGGTCATGCCAAGTCTTGAAGGCATTCCTCTAGCACACACAACACACACACACATCTTTTGTGTATTTCCCAGACCAGATCCAAGCAGCTGCTGGGGTGGATGGGATAAGACAGCTGAAGTTGCTTTATTGTCTTACAGAACAGCTGGTGGTGGAAGAAGTGTTGGCAATGATGCAGGTGAAAAATCCAGTTCATCCTCCCCAGCTTTCTCTTGCAAATAGTAACAACAGCACCAAAATATGTCTCACTTGACCTTCATAGAAAAAGTGAATATGGAAAGGGAACCCTAAAACTTAGTGCAGGACTAGGGTGGGCCAGGTGAGGTGCATCGACTATCAGGGACTGACCCTGCACTTGCATTATCTTTGGAGTGAATGCCTCACTCTTCACTGCCAATTTTGTTCTTCAAGTTTAAGTGCCGATGTTAAAAACCAAAGGAATGTTAGTAACACAGTAGATTATGAGCTTGGCTGCTAACTGCAAGGTCAGCAGTTCAAATTTACCAGCTACTCTGTGGGAGAAAGATAAGGCTTTCTGCTCCTTTAAAGATTTACAGCCTTGGAAATACTATACAGCATCACTATAAGTAGGAACCAAGTAAACAGCTCACAAACACCGCTACTGCCATATTATAAGTCACCTGCAAATAGTTACACATCAGGTGATAAGAAAATCCCATTGAGCTAACAAGTATAGTTTTCTTACATTTAAAGCAGTTAGGAGCTATCAGACAATGGACCTAGAACAAGAATATACTAGAAAATTCTGCATGTCAGAGTTCTTCTAGGTCAACTAACGAGCATATTTTAAAAACATATTTTATGTACACATAAGCCCACTCCCAAGAAAAAAGATCCAAGCTAGCCCCCAATCTACAAACTCTTACCTCTCTTTCCATTTAGGTACCCTTGCTCTTCTTGCCTGATTAAACTATCCCAAGACAGTCATAACCTTAATGTATGGAGAGTCCAGTCAGAATATATTCATGATAGAAGCTAAGAGGTGAAAGAGAAGAGAAGAGAATTGTGGTAATTGGAAGCCCAGGTCCTCTCTACACAGTGACTTATATGCAGAGGTAAATAATGGAGCATATTCCATTGATGTAAGATAGAAATGTCATATATGAGTTGGTGCATATGTGATCCATGTGTATGTATATTTGTGCCTATGTCCCAACTGTCCTACCCAAGAGGGGGCTTTGTTTATGTCCAAGTAGTGTATTTTACAGAATTTGCCTGCATAGCATAAATCTCTTAATGGAGACAATGAAAGATGAATATTTTAGACCATAAGGAAACATTTTTGCAGTTGATCTAGATACTCATCCTGGATGTAAGGTAAGTAAAAGTCAGCAGTCCTCTGAGGGAGAGAAAGCAGCAGAACTCCAATTTCTAGGAGAAACAAAATGCTAAAAATAACGTCCCTGCAGTCAGCCTAGGAGGAGGATTTAACTGCAATAGCACAGTCTCACGCACACTTTCAGGGGAGATTAATGAGAAAATATCTTTTCTACAATTAATGACGGTAGCATTTCAAATAGAAAAGATGTCAGGGTAAACAAAGGCAGCATGGATTCACCACGGAGACCCAGCGGTGGGATGGTTCTACTGCATCTGCATCCTTCCGCATCAATACATTTATCTAAAGAACTTGGAATTGTGAACTATGAAGGGAAATATAAAACAGTGTTGTTGAAAGAACCATAAAATCCACTACTGAAAGTTCATAAAATTCAAGAGTAAAATCTAAACCTCAGGTGTCCTGAAACCAGTATTTCAAATAGAAACTGAAGAAAATATCAGTCTTTAATTTTGATTACTTCCCTGTAACTGGATTTTTGGTGTGATTTGAAAAAATACTAGATTGCATACAAAATTAAATGAACAAGGACCAAAAGTTTAATTTCAGACAGTCATGTCAATAGAACAAAATGCTATGACCAAGTGACTGTCAGCCATGATTAAATTACCTTTACTTTTAGGACTATGTCTGAATGTTGTTGTTAAGCGCCATTGAATCTGTTCTGACCTATAGCGACCCTTAGAGGTTTTCAAGGATCAGCTGGTGAGCGTGAACCACTGACCTTAAAGGTCAGACGGCTTTGCAGTCTGGCGCATTAACCCACAGCGCCTGAATATACATTACTTAATTAAATTACTTTCCATAAGAATTCAGGAAGAAAAAAAAAGGAAATTTACAAGGATTTTGTTTCCTAGTTCTATATGTATATATTATATATATGTATACATTTTGTAAAGAGTTCTGGTAGCGTAATGGTTACGAATCAGGTTGGAAACCTCAAGGTCAGCAGTTCGAAACTACCAGCTGCTCCGTGGGAGAAAGACCAGGCTTGCTGCTCCCGTAAAGATTTACAGCCTCGGAAACCCTGTTCAGGGTCGCTATGAGTCGGAACCGACTTGACGGCTGCACTTAACAACAACATATATTTTGTAAAACAAACAAAAACATTATTGCTTTCACAGAATTTATTTAAAAAACCAATCTTTCTGCACGGTAACAGGCGTAGTATGGAGCCACCTTGTGGTAGTCATTTGTAATTGAATGTGTTTTTTAATAAAAATTCTGTCTCCTGGAATAAAATATTCATAGCTGAAAAATTATCTTATTTCTTTAACAATTCTAACTTCCCAACAATAAAAAAACGTATTTATGTGGTATATTTATGGGAACAGAAATGATTTTGTAATAAAGAATAATAATAATGATGGTGGTGTGGTGGTGGCATGCTGTCAAGTCGGGTCTGACTCATAATGATCGTCTATAGGGTTTCCGAGGCTTTAAATCTTTATTAGAGTAGAAAGCCTCTTCTTTCTCCTGTGAAGTTACTGGTGGATTCGAACTGCTGATCTTGGGCAGCCCAATGCGTAACCCACTATGCTACCAGGGATCCTTAATAATGATAGTAATAAAAATCTATTCTTTACTGCTTATTTACCGTCCACTCTCCAGCGGGTTGCATTTGTTTAGCTACTGTATCTCTCAGGAGCTCTGGTAGCAGAGTAGCATAATGGGTTATGAGTTGGACTGCTAACTGCAAGGTCAGCAGTCTAGTCTATCAGCTGCTCCTCAGGAGAAAGATGAGGGTTTCTGCTCCTGTAAAGATTTACAGCCTTGGAAACGCTATGAGTCGGACCGACTCGAAGGCACGCAGTCAGCACAACTCTATCTGTACAACTATAATGATGGAGAAATTCCTTGGGGAAATAAACCCAGCCCAACCCATTGCTTTTAAATGGAACTATCACTCCATAGGTTTCCAAAGCTGGAATCTTTATGAAAGCAACCAACCACATCATCTTCCTGCAGAGCAGCTGGTGGGTTTTCCATGGCGTCCAAACTTCCCCTTAGCAGCCATTGAGCTACCAGTGTTCCTTCTGGGGGAAAACAGAGGCAAACTAATTCAGCTTTCTGGTCAAAGCTACAAACATTTCTAAGGGGTACAGCTAGAATTGGAAAGCCTGATCTAAATCCCGAGTCTTAGTAACTACTGCACTTAGAAAGAAACGGGGGTGGGGGGGGGAGTATGCTATATGCTCTGTGGAGTCCTGGTGTGGCGCTATAGGATAAACACTGGCTGGAGTGTATCACAAGGCTGGAGGTTCAAACCCACAGAAACACTGTACAGGGTTACTATGAGTCAGAACAGACTCCATGGCAATTAGCAGCAACAACAATATGCTATGTATGGAAACTTGTGGACTAAGCACTGGGCTGCTAACTGAAAGATTGGTGGTTCAAACCCACATGTTCCTCTGAGGGAGACAGATGACACTGTCTTTTTACAGTCCCAGAAACCCAACTGAGCAGTTTTCTCTGTCCTGTGGGGTCGCTATGAGTTGGAATCGACTCAATGGCACTGGATTAACTTTTAAAATGCTATACACTATGCTAGGTACATTCTGTTAATTATCTAGTTGTGAGAACAAGTTTAGAATATAATTACTATGTCTATTAATACAAATGAAGAGCATTAGAAAGTTTATATACATCTGGTCCGCAGTTAGTCAGTAATTGACAACCATAGTTGTAATCACTCCAGCAATTGCTTGGTACAGGCACCAACAACGAACATAAGTAATATATTGCAATGGACTTCTAATTTGGGCTGATGCCAGCATTTACTTTATTCCTGCTTCACTGTTACAGCAGGAAAGTCTCAGCCATATCTGACTTTGTAACTGCATATCCCCATGAAGACAATGCTTATTTTCTTCCTTGGCCTCACCTACATGACTCATATCCCAATGTCATCACTCTAAACTGAAGCTTTTTTGGAACCAAATTTTATCATCCTTTTTACTGTATCCGTAGACTCCAAATAGTTACCATGAAGATCCTTGTTTGCCTCTCTTCCCGTTTCTGGGAAATGGTGGATGTTTGTGTTTTGGTGCCATCAAGTTGATTTAGACTCACAGAGATCCCATCTGACGGAATAGAACAACTTCATGGAGTCCGTTAGGATTTTATCTTTATGGGGCTGATAACCAGGAATGAGGAATTTGTTGTGTGTGGATGTTAGGTGTTGTTGAATCAGTTCTAACTCGTAGCGAGTGACCACATGCAGGACAGAACACAACACTTCCAGGCATGCACCATCCTTATAGTCCTTGCTAGGTTTGAATCCATTGTTGCAGCCATTGTGTTAACCATTGAATTGAGAATCTTCTTTGTCACTAACCCCTTACTTTACCACGCATGATGGCCTTCTCTAGGACCTGGCCCCTCTTGACAATATGTTCAATATATGAGGGAACATTCTGGTTGTACATCTTTCAAAATAGAAATGTTCATTTCTTTGGCAATCCATGGTATATTCAAGAGTCTTCAACAATACCATAATTCAAATTCATCAATTCTTCTGGTGTCCTTATTCATTGTCCAGCTTTCAGATTCAAATGAAGCAATGCAAATGACCATATCTTGTGTCAAGTCAGACACCAAGTCTTCAATGTGATGTGACACATCTTTGATTTTATAGCACTTCAAAAAGTCTTTCTGCAGCAGATTTGCCCAATGCAATACACTGATTTCTTGACTGTTGCTTTCATGAGTGTTTAATGTGAATTCAAGTAAAATGAAATATTGACACTTTCAATCTTTATTTATTGTGATGTTGCTTATTGGAAATTTTTGTTTTCTTTGTGTTTATTTGTAATCTATACTGAAGGCTTTAGTCATGGATCTTCATCGCTAAGTGCTTCCAGTCCTCTACTTTCAGCAAACAAGACTTTGTGGACTGTATATCACAAAGTAGTGAGGACTCCTTTAATCCTGATACCACCTTCTTAATACAATCCAGCTCCTCAGAGTGCTGGACAAGTTATTTAGGAATCTGGATTTTGTAAGGATAAACATGACATTTTAAGTATCATGGATTTAAGTCTTTCCTACCAAAATTAAGCAAGACTTATCCCTCTGGTTCACTCTGTCTAGCCAGAGCTTTGATGCCATGAAAGAATTGGAAAAAAAAGGAAATCAATGTATTGTGTATAACTCTTGTACTAGTATGGAATGGCATACAACAAAAAATGTCTTATCATTGGCAAGTCAAGCAGATACATGAAGCCCTGGGGGCTGTTCTACAAATGTGTTATATCAAGATCAAGGGATATGTAATAAATCATCAGCGGTCTCCTGGTGACAAAAGAGCAGAACTGCTTCCTTTATTCTACTCAATTTGCTCTGGGTATAAGGCTTTCAATAGATTCTTTGAACGTCCATCATGGATTACCCTTCAGGTCAGCTAAGAGCCTCTCCCTGAAATTCTCTATCTCATTATGGCTTTTTCTTCATCCTGCCAAACCTCCTCCTGAACTCCCCTTAGTTTTATTTGTTCAACCCTTTCCTCCCTTTCTCAGGGCAACATCTCGTGATTCTCCTTGGGCAGGGCAAGATTCACTACACCAATCCCTGGAGAATTGCTTGTTATCCTTGCCTCTGTGTCAATGTCCCAGGGTGGGATGTACTCTTTTCACACAAGTCCTACTTCCAGTTGCACTTTATGAAATCCAGACACGACTTTCAGAAAGTCATATCACTAGGCAGACATACTACACAGACCCTTTACAACAAAGATATAAGAGAAGAAATGAAACAGAGACCCATGATGATAAACCTGGAACCCTGAACTTCAGAGGAAAGCATAGAGAAGTGGACTGAATACTGACTTGGGGAAATAACTGAATAAAGACAGCCAAAAAGGAGACAAATAAGTGAAACGTCAGCTGGCCTGATGTAGTGTGATCATCTTGAAATGTTGTGAGCAGCACTGAACCTGAGACTGACCAGTGGCTAATGATGAATAAGGTATGATGCTCTCTTATTCCCCACATTCCTCTGGTGCCTGGAGGTCTGGCCAGCCAGCCACTCTCATGCACTTTCACAAAGCCCCTAGTATATACCAGTGGTCACTCTGAGTCGGGCACTCAGGTGCCTGGAGGTGGGTAAACTCTGCCTCTTCAGCCAGTTCTGACTAGCCGTAGACTCATAGGAATTCTCATAACTAGACTACTTGCTCCCAACCGCACTCTGAGCCTGAAAGACCATGACCTCAGCCACAGGCCCTGAACGAACGACTTCTGGATTGGGTATCATGACCGTAGACCTATAAGAACTCCTTCTAGGATTTCCACCCTTTCTTCCATCCTCCTACCTCATGAGTTACATGGCTGGTAGGAGACCCTCCTCAGTATTCTCCTCTCTGGGTCTGGCCCCTGCCCTAGTTTTTTCCTTTTTTGTTGTTGTGAGTTTGTTTCAGTTTTCTTTTTTCACCTTCTTCTGCTGCTTCCCTTTCTTTTTTTTTTTTTTTTTTAACCTTTATTTCTCTGTTTTCCCTTTTTCTTCATTTCTTCTTTTCCCCTCTCCTGACCTTACTTCTGTTTTTTCACTGCGTTTTCTTTACTGCTGTTTCTTTTTACCTCTGGCTAAGTTTCAAAAATGAAATTATACTCTATCAAACTTCAGAATTTAGAATAAGATGGCAAATTTCTAGAGACACACTACCTGTGTAACCTAACACATACTGAAATAGAAAATCTGAACAGACTTATATATAACTAAAGACATAATCGATCATGACTTAAAAAAACCTCCTAACAAAAAATAGTTTAGACCCATACAACTTTACAGGTGAATTCTATCGAACACTCAGAGAAGAGCTGAAACCAATTCTGCTCCAACAATTCCAGAACATAGAAAAGGATGGATAACTCCTGAATTCATTTCATTTAGCAAGCATAGTCCTGATAGCAAAACCAGGCAAAGATATCACTAAAAACAAAATTATAGTCCCATATCCCTCATGAACATAGATGTAAGAATTCTCAATAAAATCCTAGCCAATAGACTCTAACAATGTATCAAAAAAACAAAAAAACATTATCATGACCAAGTGGGATTCATATCAGCTATCAAAGGAAGGTAAAATATTCAAAAAACAATTAATCTAATCCACAATATAAATAAAACAGAGGAAAAGAACCACATGTTCACTTTGACAAACACAGAAAAGTCATTTGACAACACCCATTCCTGACTGAAAGCACTCAACAAAATAGGAATATAAGAGAAATGCCTCAGCATAGTTAAGGCACAAATACAAACCCAATGGCCAATATTACTTTTAATGGGGAGAAACTAAAATAATTATTCTTGAGAATGGGAACCATAATGGATAGAAAGAGACTGGAACCTTTATATACTGCTATTGGGGCTGTAAACTGGTGCAACCACTGTGGAAAACTGTATGATGCTTCTTCAAAAAACTGAGACTTAAAATACCATATAGCAACCCTATATAGAGTTTCAAGGCTATAAACATTTACAGGTACAGATAACTTCAACTTTCTGCTGTGGAGTGCCTGGTGGGTTTGAATTGCTGACTTGTGGTTAACATATCCTAGGTAGATAAGAGCCATGACAAGAATAGATATATGCACATCCATGCTCATCATAAAGCTATTGCAAATAGCAAAAAAGATGACAACAACATAAATGCTCATCAATGAAAAAAACGGATAAACAAACAAAAAATGGAATACAACTCAAGATTGAAATATAATGATGGATCTCTGAAATACTCATAGCATGGATGAACTTGAAGGACATTGTTGTTGTTGTTGTTAAGTGCCTTCAAGTTTTTCTGACCCACAGTGACCCTGTATAGGGTTTCCGAGGAGCAGCTGGTGAGCTTGAACCACTGACCTTGCAGTTCAAATGGTTTTGCAGTCTGGCGCATTAATCCACAGTTAAGGACATTATGCTGAGTGAAATTTGGGAATCCCAAAAGGACAAATATTGCATGAGACTACTGTTGTAAAAAAGAAAGAAAAGGTTTCACACTAAAAGAAATATTCTTTGATTGTTAGCAGAGGTGGGAGGGAAAAGAGAGCAATTCATTGGTTAGAGGATTGACACATGTTAACTTGTGTGATGGGAAAGGCAATATACACCAAGAAGAAAGTGGGCAGAGGAAAGATGAAGGCAAGGGAAGACATGGGAAGGAATGCAAATGCTAAAGGGATCAGAGGTACATATTGTTATGTATACAAACCTGGAATAACAATTATATATGGAGTCATGGTGTGGCACTGTAGGATAACCACTGGACTGCTAACCACAAGGCTGGTGGTTCAAACCTCCCAGCCATTCCTTGGAAATCCTATACAGCATCGCTATGAGTCAGAACTGACTTGATGGCACTTACCAGCTGCTCCTCTAAAGATTTACAAACTCAGAATAACATTTAGGATATTGAAAGCTCATGGTTCAAGATTCACAATGAATCAATTCACAATGAAATATTACAATAAAATAAAAATTTGAAAATTTTAAACCAATTTGGATTTTAATAAATAAATAAATTAATAAACCAAACAAGCAAAATAAATAAATAAATAAATAGACTGAAATTCTCAAGAATCCAACACCAAACACTTGTTCTTATTGCAACCATCTTATGACTTTGTACAATGCACTTTCTATAGAAAGATTTGATGGTTGGTCTGAAGCATTGTTAATTACTGGTGATTGGAATGTAAAAGTTGGAAATCCAGAGGAAGGATCAGCAACTGGAAAAAAGGCCTTGGTGATAGAAATGATACTAAAAATCACATGATAGGATTTTGCATGACCAATGACTTATACATTGCAAATATATCTTTTAGTTAACATAAAAAGCAATTATAAACATGGACCTCACCAAATGAAATACATAGGATTTGAATTGACTACATATGTAGGAAGAGACAATGGATGGACGAACTCAATATCATCAATCAAAAGAACTCCAGGACCACACTGTGAAGCAGACCTTTAATTGCTCATACGCAACTTCATCCTGAAGCTGAAGAAAATTAAAACAGACCCATGGCAGTCCAAATATGACCTTGAATATATCTCACGAGAATTTAGAGATTGTCTCAAGAACAGATTTGATGCATTAGACACTAATGATGGAAGACAAGAAAAGCTGTGGGATAACATCAAGAATACCATACAGCAAGAAAGGAAAAGGTCATTAAAAAGTCAAGAAAGAAAGAAAAGACCAAAAATGGATGTAAGAAGAGACTTTGAAACTTGCTCTTGAGCATAGAGAAGCTAAAGCATATGGAAAAATGAGGCGGCAATAGAGCTGAATAGAAAATTTCCAAGAGAAATTGAGAAGACAAAGCAAAGTATTATAAGGAAATGTGCAAAGACCTGGAGTTAGAAAATCAAAAGGGAAGAATACACTCAACATTTCTCAATCTGAAAGAACTAAAGAAAATATTCAAACCTTGACTTGAAAAATTGAAGGATGATATGGCACAATATTGAATAATCCAGAAAGCATCAAAAGAAGATGGAAGGAATACACAGTAATTGTACCAAAAAGAAATGGTTGCTGTTCAACCATATGATCAAGCACCAATGATACTGAAAGAGGAGGCCATTGGCAAAAACAAGGACTCCAAGAATTTACAGAATACAAATGAAAATCTTTAAAAAAAAATAGATACATCACTGGAGGCACTCACTCATCTATGCCAAGAAATTTGACATACTGAATGAAAGTAATCCATTTGTGCCCTTTTGAAAGAAAGGTAATCCAACAGAATGCAAGAATCATTTAACAATATTATTAATATCACATGCAAGGAAAATTTTGCTAAAGATAGTTCAAAAAGGGATTCAACAGTACGTTGACAGGGAACTACCAGAAATTCAAATGGGATTTAGAAGAGGATGTGGAACTAGAGATGTCAGTGCTGATGTCAGATGGATCTTAGCTGAAAGCAGAGAAAAACAGAAAAATATTTGCTTGTGCTTTAATGACTATGCTTTATTGAAAGGCTTTCAAGTTGTTGTTATGTGCCGTGTAATTGGTTCCAACTCATAGCGACCCTGCATAGGGCTTCCAAGGCTGTAAATCTTTATGGGAGCAGAAATCCTCATCTTATAAGTATGTAGATCATGACAAATTATGGTTAACATTGTTGTGCTAGTTAAGGCTTTGTGTCAATTTGACTGGGCCAGGATTCCCAGAGTTTTGGCGGTTGAGATGTGGTTATCCCAATGATGAGATCTAATACAGTGTAGTTAACTCTATGATGATTGGCTATGAGCAAGTGCAGTTAATACTATGATGATTGACTATGAGCAGTCAATCAATTAAAAGGATGTTTCACTCGGGGATGTGGCCTGTTTCCAATATAATAGACATTCAGGTAAAGCTTGTTTACTTTCTTCTGAGTCGGGATCTTGCATCTGGCTTATCCTCAAACCTTCAATTCCTTAGGCTTGAGTTAGTGGCCTGCTCTGTTTTTCCTGTCTGTCTTCCAGCCTGCTTGTCTGCCTCTCTGTCTGCAGATCTTGGTTAATCTGACCTGGACTTGGGATTTTGCCACCTCTGCAATTGTCAACCATTTTCTTTATATAAACTTCTCTTTATATATATATATTTCACTGGTTTTGCTTCTCTAGAGAACCCAGCCTGACAATTGCAACGAATGGGTATTCCAGAACACTTAATTGTGTTATAAGGAAACTGTACATTGACCAAGAGACAGTTGTTAGAACAGAACAAGGGGATATTGGATGGTTTAATATTAGGAAATGTGTGTGACAGGGTTGTATTCTTTCACCATACTTGATGAGATACTTTGGACATATTGTCAGGAGGGAACAGTCGTTGGAGAAGGATATCATGCTTGGTGAGATGGAGGGTCAGAGAAAAAGAGGAAGACCCCCAATGAGATGGATTGGCCAGATGGCAGTATCGATGGACTCAAGTGTGGCAGCGGTAGTGAGGTTGGCCCAGGATCAGACATTTGTTTCGTTCTGCTGTGCATTGAGTCGCTATGAGTCAGTTCCAACTCGATGGAACCTGACATGATGAAGATCAAAGGCAACAGTCTTCAGTATGGATTATACCTCAATGTAAAGAAAACAAAAATCCTCCTAACATAACCAATAAATAACGTTATAATAAATGGAGAAAAGATCAAAGCTCTCAATGACTTCATTTTTCTAGGATCTACAATCAACACTCATGGTAGCGGTAGCCAAGAAGTCAAACGATGTATTGCATTAGGCAAATCTTCTGCATATGACCTCTTTAAAGTGTTCAAAAGCAAAGATGTCAGTTTGAGGACTAAGATGCACCTGATGTAAGCCATGGTATTTTTAATTTCTTCATATGTATGTGAAAGATGGGCAATGAGTAAGGAAGACTGTACAAGAATTGATTATTTGAATGATGGTGTTGAAGAAGAATATTTAAAGCACCATGGACTGCGAGAAGAACAAACAAATCTGTGTTGGAAGAAGTGCTGCCAGAATGTTCCTTAGAAGCCAAGATGGGAAGACTTCATCTATCATATTTCAGATATGTTTTCAGGAGTGATCAATCCCTGGAGAAGTACATCATGCTTGGTAAGGTACAGGGGTAGCTAAAAAGGGGAAGATCCCCCATGAGATGGAAAGACATAGCTACAGCAGCAATGGACTCAAGCTTAACAACAATTGTGAGGATGACTCAGAACTGGGTAGTGTTTCATTATGTTGTGCATAAGGTTGCTATGAGTTGGAACTGAACTTGACAGCACCTAACAACAACAATGTGGAAAGGTGAAGGTGGGATCTGGGGCAGTTCTAACTCCTTACCTGATATGAAACCTATTGACTCTCCTTAGTGGCCCAAGGCATCCAGTCTATTCAGTGTTTAATAAATTACCATACCTCCATTTTTCTAGATTTCTTTCCTACCACCATGTACATAGTCTGAAATGTAAACACATTGCAAATGATAACAAGTCCTGTATTACAGTGAGTTGAATCATTAAATTATCTAAAAGAGCCATCTTTCAAGAATGATTCTGTAAAAGTCAGAGTTCTTGATTGACCCATTCAGGGCTACTTGTCTTTTTTCAGCCCTTGTCCCTTATTATGGAAGTAAAAACAAACATCTTGTTCTATTTTGCAGCATTTCATTTCACCTTTCCTTCTACCTTCTGCACCATTCAACAGGGGCAAGGCAACTACCTCCTGGTTTCCTTTCCAGGTTCCATCTCCCTTGGCGCATGAAATTGAAAAAAAAAATCAACTTAATGCTTGTAAGATGGTATGCTGTCGTTGCTCAATATCTGTACTCCTAACCATACATTTTAAGTCTGAGATGACACCCACAGGCATGCACATGACCTCTCCACTTTGTAGCCTTCCCTAGAAACTCCAGACTTAACACAACGCAGGTTTCTCCCAGTATTCAAGACCAAGAGGTCTAAGCTGTTAGGCTTTATATAACACCTCTCATACATATGAATGAAAGTCACCTTCCACCACTTTCTGGTATAGCTCTGACTATTTGTATTCATATCTCTGTCTAACTACTGGCTTCAGAGGAAGCAGTCTGTGCTAGTGAGTGGCTATTCCCAAGGGAAGCATCTGGAGTAACCAAGCGAAGTTGAACTAATAGTGGACAAAGGTCTATTGGCTGAGTCCTATGACTCATCAGGCTTTCCTTCTTGGCAATTAGTAGTTTCTGTCCTACAATAAGTCTATTGATAGCTAAAGCGTATGGTATTTACCCTGTTCCTTATCCTGTTCTAAGGCTTGCATGTACACCAAATCTATCTTCTTAGCTCCAGTAATAAGGAGAAATTTATGAGGGAGAGAAACTGAAATTTTATAATTTCACTCATGAGTTATTTGAAATGAAATCGAACTACCTTTTTCTAATTTTGTATTTTCTTTATCATTTTAAAGGACAACTTATGTGCACATTAGCTGTAGTCCAGAGCTGCAGCTCTGGCTGGTTCTACCATGCCCTTCTCCCCCTTATATGGTGTCTTTTACACCTTTACCATTCATGAAATTCATGTGTCTACTTGATTCACAGCACATTCAGCTGTATCTGGCCATATCATAGAAGGCCCACTATTTCTTATAAATGTGGTAATATATTCAGGTACAGCAGAACAGTATCAAAAAAGCTCAACAGTCCTGGACAGTAATTTTCCAAAATACTGTTGTTGTTATTAAGTGCCATCGAGTCATTTCTGACCCACAGAGACCCTGTGTAGGTTTTCTGAGGAGCAGCTGGTGAATTGAACCACCAACCTTGCAGTTAAAATGGTTTTGCAGTCTGGCGCATTAGCCCACAGAGCCACACCAGGACTCCAAAATATTACTTCAGCATATATATCCTGAATTTCATCGCTAAAAAAGAAAAGGAAAGAAAATCCAAAATGATACTTCGTTTGTTAAGAACTCTTCCTTCCAATCCTTCTTTCAAGTAAAGCTGTGACAATATATTTAAGGAAGTCATCTGTCCTGCATAACCAGCAGTCTACAGAAATATTTGGCTGAATGAAAAGAGTCATGTGTTCCTGAAATGAAGGGCCCACTTCCTTCCTCTGGCTGGGTTGCCTGTAGCTTCCTTACAGCATCATCACTTCTATTCTATCCCTTTCCATCCTTACCAGCATTAGACGCTTCTTTATATTCTTCATCCATAAAACCTCAGCTGTGTGGATTTCCACTCACATAGGTATATCTCTTCTTGGTAAATTATACTTATTTGCTTCTGTTTCTTTTAAAGAGGAAATACTACTGCATCCTTTTATCCATTCAGGATGCTCTCAGTGCCAACAAACAAAACCTGACTCAAATTGCTTAAGTAATAAAAATGACTCATTGGTTAATGCAAAAAAAAAAACAACAAACAAGAATTAGCCGGAGCACTAATAAGGCTTGTTCAGTCAGCTCAACAATGTTGACTGTAATTTTGCCTCCACTTAATCCTAAAATGTTACTTATGGCCTTTAACAGCTTCTAGTGACTATATTCACAACTAGCACTGAGATAGAATTCCTCTTCAGAGTTCTGGTAAAGACAGCTAAGTTCTTTCCCCCAAACTCCCAACACATATTTTCTTGTTTCTCATTATTGCTAATTGGATCACACACCTATCTTTATGCAATCAGTTTTGTCTTGTAGATGGTATTGTTGTTGTTATTATGTGCTGTCAAGTCGGTTCTAACTCATAGCAAACCTGTATAGGGTTTCCAAGGAGTGATTGGTGAGTTAGAACCAATGACTTTGCAGTTCATATGACCTTGCAGTCCAGTGCTTATCCTACAACACTATACCAGAACTCCAGAAAAGGGAATACAAATATACTAATTAGCTTAAACTAATCAAGGCCCATCTCTGAAGATGGAGTGGATTCAGTTTTCATAGCACATAGACCGATCAATGGAGATGTTTTTTCTTAGTGGAAGTGGGCCTGGGGTTCAGCAAACTACCCTATAATTACCACATGTCCACCATAAGTTGAATTCCACCAACACTCAAGAAATATGTGAGATAAAATTTATTCACTTTTACTACTTCTGTTTCAAATGTCCTCTGCATATTTCTCATGATCTTTGCATTGGTATGCACAAATATCTAAGGTCTGAAACACCCTTAGTGGTAAACCCTTTCCAACTATCCTCCTGCTTGATTTACCAGGTCCTAGGTTGTGATTTACATTTTTTCATATTTGACTTTTACAACCCAGTGCAGTTGATGCCATCAACTTCATTTTTGCGGATGAAAAAGCATAGGTTAATTAATTCGCTTAATGTGACACAATTCACAAGTGATGGACTCAGAAGCTGCCTGTCTCTAAAATTTGCAATTTTAATTACTGTGCAATGCCATCTACTGTCTCCTTAATGAGTTGAGGCTTAACGAAAGTGCTAAGCACAGCAAAGCATGGGCTGTTTTAGTCAGATTCAGAAAAAGTAAGAGAATATGGAATTTATAAGCTCTTTCTTGGAACTGATGATTCAGTGTTAAGAAATGACACAAAGGAAACAGAACTCTTTTGTGCCCACTCTCTTATGTCAAGGAGAATAATCTTTGGCTAAAAGGGTAGCTCAAATGCTGGTAATAGGGCACAGATGTTCATGATGGGTGAAGACATTACAAGAGAGCACCCAGTCACTTTCATGAGTTCAGGTTCTATTGCCTAATAGAACAAATTAAATATTCAAAGTGGAGACAAGTTGTGGCTGATTCCGACTGTTGGAGTAATGACAGTGATCTATGACAGTGAAAACTATTTCTGAATGCTAGGGATTGGCAAATGTAGTTTTAAAAATGTTGTTTTGAAAACAAATGAATAAAATATCCTTTACATCAAAGATTAAAGAGCTTGCTATTGATTGCGGGTAAGCTGTTTAATAGCTTACACAAAGCATAATTTATTAGAAAATGGAAAAAGAAGCAAGACTTTCTAAGTAAAAACAGAAGGGTGAGCATAGATGTTTATTTTTATTTCTTTCTTTAGACTAGAAAATCATAATAAAGGATTTTGAACTGCACAAACCGGTATGCATATGGTAACAGATGAGAGAGGCTCACAGAGTTTTGGAGCTACAAATGGAATGCATCAAAGTTGTTGACATTCACAGAAAGTGAAACCTTGGCCTGCAGTGGAGTAAGGCAAAGAAGTCAGTAAGTAGATCTGTCCACTAACTACCTGAGAAAGAGTAAGGAAGAAGACACACTGGGTACTTCTCAAGATAAAGAGGAAGAAAGGCAAGAAGGAAAGAAGGAAGAAAAGAGGAAATACACTACAAATGTATCTCACTAATAAATAATAACACAAAAATCCTAAGTAAAATATTATAAACTGGAAATCTACAAGCTCAGTAAAGAAAAATACATTACGTCCTAAATAAGTTTATTACAGAAAGACAAGTACTTTAACATTAGAAAGTATCTTCATACATTTTTCCATATTATTATATCAAAGGACAAAGATCACATAAATACCTTTATGGTCAGTGAAAATTCATTTTTATAAAAAAAAACATAAATACCTTTATGGTCAGTGAAAATTCATTTTTATAAAAAAAAACATATATTTCTAATAAATGAAATTTGAATAGATATTATTGTATATAATCAGTTAAAATCTATCTTTACTCAAAATTTATGACCACTCTTTAAGATAAAACTTCCAGTCAGACATATCTTCAATCAAAATAATTTAACCTTGCCCTGGAAATACACCCATGTATTGCACTGGGCAATTCTCCTGCAAAAGACCTCTTCAGAGTGTTAAAGAGCAAAAATGGCACTTTGAGGAATAAAGTATTCCTGACTCAAGGAATGGTTTTATCAATGGCCTTTTGTGCAGATTGAAGCTGGATAATGAATAAGAAAGACTGTAGAAGAGTTGATGCATTTAATTTCCGGTGTTGGTTAAGACTATGGAAAGCACCATGGACTTCCAGAAGAAAAAACAAATCTGTCTTGAAAGAAGCAAAGTCAGAACAGCGAGACTTTATCTCATCAACTTTGGAAAGTTACCAGGAGATGAACAACAATTGTGAGGATGAAGCAAGACCAGACAGTGTTTCATTCTGTTGTACATAGGGTCATTGAGTTGTAAGTGACTCAACAGCATCTAACAAAAGTAATTAAGACAAAGTAAAGAAGTTAGAGGTATTAACACTGGAAAGGAGAAGAAACACTCCTTTCCACTATTTAGTATTATTTACTGATACTGACTTGATGACACTTAGTAGTAACAACAACTGATTATGTAATTAAATTCTTAGAAAGTGCAAGAGATGTATTGGGTTGAGGGCTTAGGACCATAATCTTGTGGGGCAACAGTATAGTTCATAAAGATAATGTTCTACATATTAATTTAGATTAATGGAAACAATTGATTGGAACAAATTGAATGGAAATAATGAAAGTGCTGACACATTGCGGAAAATGTTAATCAAATGGAAATAATGAAAGTGCTGACACATTGCGGAAAATGTTAATCAATGTCACTGAACAATATGTATAGGAGTTGTTAAACAAGAACCTAATTTACTATGTAAGCTTTCACCAAAAACACAGGAAATTATTAAAAAAAAAAAAAAAGAGAGAGAATCTATTGGAAAACGAATAAAAACAATAGACTTCATTAAGAAAATGGTACATACATACAATATAAAAATCAATTGTTTATTTATCTTATCTACCACTTAGAAGATATATTGGAAGAAAATATCTCACTTAAATAACAACGAAAATAGTCCGTGCACCTGGTGGTGGTAGTGGTTGTATGCTGTTGAGTCAGTTAAGGCTCTGAATCTTTACTGGAGCAGAAAGCCTCATACATCTCCTGTGTAGTGACTGGTAAATCCAAACTACTAACCTTATGATTAGCAGACCAGCTCATAATTCACTATGTTACCAAAGCTCCTTTTAAGTACACCTGCGCTGTAGAATAAGCACAAGACCATAAGGCTGGTTTGAACCGCCAGGCTGGTGGTTCAGACTCACCAGCTCCTCCTTGAAAACTCTATGCAGAGTTGCTATGAGTCAGAAATAACTTGATGGTACTAAGTAAAAACAGCTCCTCACTTATCAAGTATCTAGTTTTCCCACATATCACATTTACAATAGTAAAACATCTATAGTATGACCGCCACATCTGTGAGTTCCGCATTCATGGATTCAATCAAATATGGATCAAAAATGTTTGGGAGGGGAGAAGCAATTAGTGGTCAAAGCAAGCCCTCAAAAGTTAAGAGGTAGTGTAAAGTGCTACTTATATAGCATTTACATTATATAAGGAGTCCTGGTGTGGTGTTGTGGGACCACTTTGCAAGCATGATATCCTTCTCCAAAGACTGGTCCTTCCTGATAATATGTCTGAAGTATAAGAAATAAGTCTGGCCATCCCAGCTTCTAAGGAGCATTATGGCTGCCCTTCTTCCAACACAGATTTGATTGTTCTTCTGGCAGTCTATGATACTTTCAGTATTCTCCTCCAAGACCATAACTCAAATGCATCAATTTTTCTACAATCTTCCTTGTTCATATGCATATGAGGCTATTGAAAATGCTATGGTTTGGGTCAGGCACACATTCTTCCCAAACTGACAGCTTTGCTCTTGAACACTTTTCAAGAGGTTGTGTGCAGCAGATTTGCCTAATGCGATATGTCATTTGATTTCCTGACTGTTATTTCCATGAGTGTTGATAGTGGATCCAAATAAAATGAAGTGTTTGACAACTTCAATCTTTTCTCAATTTGTCTTGTTGCTATTTATTGTCTTGATGTCCACTGGTGAAGATTTGTGTTTTCTTTACATTGAGATGCAACCCATACTGAAGGCTGTGACTTTAATTTTCATCAGTAAATATTTTAAATCCTCTTTGCTTTCAGTAAGCAAGGTTGTGTCAACTATGTATCACAGGCTGTTAATGAGTCTTTCTCCAATCCTGATGCCATGTTCTTACTTCATGCAATCCAGTTTCTTGACTTTTTTACTCAGCATACAGATTGAATAAATATGGTGAAAGAACACAATCCTGGCACACACCTTTCCTGATTTTAACTGTTCAATGTCCCCTTGTTCTTTTTAAACAATTGCCTCTTGGTCTATATATAGGTTCCCCATGAGCACAATTAAATGTATCAGAACACTCATTTTCCATAACGTTGTCCACAGCTTGTCATGGACACACAGTCAAAAGCCTTTTTGCAGTCAATAAACTACAGGTAAACACCTTTCTGGTATTCTCTGCTTTCAGCCGAGATCCACCTGAAGTTAGCAGTGATATCCCTTATTCCATGTCCCCATCTGAATGTCGCCTGAACCTCTGACAGCTCCCTGTCAATGTACTGCTGCACATGTTTTTTGAATTATCTTTAGCAAAATTTTACTTGACTGTGATAATAATGATATTGTCCAATGATTTCTGCTTTCATTTGGGTCATTTCTCTATGGAATAGGCACAGACTGAATGTGGAACCCTTATTGTTGTTGTTGTTAAGTGCCCTGGAATCTGTTCCCACTCAAAGCAAGTCTGTATAGGGTTTATGAGGAGGAGCTGGCAAATTTGATCCATCGACTTTGCAGTTCAAACCAACCTTTAGGTAGAGTGCTTACCCTATGGTGCCATACTATTGTTTGGCCGAAAATTACGCCATGGAGATGAGTTCATTTGCAGACCTAAATGGTAATTAAAGGCCATAGTCTCAGCGTTCCAACAGTCTCTGGTTGACTAGTAAGTCTACCAACAGTCTCTAGTTGACTAGTAAGTCTAGTCTCTTTTATGATATTGAGTTTTGTCCCCCATTTTTCTCTCACTCTATCTAGGGCCTTCTAGTATGATCCCTTTTAGAGCAGTTGGTAGAGGTAGCCAGACATTCTCAAGTTCTGGTCTCAGGGTCATGCGGACTGATGTTCACATGGTCCATAATGTCACTGGACTAATTGTTTCCATGTAACTTCAGTTTTCATCATTCTTGTCCTCTCCAGACATTGAGAGGCCAATAGCTGCCCCTTAGATGGCCACTCATGATCTTTCCAGACCCCAGTCACTACTCACTAAAGTACAATGTAAAACATTGTCTTTGTGGACTATGTTCCACCAATTGATGTAGGTCTCTCTTGAGATTATGGTCCTGAGCCCCCAGGCCCAATGACTCATTTCCTCATAGTGTTTGGCTATCTCTATCAATTATATTTTGACATCTCACTTTGCCCTGGGTAGCTAGCATGTTTGCTAGAATGTTTATCCATCTTTATGGTTTAAGGAAATGTGTGAACATACATAGTCTTCAATTTATCCATATTTGGCATTAGTGGTTACTGTATAAATGTAAATAATAGACATACAGGGATAGAGACCAAAAACAAAACCAGTTGACTATGAGCTAATTCCAACTTATGGCCACTTCATGTGTGTCAGAGTAAAACTATACTCCAAAAGCTTTTCAATGTAATGATTTTGTGGAAGCAGATTGCAAAACGTTTCCTCTGGTGAACTAGAACACTTGGTTAGAAGCTGAACGCTTAACTACTTGTGTTACTCAGGGATTCCTACAGGAAGACAAGCCCCAAATCTATTGCTGTGGAGTCAATTATGACTCTTAGGGACCCTATGAGAGTAAGAAAAACTACTCCACAGGGTTTCCAAGGTTGTGATTTTTACAGAAGCAGACTGCCACATCTTTGTCCCATGGAACATCTGATGGGTTCAAACTGCTGATCTTTCTTATCTTTCTTTTAGCAACTGAGGGCTTCATCACTATAGCACCAAGGATCCTTTACCGGAAAGTAGAAGTATTTTCCTATGTTTGTTCTGTGACTGCCACCCCCATCTCCCCAAAATAAAACAAAGAACCAAATGAACAAAACTAAACTCATTGCCACTGAGTGGATTTTGACTCACAGTAACCTTATTTTGTTGCTAAATGCTGTGAGTTGATTCAGACTCTTAGCAACCCTGCGTTCAGTTTCCAAGAAGCAACTCAGTTTGAACTACCGACCTTGAGGTTCAAACTGAACTTGCAGTCCAGAGCATTATCCTGCAGCTACACAGGACAGAGTAAAACTGCCCTGTAGGGTTTCCAGTGTGGTAAATCATCATTGAAGTAGTCTACTGTCTCCCATGAACAACTAGTGAATTTGAGCCACTGACCTATTAGTTTACAGCTGAGTCTTAATCACTGTACCACCAAGACTCCTGTTGTGTGGGGCCAGAATCAAAGCTGCCAGTCTAATATGAAGCTCCGCCTTTGCCCCCTTAAATCACCCTGACCATTCCACATATACTATTTCCACTTTCAGGGCATATTTGAAAAGTCACTTTTCCCAGGGTTGCCTCTTGGGAAAGAAATAGCAATCTAAGGGAAATGAGTACTTTATGCAGGCATAAAATCAACACATATAATTTAATAATCAGATTGAAACTCATTACTAGGGGCTTCATTCAATACCAGCACATAACTACAGCCTTTCATATTTTATCACTTTTTTTCTTCCATCAAAGCTGAATATGTTTCAAGTTCATCTTTTGTGTAAGCAATCAATTCTCAGGAAAACTGACTGTCAAGCCAACAACTTGAAGAAGAAAAAAAAAAAAGAGAGAAGAATATCAATAAGATTCCTGGTGTTTTGTCCTTTAAGAACGGTCAGATTTATGCTTTGAATGCCTACCTATTTTCTGAAGCTAAGCAGTTGGCCTCCAGAGGAGAAAGAAGCCCATGAACCATTTGCTTTAAAGATATTGGCATTTTCCTCCTTGACTAGTTAATTAGCTTGCCTGGGTCTCTCATTTGATTTAAAGGCAAATTAGACTAACAAGGAATAATTACATTCAGTGGCATTATACTCGTATTTCTGATTTTATTATTGCTTAAATCTTACTTGATGTGGTTGGCTTCAAGTTGAACAGTCAGAATGCAGGGCCCACAGTTAAGATGATATAGTGACTATGAGAAAGGTAATTACTTTATAACTGGTCCTTTATATCCACTGCTAATTACTGTCCATCAGAATGGTTACGGTTTAAAAGTTTTAAAAATAATTTCTGTAGTTATAATCTTTCCAGCGAGATGGATTGGCAAAGTGGCAACATCAATGGGCTCAAGCATGGCAACAATTGGGAGTTAGCTCAGAACTGGGCAGTGTTTCGTTCTTTAGTTCACAGGGTCGCTATGAGTCGGTACCGACTTAATAGCACCTAACAGCGACAATGATCTTTTCAATTAAATGGGTATGCAAAGTTCTAATAATGGTAGCTCTGTGGTGTTTCCAGCCACAATGAATTTTATGATAATTTAAAAAACATTGCATTACAGTACAATCAAGCAATTACCTTTGAAACTTATGTAAGCCCACAATCCACTTGATTTTTTCATAGACACACTTTAATCAGAAGCATTCCTTTCATCCAGAAAAAGTGTTTTGAAACCAAAAAATTCATTCTCATTAAGGTATCAAAATTTTAAAGGCTTCAGACAGCATATGTTTGGTCAACACCTAATCTAAAAATAAATGAAATTCTTTTGAATTTCCAAGTTTGATAAGCCTGAAAACACGAGCTCCATGAAGTGACTAATTTCCCTACATAGTCAATGAAGGAAAGTAGAAGATGTTGTGACTGCCGTATTTTCATCCAGACAGTTTTCTGCATTCTTTACGTAAATTTGATTGCGGATGAATCACTGAAAAATTCAGATATGAAATATGCTTAACCATAAGCCAAGCGTGTCCAATACAGTATCATTTTTAAAGGCTTTAGAAAACTAAATATGCTTTTCACAAAAATTCATATTTATTAAGAAAATCATATTGTTGTTGTTATGTGCCATGGAGTCGGTTCTAAGAAAATCATATTACACTCTAAAATGTTAGGTTCTGAGTAGGATGAACAATCAAACACATGTGAATACATCTCTGTAGTCCCATTTGCTTGAAACCTATCTTACCTGGAATAAGTTTAATATCCCAAATCTGACTCTATGTGTATGTATAACAAGAGAATGATGTTGCTTACATACAGGAATAAATCTAAGGAAGGTGGATGGTTCAGAGAAAGGTTGCTGTTTGAATTGTACCATAAATCAAAAGGTCCAGTGTTGGACCCCTAATAATGCTGAAGCAAGTGGCCTTTTGGCTGTCTTCAATGTCACTCTTAATAGTTCATATTTTGACTTTGTCACCTTGTGGTTAGATGGCTATTATTAACTTTATTTTCTTTTTACCTTCACATCTAGGCAAAGCTGTCTGGTTTTCACAAATGATTTGAATGTAAGAATAATAACTCCTCTATGTAGTTGTTGTCAAACTATAGTCTAGGTATCATACCTGGCTTGAACCTGCTTACAATTTGATAAGATTACAAACAAACAAAAATAAGAGATATATAAGCAAGCTGGTCTGTGTCATCTGCAAATCCTAAACTATTTAACATTTGACTTTTATAGATCCTTGTGCAGCAGATACTAAAGCAACCTTTTTTATTTCAAGCCTGTTTTATAAAGTACTTTCCTCTTCAACCTATCAATATCTAAAGCAGGGTTAGAGCCATTCATACTTTAAAGATAGTTTGTTGCCTCAAATAATTTAAGACTTAGTATACTCATCATATTGTATCTTATAGTTCAGAGCTATTTGACTTTTTTTGTATATCTCTTCTTTAGATGTTCAATATTGGACTCCAACAACTACTTAATTGGTAGTTTGGCCAAGGGCAAAAAAAGAACTAGATATGATGTGCTGTTGTGTTGATAGTTTCCAAGCATTGACTGATGGGTTTGAACAACTGATCCTGTGTTTAGCAGTCTAGGGCTTATCCTACAGTGCTACACCAGGACACTTGATATGATGTGAGAGGGTCTGACTTTGATATTAAGTTTGACACTTATCAGATATATGACTTTGGTTAACTTAACTGATTCCTCTGAACTGTAGTTTCCATACTAGCTGTGCAATGATGCTATCACCTTCCAGAATGTTGTGATTTTTAGGTAAGAATTCAGAGTTAAAAACACTTGTTCAGTTTCTAGTATGTAGGTTCTCAAAGTCAGTAGTAGACTCTGATCCTGAGATCAGTATAATGAACCAGCATTCACAGATTTAAATCCACGTTAGACCCCCAAAAACCAAACCCATGGCCATCAAGTCAATTCTAAGTCATAACAATAAATTATTGCATAATGCAATAAGATTTTCTATCTCTTCTTTTATTTGGGTTACTATATACTTTTCCTTACATATTTATATCATTTCTACTGACTGATTTTTTTAGATTTGCTCAATTATATAACTTTTAGTTGAGTGTTTGTGCTAAGTACTGAGAGACTCTTTTCCTTAAAATACTTATTATTAAATGGGCTCCATTATCAGTCATAATATTTTTAATGAGAAATGTATGACAGTCAATAGTTAAATAGACAGACACATCAGTGAATATTTTTGCAAATATAACGTGTGCTGCAGGATTACTGAGTGTCTCCAGAGATTACAAGTGACTTTCCAATATCTCTTCTCTCTCTTTCTCTTTGGCAGCAAAATTGCTTTTTGCACTTTAGAATATTGATGTCTAGGAAAGTGTTGTTGTTGTTATGTGCTGTCAAGTCAGTTCCAACTCATAGCAACCTTAAACACAACAGAACAAAACACTGCCCAGTCCTGCATCATTGTCACAACTGGTTTTAGGCTTGAGCCCATTGCTGCTGTCACTGTGTCAATCCAGTCTCCTCTTTTTGCTGACCCTACACATTATCAAGCATGATGTCCTTCTCCAGGGATTGTACAAAGTATTAGAAATGAAGTCTCACCATCCCGACTTCTAAGGAGTATTCTGGCTGTACATCTTCCAACACTGATTTGTTTGTTCTTCTAGCAGTCCAAGGTACTTTCAAATTTCTAATCCAACACCATAATTCAAATGCATCAATTTTCCCGCAGTCTTCCTTATTCAGTGTTCAACTTTTACATGTATATAAGGCTATTGGAAATACCATGACTTGAGTCAGGTGCACCTTAGTCCTCAAACTGACATCTTTGCTCTTCAACATTTTAAAGAGGTCTTATGCAGAAGATTTGCTGAATACAGTGTCTGATTTCTTGACTGCTGCTTCCTTGAGCATTGACTGTATCCAAGCAAAATGACAACTTCGGTCTCTATACCATTTATCAAGATGTTATCCATTGGTTCAGTTATGAGGATTTTAATTTTCTTTCTATTGAGGTGCAATCCATACTGAAGGCTGTGGCCTTTGATTTTCATCAGTGAGTATTTTAAGTCTTCTTCAAGTCTAGCAAGTAAGTTGTATCATCTGCATATTGCAGGTTGTTAATGAGTCTACTTCTAATCCTGAAGCCTTGTTCTTCTTCATATAATCCAGCTTCTTGGATTATTTGCTCAGCATACAGATTCAATAAGTATGGTGAAAGAATACAAGCCTAGCACACACTTTTCCTGATTTTAAATTATTCAGTATCTCCTTGATACTGAATGCCTCTTGGCGTATGCACAGGTTCCTCAATAGCACAATTAAATCTTCTGGAATATCCTTTCTGCATAATATTATCTATAGATTATAATTATATACATCATTGAAAACATTTGTATAGTCAATAAAGCATAAGTAAGCATTTTTCTGGTATTCTGTGTTTTCAGTCAGGATCCATCTGATG
Organism: Chrysochloris asiatica; assembly: GCF_000296735.1. Classification (NCBI taxonomy): domain Eukaryota; kingdom Metazoa; phylum Chordata; class Mammalia; order Afrosoricida; family Chrysochloridae; genus Chrysochloris; species Chrysochloris asiatica. Next base: position 7,165,102 of record NW_006408631.1, read on the forward strand.
TCACCTATATGGTGCTCTTGATATCATCCCACAGCTCTTCTGGTCTTCGGTCTGTGGTGTCTAATGCATTAGCACTTTTCTTGAGATGATCTCTAAATTCAGATGGGATATGTTCAAGGTTGTAGTTTGACTCTCATGGAGTTGTTTTAATTAGCTTATGTTTCAGCTTGAACTTGCATATGATCAATTGATGGTCTGTTCCACCATTTGCCCCTGCCTTTGTTTTGGTTGATGATAATGAACTTTTCCACAATCTTCCTGCAAATGTAGTCAGTTTGATTCCTGTGTGTTCCATCTGGTGAGGCCCATGTATATAGTCACATTTTATGTTGTTTAAAAAAGGTATTTGCCATGAATAAAAGTCATTGGTTCTGTAAAATTGTATCATTCGATCTCCAGGATCATTCCTATCACCAAGGCCATATGTTCCCTGTACCAATCCTTCCTCTTTGTTTCCAGCCCTTGCATTCCAATCGCCAGTAATCATCATTACATCTTGATTGCATGCTTGCTCAATTTCAGACTGAAGAAGTTGGTAGAATTCTTTAATTTCATTATCACTGGCTTTAATGGTTGGTGTGTAAGTTGGAATAATAGTAGTATTAACTGGCCTTCCTTTTAGGGGTATGGGTAGTATCCTATCACAGACAGTACTGCATTTCAAGATAGATCTTGAAATGTTCTTTTTAATGATGAATGAAAAGCCATTTTTCTTCAGTTTGTCATTCTAAGCACCATAAATCATATGATTGTGTTATTCAAAATGACCAATACCAGTACATTTCATCTCACTAATGCCTAAGATGGAGTCCTGTTGTGGCACTGTGGGTTAATGTGCTGGACTGAAAAGTCAGATTGAACCACAAGGTCAGCAGTTCAAGCTCACCAGCCCCTCCTCAGAAACCCTATATAGGGTCAGTATAGGTCAGCACTTAACAACAGCAACAACAACAACAAAATGGGTCAGAATTGACTCAATATCACTTAACAACAACAACAACAATGCTGAGGGTGTCAATTTTTATGACTCCCATTTCATTTTTGACAACTTAGAGTTTTACTAGATTCATACTTTGTACATTCCATGTGGCCTGCTATAATTTAGATTAGTATCAGAGGGCAAACCATTCACACCATCCAAGACATATGTGTGTATGTGTGTGTGCATACATACATATACATAGGCATACACACATATTTTTTAAGTATTGCAACAATGAACTAATGCAATGTATAGTATGAAGATAATTTAAAAATATGTAAGAAGACAATTTCAAAACAAAAATTTAAATCATAGTTTATAATCCTTTCTAGAGAATCCATATGTTCCTATTTTTCAAGTAAATTGGTATTTCTATTTTATGATGAATAAGATGAATTTTTAATATCTGTATTATATAGAACTGGAATTTACCATCTATGGCTGGACAAAAATGGTAAATAAAAACAAGATGCAAATTTACTTCCATGTCTGATAAAGACAGTCTAGAGGGAGGTTGTTGTTGTGGGTCCAAACTCATAGTGACCCTATATAAGGTTTCTGAGGAACTGCTGCATTTAAACCACTGATTTTGGTTAGTAGTCTAATGCTTATCCTACAGAGCCACACAATGACTACTAGAAGAAGATAGTGCAGGGATTATGAAACCTCTTCAAAGCCTCAGTAATTTAGGCTCCTTGCAAGTTTCTTTAATAGAATGCAACACTCATCCTCATGATCCCGTATGATAATTAGACCTCCAGGTATCGATTTCTGTGTTCCAGTTAGCAATATGAAAGAAAGAAAAATTATGTCATGATCCCCGAAGAAGTGATCTGATGTGATAAATTACTAAGAGGATTTAAGTGTGGGGTGCAACACCCTTAATTCTGTCACAGCCCTGTTCTAAAAAAAGTGAGCAGATATCAGAGGACCTATTAGCGTAGTGTTTACGAATCGGGCTGCTAATCTCATGGTCAGCAGTGTGAAACTACCAGCGTTCCATGGGAGAAAGATGAAGCTTTCTGCTCCCATAAAGGTTTATAGCCTTGGAAACCCTGAACAGGGTTGCTATGAGTTGGAACCTACTCCATGGCACATAACAACAACAACAACTACAACCAAAAAAAAGATCAAGGAGTGGAACGTGTCCTTTGGACCTGGGGCCTCTATACTGTGAAGCTCCTAGGTACAGACAGAGAAAGATTGATTCCAAGACAAATGGGGATCTCCAAGGAATGCTGGGCCTATAGATTCTGATAGGAGACAAGAAACTTTCTCAAGAGCTGACGCTCTAAATTCGGATTTCTAGCCTTTTAAACTTTGACAGAAAAAATTGTTTGTTAAAGCTATTCATTTACAGTATTTCTGATATAGCAACACTAGATAACTAAGACAATCATCTTGGTAGTTTTGAACAAAAAAAATGATCATCTGAAGAGATAAGAAATTCTGCCAAAAATGTGTGGGTTATATTATTTAGAAAGAAAAGTTATATATATATATATATATATATATATATATATATAGTTGTTGTTGTTGTCAGGTGCCATCGAGTCAGAATGACTCATAGCAACCCCATGCACAGCAGAACGAAACAATGTCCGATCCTGGGCCAACCTCACTACCGCTGCCACACTTGACGCCATCAATGATGCTACCTGGCCAATCCATCTCGTTGGGGGTCTTCCTCTTTTTCTCTGACCCTCCATCTTACCCAGCATGACATCCTTCTCCAGCGACTGTTCTCTCCAGACAATGTGTCCAAAGTATGAGAGACGAAGCTTAGCCATCTTGGCCTCCAAGGAGCACTTTGGTTGCACTTCTTCCAAAACAGATCTATCTATCTATCTATCTATCTATCTATCTATCTATCTATCTATCTATATAGTTGTTGTTGCTTCATTTGACTCTTGTTCCTTAATTTTCAACAGTGTTTGGCAGAATGGCACTAATTCAGTAATTGCTATCAGAGAATAAAACTGCTTTTATCAATTGCAAAATGTATCCTCTACAAGTTATGTAACTTGTGTTTCTTCAAGTGAGATGCCTTCACTGATAGTACTATAATTTTAAATAACATTGGCCAATTTTTACAATCTGACTGGTTAAAAGAGGTTAGACCCCATATATGAAATATGGGGGAAAAAACAAAAAAGCTTGTTGAATAATGCCCAGAAACAATAAATTATTTAAAGGTTTTGTAATGAATAGTGGAATCAAAGATGAAGTGCTAATTGCTTATAGAAATATTAAAATAATCTACTCCCTTATTCTTAACTCCAAGTATAAGCATTAATTTTGTAAAATAGTAAGCAACTCTTCTTTAAATATGAGGAAACTGAACTCAGAAAATCTAAAAGTCATATTAAATGCCAGAGATAGCACTGGAATCTATCTTTTCTAATTTCCAAACTAACCCTCTATGACATATGCTGTGAGGACTTTTAGAAACAATGAATTATTGATGGGTGTCACACTGTTGTTGGTGCCTCTGAGCAAGCTATTTAAAATTCAATTCTAGCTTGTACAAAAACTTTGGAATTAATTGTTGACACCTGTCAATTTCTTTGCTCTGTCCTCTACCTGAGGAGATCATTGCTAGACTTCTGTCATTGCAGTGGCTCTCACATTCTGCCCCTGACTGAGTCAGAGAAGACCTATAATCCTCCTACAGCCCAGGAGGCTGACAAAGATATGAATCAAATTACACTCAGGGAAATAGGCACTCTGAGGTTTTAATGATACAACAGGCTTTGGTATTTTAAATTCACTGGTTCATTAATAAAACCCTTGTATTGCCACTACTATTCGAAGAAGCCTATAAATATTGGAAAAGATCAAATGGCTCTCAGAAATATCAGTATTAACTACTAAATAAATTATTTACAATATAATCAATGATATTAAATCACAGGATACGGAAAGAGAAAAGTTACGAATAAAAATAAATCACAGTGGAAATATTTTAGCCAGTTGAATGTAGACAGACTCAGAGGAAATTATTTAGTGGGTAATTTTATAAAGAGAAATGATGATCAGGACTGTTCCTGGATGTTTGTTTTTACCAATAGAACTTTCTAGAATAAAATCACATTATTATTATGTGCCATCGAGTTGGTTCCAACTCACAGAGACTCTATATAGGGTTTTGCAGGAGCAGAAAATTTAATCTTTCTGCTACTGATCAGCTAGTGGACTCAAACTGATGACCTTGTGGTTCAAAGTCCAGTGCTTTTCCTACAGAGCCACAATGCTCCCAAGCCACAGAGTAGATGGGTACTAATGGAAGATTGTAGCTAGACAGGGGCTCATTACATATCTGAGTGATTGTCAGGAAAATAAACATCAAGAGAGTTGGGCAGAGGGCCAAGTTTTTGTTCTCTCTTTATTGCATCTTCCCATCCTCCCACATACCTTCATAGTACCTTTCAGTCATTTCTTGATTCCAATTTTGCTGTCAATATATTTATGACTCTAAGAAAAGCTTTTTTTCTTCAGTGAGAACTAAAACTGTGTTAGTCTTTTTCATTATTAGATGGCCAATGTTGTTTATCATTTGCGTCTATGTGCTGAGTACTTAAGGCAAAGAGGTTGTGTGGGTTATTGATTAGTGAAAGAGAAGGATCAAATGAAGTAACAATGATATTTGGGAAATCTGCCAGGGTCTGTCTCTATGGAGTGGCAGACAAGGAAAAACTGGTAGCAGATCACAAGTAAATAGAGCCTAGGAGTAACAATTTAACATAAATGAACTCAGTGGATGGAAAAATCAAAAGGACTTTTTGATTTTTGTAAGAGTGAAAGAAAATGTATCGTTATGTATTTATCAAGCAATGAGAAAGAACTGTACCATAAACACTTACATAATCCATGGTGATTATAACTGAGGTCTTTGTGTCTTCATGTTAACTTTAGGAAGACATCAAGAACCAACTGTTAGAAGGGGACTATGACAGAGGGAAATTTATTAATGCTTTTTGGTAAGAATTAGAGTGGTCAAATGAATAGTATTCCTTAAAAGAGAAAGGGGAGAACTCAGAAAGGAAATAAATGACAATTCCATTACCTTTGTCTACAGTAATCAAGGAGCTCTGGTAGCATAGTGGCTATGAATCGGGCTGTGAACCTCAGGGTCACCAGTTCAAAACTACCAGCTGTTCCGTGGGAGAAAGATGAGGCTTTCTGCTCCCGTAAAGATTTACAGCCTCGGAAACCCTGTACAGGGTTGCTATGAGTCGGAACCGACTCCACGGCACATTACAACAACAACATTGACCTCAGGGTACCAGAGACAACAAAATTTAGAGTTGGAAGAGCAAGGTTAAGAGTAAGACTCTGAGGATTTAGAAGGAGAAACAGGCCAAAGACAAGCTGACAGAGTCTAGAGAGCTGAGAGAATGAGTTATAAGGATATTGACAAAAGCACTAGATAGAGTAAATCCTGGCCCTAGCTGGAAGGTAGGGTATTCAAAAATTTGCAAGTGGAAGAGAGTTTTATTCTTCTGGGTCATTTACATAACGAACGCTCTTTGATTCATTAATCTAGATTCCTTACATTCAGCATTCTCCCTTGTGGAGTGGCAACAGCCCATGATAACAATTCTTTAGAGATTGTCTGGTTTGAGGTCTGGTTTCAGTGAAGTATTTACTGACAGCACCACAATTCAGAGTCTTGAGGGACATCAACAAAATGGTGAATTTCATGAAGCTCGAATAACATTCTGTCTACAAACTCATCTATGTAAGAAATATTGTATTGTTTCTTTTCTATAGCTCAACTTAATTGATTTCAGTTTCCCCTTCTGACTTATTGACTAGAGAGGAAAAACAAATGTCAAATTATAATCTCAATCTTGCAAAGGATTCCAATTCTTATTTAGTAACAAATCTGTGATATATGCAATACTTACTTAAATGGGTGCTCTGAGATTTCATGACCTTTGGTTACTTATACTGCCATTAGTTAACCTATGTTATCCTTTGTTATCTCCCTCATACTGATCTTCAGGATCTTAGTTCCTTACTGTTTTGGCACCACTCGGGGAATGAACATCTTTGACAAGGCTGCCTATAGCTGCCTGAGTGCATATATAATGATACCTCTTTTAATTACATTACCTTCTATTGGCGTTCAATAAAGGGCACCATGTATATTTGGTCTGAAGAACCATCAAACACCTATATCTCATCTTTTTCTCTTGCCACTCCAACTATTCCACACTTTACAGATAACCACTAATTCTTTTATAGGTTTTAGGGTGCAAAAGAAGGAACCCTGATGGCACAGTGGTTAAGCACTCAACTGCTAACAGAAAGGTAGGCAGTTTGAACCCACCAATGGAGAAAGATGTGGCAGTATCTTCATGTAATGATTCACAGCCTTGGAAACTTTGTGGGCAAACTCTATAGGGGCAAACTCTATAAGGTCACTATGAGTTTGAATTGATCTGTGAAGATTTTTTGGAGATCGGGGAAAGTGGTGCAAATAGAATCACCTTAATGATTTGTACTTCAGGTACAAGGAGGCCTAATGTCAACGAATAATTTAAAAGGGTGGAGATGTGGGAATATAAGGAGAATGAGCATTCTTTAATACTGTGAAACAGCATTTAGCTGTGTACTTAATTTTTACATATCAAACAGCCCAATAAGAAGCCTGATTAATGTTGGCCTAAGTTATCATGATTCTGTAAACATCACTAGATGTCTCTGGTCAGGTTTTCTAGAGAAGCAATACCAGTGAGACATTATATATAAATAATATATAAACATTATATATATGTAATATATAAAACATATTACATATTACAATATATAATATATAATAATAGAATACATAATAATATATAGCAAGATCATTATACATGAAGAAAGCAAAAAGTCATTAAGAAGACAAAAAAGGAAAAGGTCAAAATGGACGTCAGAAGAAACACTGAAGCTTGCTCTCCAACATAGAGATGCTAAAGCAAATGGAAGAAATGAGGAGGTCCAAGAGCTGAACAGAAAATTTCAAAGATCAGCTCGAGAAGATAAAGCCAAATATTACAACA
>NW_006408631.1:7173622-7177635 GCF_000296735.1 Chrysochloris asiatica
CAGTTGCTGGAGAAGGATATCATATTTGGTCAGGTGTAGGGTCAGAGAAAAAGAGGAAGACCCCAACGAGATAGATTGGCCAAGTCGCAGCATCAATGGACTCAAGCGTGGCAACAGTAGTGAGGTTGGCCCAGGATTGGGCAGTGTTTTGTTCTGCTGTGCATAAGGTTGCTCTGGGTCAGTACTGGCTTGATGGCACCTAACAAGAACAACAAATATATATGTATGTATAGATAGATAGATAGATAGATAGATAGATAGAGAGAGAGAGAGAGAGAGAGAGAGAGAGAAGTTAATTATCAAGGAAATGGTTTACAATTGCAGAGTCCCAGGTTCCCAATGGAAGAGAGAGTTAGAGCTTTTGCCATGTGTCCATTATGTTGGGAGCAGGCCACAACACCAAGAAAACAGTCTTTCAATTGATTGGCTGCTCATAGTCACACATCATAGAATTAATTGTGCCTGTATGTGGTTTCATCACCATGGGAATAAACATATTTCAGCTGCTAAACTTCTGGAAATCCTGGCCTAGTCAAGTTGACACAAAACCCTAACAAGTCCACCCTTGTCAACTTGACACTTATGTTGTTGTTGTTGTTGTTAAGTGCCGTGGAGTCGGTTCCGACTCATAGCGACCCTGCACAGGGTTTCCGAGCCTATAAATCTTTACAGGAGCAGAACGCCTCATCTTCCTCCCGCGGAACCGCTGGTAGTTTCAAACTGCTGACCTTACAGTTCACAGCCCAATTTGTAACCACTACGCTACCAGAGCATATGAATAATCTCTAAATAAAGAAAATTGTAAAGTAATTCTTGTGCCTAACTAAAACACGTACAGCCGAAAACACTCTGGCCCTATTCACATTGTATATGCAACAAATGAACTAAGCAAAAATATTTGATGCACACACAGAAAATAAAAACAAAAAATTATTCATTTAAATGTTCAAAGGGTACATTCCGCAAAGCAGCCTCCTATCCATGGGCACACAGTCTTACTCAGTCCACGAGCCTAGAGTTCTCAGCTGCTCTGTCTCTCCATGCCACCGCCTCTGTCACTGTCTCTGCTGCCACCACTTTTCCAGGCAGGGATCCCATGCTCCACTCATGCTCTTCCTTTTTGATAGTCCTGGCATCATCTGTTTCTAAAATGAAAGATTACCTATTTCTTCCTTTTAGACATCTTCTATAAATACACACCTTCTAACAATTACTTATAATTGAAATCAGAATCCAATTAACATCAACTCTCAACCCCTTTTACCAGACCCATCTGGAAAAGAGGAAAACTAGTCAGTGGGGATTCTACCTTACCCTCTTTATTCTGAAATTAAGCATACCCATGAAAGCTTGTAAGTCATCCATGTCATGCCTTTATAGCTCCCCATTTTGATAGTTAGTGCCTAAATTGCCCATCCCTATCAACACAGTAAACTAAGGAAACAAACATGTTCCTTCTTCTGAAGAATCTTCCATTTTGGTTGGAATTTTGAGCAACTGCATCTAAAAGCAAAAGTCCAGTTCATCAAATTGTGGTATTAAACATCTTTATCTTCATCTGGTTAGGGTCTGGACACAACTCAGCCCTAGCAATCCAAGCTAGGTCAAATGGGTACCAGCTATAAGTTTGGGAGGTCACACACACCTCTCTGCACTTCAGACCAGCTGCTCCTTCACTTTCAGCCTGAGCCCCTAGGGGTCTGGCTAGTGCCTGTGGGCTCGGGAGTTCACACAACTCCCTAAACTTCAGGCCAGTCAGCCTTTCGTCTTCTTTCATCTCAAGGTTAAAAGGGTGTCAGTAAGACATTTCCAACTCAGTCTGTGTCTTCATTGTTGCATTTCCCCCAATTCTACTCACAAGTAGACCTAGATGGTCACCAGCAAGCATACGGATAGCCTTTAGCTTTTAGTCGTAAAAGGGATTTTCTCTGATGGGCAGATGTTTCTTGTCATGATGCCTCATAAACTCAAAAAGTCAAACTATCTGCTTGTTTTCTCTGCTTTCTTTCAATCATGAACCTTCTGTTCTTCCAGCAGTTTGGGGTTGGCCTGCTTGTTTTTTCAAATGCAAATATGCCAACTCTGAAGGGTCTGGTTGGGAGTCAGGATTCCTTCTAAGGCCCATACTCTACAGAGGTTTAAAGCAAAGAGCCTATTTCTTTCTGGATAAATTCTAACTCCCCTTGTAGCAAATCTAATCAAGTATAGGCTGAAGGCATAATTTCCAATAGTCATTTCTATCACACATGTATGTCTATTTTACAATAAAAGGCAGGAGAAACCAATATCCAAAAGATAGTCAAATTCATAAACCTTTTAAAAACACTCAAGTTCAATCTTTTCTTCTTCCTTGAACTAACCCCATTCATATGTACCTGGCCTTGGGCCTGTGTCATGGTGGACTTCAGTAGGCCCTGGCCTCATTGTATCAGTCATCTAGTTTAACCAGCCTGACATTGGCTCCAGGTAACTCGAGAATATGTCACTCTCCTCACTTAAGTATTTTATTCCTTATATTCCTTTCAGCCATAACAGGTAACAAAATACAAAACCTCATGCTTTCTTGAGTCTGGAGCCATGGCAATGATTCCTGCCCATAGTACCAAATTCTTAGACCAAGTGGGGACCATGTCTGATTGCTTTGACTACACAATGGGGAAAGAGGACCAAACTCAAAATCATCCCAAGGTCAATTCCTATGAAGTGTAAGTAAGGCATGCTTCCACTCTATATCAGTACCATTAAAATCAGTCCAATTTTAGAATTGATTTAGAAAACTCATCCTGATTTTGCCATGGTTTTCTAAAGAAGCAAAGACAGTGATATATATATATATAGGCACACACACACACACACACACACACACACATATATATATATATATAAGTCTGATGAGTGGCTATAATCAGACAAATAAGAAAGAATGACGCCTTGGGAGAGGAAGGCACTGGAAATGCAGCTAAGAGCAGGCAGGAAGTGGGCATGAAATAATCCAACTTCTACCTCAACTGGAAGCCAACTGGCAAGAGATCCTGGGTGCTGTTCATGGGGCTATCTTTAGAGACAAGGAATGGTTCTGGATGAGGGCTAAACTGAATAATCACCACACAAGATATATACTTCACAATTTAATTATTTATTTGTACTACATAACAAATGCATTGTAATAGAAACAAATTTAAAATATAAATATGTTTTCATTTATTATTTATTGTCTCTTCCTCTGCTAGAATTTAAGTTCTAGGAGTCTAAGATCTTCTTTTTGTTCACTGGAGTATCTCAACAAACTAAAACTAAAACACTGAATGCTATACCTAAAAAACTGTCTGGTATAAAATAGACAGCCAAATAAATGGCATGCCACTAATCAGTGGTTATGATCAATATAATTCTTTGAACCTGAGATGTGAAAAATACAAAACCTTCCTTGGAATCAGAAAATTGTCATTTTTATAATTAGATAGAGATCTTTCTGGTTTGAATAAGTTAATTTTAACCATTTGTATTCAGATATAGTACAAATAGAATCAACTGTTTTAAGATTCCATCTTAGTACAATAGTACTTATTCTTACAATTACAGATATGCAGATAAGTTTACTTCCCACATATCTAGATATTGCCTTCTACACAACCCTTTGGAATTCACCAATGAAGGAAGCTTCTGCCAATGATTTCAGTGATCATAACAATTGAACCCCTAAATGATTCTTAGCATTCATTGAAAATATATAAAGGATAGTACTAATTACAGGAAAATTTACATCAAAAAGAATTTTTAACTTTTTATTGTGAATTGAGTGGTTTACAGACAAGATAATCAGCTTTACATTCAACAAATTATACTCTTCCCCCCGCCCCCCAATCTCAATGATTACAATTCCCTCCCTGCAACAGCAGTTATCCTACTTCCTCCCTGTGGCTCCCCACTTGCATCTTATATTTCACAAATAAACAAAGAAAAAATATTTGATGCACACATTCAAAATAAAAAATAAAATTTCATTTAAATGT
>NW_006408631.1:7177970-7189859 GCF_000296735.1 Chrysochloris asiatica
ATTTTTAACCCACATTGAGTTTGTGTATATGGTGTGAGATATGTGTCCTATTTCATTCTTCGGTAAATGGATTTCCAGGTTTGCCAGCATCATTTGTTGAAAGACTATCTCTTTCCCATTTAATGTGCTTTGGCCCTTTGTCAGATCAACTGACTGAATAGATTTGCTTCTGGATAATCAATTATGTTCCATTGAGCTAGGTATTTTTCTTTGTACCAGTATAAGACTGCTTTGACCACTGTGGATATAGTAAATTTTGAGATCAGGGAGTAAGAGGCTTCCAACTTTGTTCTTTTAAGTAGTGATTTGGTCACTAATTTGGACTTCCACTGATTCAAACCATTCCTTTGCCCTTTCAATGTATTATCCTTTTCAGGTAGCTTAGTAATAATCTTCTGTATTTACTTGCAGGTAATATATTGGCTCCAGTCTTTATTTATTTTGTTTGATTATTTCTGATGTCTGTAGTGCTTTCCTGAATTCTTCTTTGTTTTCCTTAACCTTTCTGTCAATCATTTGGAGGTACCTAACTAACATTCTCTTGAATTCTTTTTCTGGTAGTTCCAATGCCTTGTTTTTCTCAAAAAACATTTTCCTGCTCTTCCTCTTGGTAATTTTTTTGGGCCACTGTGTCTTGTTTCTTCATGTCTATCAAAATTGTCTGATGCTTTTGAGACATTGTGTTGTTGTTGTATTTGTATTAAGTTGATGATTATATGTTGCTGTATTATTAGTCACTCACCAACTCACTCTTGGTGGATTTGATACAGAGATGAGCTTGTGCACTGTTCTCTGTTCATTGTGCAGTTCAGTTCAGGATGGATTAAGCTGATGTTGGTTGTTGTTTTTGATCTAGCATATAGCAGCTGCTACTGACTCCTGCCCAATGGGTGGGGCTGTAGAAGGTATAGTTGTGGCTGGACTGTATGGACATAGCGTTGTCTCCCATTAGGTGAGGCAAGAAGAGAAAACATACACACAGAGGAAAGGAAAACAAATACACAAGAAAACCAACTAACAGCAATGAAAATATAAAATAGTAAAGAAAGAAAGAAAAATGGAAGGAATAAAGAAAGTAAAACACAGGCAACAGCTTTCTCTCTACTAATAAATGGTATGCCTCTGTACCACCTACCTTCACAGCTGCCCGAGAAAATTCAAGATGCCCACACTACACCTGGCTGGCTAGCACAGACCACCAGTCTCTTTCCTTCTTCTTTTTTATTTTCTTTTCTACCCCACACATCTGTTCAGCTGCTTCTCCTAGTGAGGGCTAGTCCAGGATTGGCCAGGTCTAGCTCTACAGATTTGGAGCAGGGCCCACCCAAGCAAGGTTAATGGGATTTCTCATTCCTTTAATGGGACTCACAACTGCAGTGCTCGGCTACGTTTGGTTCTAACTGCCAGGAGAGCAAGAGCTTCCCATGGGATGTAATTGGTTAACGACTGGACTTACCTCTGGTTACCAGGGGAGTGTGGAGACCAAGAAAAAAAAATTGTGCTTTTATCTCTGTGAGTCACACATAAGTTTCTGCAATGCCAATAGATTTTCTTATCTGAAGCTGCTCACAGAAGCTCAAGATGGCTTCAGCACATCTGGTCAACTGCCACATGTCACCAATTTCTCCTTTTTTGCCATGTCTGCTCAGTTCTGTCTCATAGCAAACATTCAGTCCATTTTTCGATCCTTTCATCTGAAATTCAGTGCTCAAGGATTATCATGTGTATCTGTTTCATTCAGTTTTCCGTTTCTTTGTTGTTGTTGTTGTAATGTGCCGTCGAGTCGGTTCTAACCCATAGCGACCCTGAACGGGGTTTCCGAGACTGTAAATCTTTACAGGAGCAGATAGCCTGATCTTTCTCCTGCAGAACCGCTGGCAGTTTCGAACTGATGACCTTGTGGTTCACAGCCCGATTCGTAACCACTACACTACCAGAGCTCCTTTGTTGTAGAGGGTCCATAAAGCCTTGCTGCGTAGTCTGCCTTCTTTTCCTGCCTCCTCCTTTCATGTTCTTTTGATGCTTCCGGCATCATTCAATATTTTGTCCATGCTGTTGTTGTGAGGTGCCATCGAGTCGGTACTGACTTATAACGACCTTATACACAGCAGAACGAAACACTGCCCGATCCTGGGCCAACCTCACTACTGTTGCCACGCTTGAGTCCATCGATGCTGCCACTTGGCCAATCCATCTCGTTGGGGGTCTTCCTCTTTTTCTCTGACCCTCCACCTTACCAAACATGATATCGTTCTCCAGCGACTGGTCCCTCCTGACAATATGTCGGAAGTATGAGAGACGAAGTTTGGCCAACTTGGCCTCCAAGGAGCACTCTGGCTGCACTTCTTCCAAAACGGATCTATTGGTTCTTTGGGAAGCCCATGGCACTTTCAATATTCTCCTCCAACACCATCACTCAAAAGCATCAGTTCTTCTGCGGCTTTTATAACAACCTGATGCTTGATTCATTTTCTTAGTTCTTTCAGCTTGAGAAATGCTAAGTGCGTTCATCCCTTTTGATTTTCTGACTCCAGATCTTTGCACATTTCATTATAATACCTAACATTGTCGTTTTGAGCTGCCCTTTGAAATTTTCTCTTCAACTGTTTTACTTCATCATTTCTTCCCATTGCATTAGCTTCTCTAAACTCCAGAGTCTTTACAGCCATCCATTTTGATCTTTTCTTTCTTTTCTGTCTGTTTAATGTTCTTAATGTCATCCTACAACCCTTCTGATTTATAGTCATTGGTGTCTAATGCATCAAATCTGTGCTTGAGATGGCCTCTAAATAGGTGAAATATATTCAACATCATATTTTGACTCGTGTTGTTTGATTTTTTTAATTTTTTTTTTTAGTTTTCCATAGCCTCAGCCTGAACTTGTATATAAACAGTTGGTGATCTGTTCCACAGTTGGCCCTTGGCCTTGGTTTGGTTGATGCTATTGAGCTTCTCCATTGTCTTTTCCCAGAAATGTAATCAATTTGATTTCTGTACATTCTATCTGGTGAGGTCCAAGTGTATAGCTGCCTTTTGCTGTTGAAAAAAGTATTTGCAGGAAATAACCCATTGGTCTTACAGAATTCTATCATGAGACGTCCAGCATAGTTTCTATCACCAAGGCTATTTTTTACAACTACTGATTCTGCCTCTTTGTTTCCAACTTTCACACTCCAATTACAATTTATTATCATGGTGTCTTGCTTGCATATTTGATCTATTCCAGATGAAGAAGTTAGTAGAATTCTTCAATTTGTTCATCACTGACTTCAGTTGTTGTTGAGTAAATTTGAATCATGGTACAAACTGGTCTTCCTTATTGTTGTTGTTAAGTGCCATCAAGTCAGTACTGACCCATAGCAACCCTGTATAGGGTTTCCGAGGAGCGACAGGTGGATTTGAACCACTGACTTCATGGTTCAAACTGACCTTATGGTCCAACACATTATCCTGCAGCACCACAGACAGCATTGTACTTCAAGATAGATCTTTAAATTTTTATTTTTTTATATTTATGATACATGCCATGCCATTCCTTTTCAATTTGTCATTCCAGGTATAGTAATCCATCTGATTATCTGATTCAAAATTAGTTACTAATATTAGTCCATTTCACCTCACTAATGCCTAGGATGTTGATCTTTGTGTTCAACTTCCAATTTTTCTAGATTCATACTTTGTTCATTCCATGTTCTGATTTTTATGAATGTGTGTAGCTGTTTCTTCCCATTTTGAGTTGTGCCAATCCACAAATGAAAGTCTCAAAAGCTTTACTTCATTCACATAATTAAGATCAACTCTACTTTGAGACAGTAGCTCTTCCATAGTCATATCGTGAAGTGCCTTCCAACCTGATATGCTGGGACTATATCTCACAGTTTTGTGCTGCGAATCTCCTTTTTCCTAGTTTGTCTTAGTATGGAAACTCTGCTGCAACCTGTCCATCATAGGTGACCCTTTAAAATACCAACTGTGTAGCTTTCAGCTCACAGTTAACACACAAGCCAGCACAATATGAAAACTAATACATAAGTGGTGGTGTACTTGTGGTGAGAAAGAAAACCAAAGTAGATCCATTGCCATGGAGTTGATCCCAAATCATGGTGACTCAATGTGTGTCAGAGCAGTTTTTAATAGTTTTAATCTAATAGTTTTTTTTAGAGTTTTTAACAGTTATAATCATAAGGAAGTAGATTGTCAGGTATTTCTTCCCTGGAGCTGCTGGGTAGATTTGAACCAATAACCTCTTGCTAAACATTTGTGCTACCCTAAAGGAAGAGAAAAGAACCAATGATTTTTTGATTGAGAAGGTTTAGGACTGAACAGATCTGGGAGAAAATCAGGAGTTAATTTCTGTGTGTATTATTTTTAGTGACCCCCATTAGGCAACTAGAAATATGAGTCTGAATTTCTGGAGTATATCAGGGCTGGTGATATGAAGTTGGAAGTCATCAGTATGAGATAGTATTTATAGCCTGGGGATTGGGTGAGCTCATTCTGAGAGAGAGTATAAAGGAGAAGAGAAAAGGTCTTGTCTCACCAGGGAGTAGTCATCTGAAATGATCTTTGTGTACAGGAGTCATCATAGGCTTTGATGTGTTTCTCAAAATAAATGTTGCATTTAGAGGCTTCAGTGAACAATAGGTTTGATCTAAGCAGGAGAGTATATTGAGCTTGGTGGCTTTATCACAGATCCTTATTGAGATGTAGTAAAACAACCACATTAAAATTCAGACAACCTAGGATACAATTTTTATCCTCTTCATATATACATAAATATAGTTGTTGTTGTTGTTAAGTGCCATCAAGTCGGTGTCGACCCATAGCGACCCTGTATAGGGTTTCCAAGGAGCAGCTGGTGAGCTTGAACTCCTGACCTTGCAGCTCAAATGGCTTTGCAGTCTGGTGCATTAACCCACAGTGCCACACCAAGACTTCATATAGATGTAGACATAGACATAGACATGGACATAGACATAGACATAGACATAGATATAGATATAGATATAGAAGGAAAAGGTTAAAATGAATGTCAGAAGAGACTCTGAAACTTGCTCTCCAGCATAGAGATGCTAAAGCAAATGGAAGAAATGAGGAGGTACAAGAGCTGAACAGAAGATTTCAAAGATCACCCGGAGAAGATAAAGCCAAATATTATAACATAGATATAGATGTATTTCAAACTTTCTCAATAGTATGAGAACTCTGTTCTGAATGTTCTCTTGTTTCTTGTGTTCATCACACATATGCCATTTCATAAGAGCTTACAGAAAAATTAAATTCAGACCTCCTAGGTTAAAAAATTATATACTATCTCCTTTTAATATCATCTAGTTCAGCTCAGCCTCTTCTCTTCTCAAAAAGGACAATCAAAGGGAGAAATAAAATTAAGTTATGTTGTTGTTGTTGAGTGCCATCGAGTTCATTCTGACCTATAGTGACCCTGTATAGGATTTCCCAGGAGTAGATGGTGAGCTTGAACTGCTGACCTTATGGTTCAAACTGACTTTGCAGTCCAGTACATTAACCCACAGCACCACACTAGGACTCCAAGGTGGTTATAATGACCTACTAAATTGAGGACAGAAAAAGAGAATGCTCTTACATTACCCCTTCATTTAAATGTCAGAAAATCAAGTTACATTCAGAATATAATCTTGACATCTAGAAATGGCTCACACAGAAAATATTTTTATGACTAAAAACCCAATGACTTCATTTATTCACTCATATGGTCATTATTAATTCATTCAACAAACAATTGAGGCTCAACTTTGTTTCAAACACTCCTTTGACAGCCAAGGTATTATGGAAACTTGTCCAAGCCTGTCAATAGGATGCTTCTACCTGGGACATTGAATCTGGAGCTAATGAAGTTGGTGGCTTCTTGTTAAGATGACTTCTCTGAAAAGGCGCATAATCCTTTGGCTGTGTAGTGTGTATATAAATAAATTTGTACATATGTTGTGTTATAATAAATACCTGATATCCATTCTGTGCCATTCATGGAGATAAGTTCACTTTCATGTCAAAAAATAATTTCAAATTAAATCTTTAACTTAATATTAGTTTCTTGGTGGTGTGTGAAAATACATAAGTATACTTCCACAAACTCAAATTCTAGTGCTTAGCCCTTCAGTCTTTAGGATGATCATTATGGTGAGAAAAAAATCAGAATAAAGATTTTTTTCCCTCATCGGTGCCTATTTTTAAATACTATCATAATGGGATAGGATGTTGGGAGTTTGTATTTGGAGATAACATTTTGATTCACAATTAGTCGTATGAGATTACCTTCCTGCAGAAGTCTTGAACTCCTGATTCTATACATCATAACAACTAAGAACAGCAAAAAATGAGACCCATGTTATCCTTTACTTGGTGTATTATAATGATAAAATTCTTACTTACTTTTTAAAAATGTAATTATGCAATTTCCTTCAGATATAAATGAATGAAAATACAAATGTATTCAGTTTATAAAAAAAAAAAAGAAGTCATATTATTTTACTTACCTTTCTTAATTATCTGATACCATTCAGATTCTTTCTCAGTTTCCAAATCTTGTCATTGACTCCACGAATCTTTTCTATACTTCTTGTAAACCCTTCTTCTTCAAAGAGTCAAAGTAAATTTCTGTCATTTGAAAAGAAGAGCTCTGGTTGCTACTTACTGTATGTGAAGATCTACAAAGGGTGAAGTCACATTTTCAGTCTAAAAAGTAATAGGATATTAAAGAATTCCTGTTCAAGGTCATCTTCCAGACACTGGCTTAAAATACCATGAGTAATATGCACCCTTAAAAAATCAACTATAGGAGACCAAATGGTCAACATTTACTGGAAAGCAAAGAAGAGAAAGGGATGAGAAGAAGGTCAATGGAAACAGTATAAACAGAATGAAATTAATCAGAATTCTGACACATTGTGAAAAGTGTAACCAAGGTCATAGAATAATTTATATAAAACTTGTTAAATGGGAACCTAATGTTCTGTGTATACTTTTACCTACAACACAATAAAATAGTGTTTAAAAAAGAATTACTGTCCAAGTCATAAATGCATTGTAGAAAAAGGTTTTGTTTTGTTTTTATGAAACCTTTTACTGATTTAAGAAGAGGTAGAAGAAAAATTCTGCTTATTATTCAATTTCTTAGGTTAGTTTTATTTTAATAACTCCTAGAATAGCAAATAACCTTTTACTGTCCATCTTGCCACAGTTTAAGAATGGAAATTCGGGCTGAAGGATGGGGATAAGCAGAACTAATTGCTAGGTCAAGCAAAGTAAATTAGATATAATGTCTAAAGTACTATTAATAGAAACTTTTCCCAGAACCTTAGGGTTATACAGCTAAGTGTCAAAGAAGATAAAACATAAATTTGGCCCAATCATATCCAATTTGATGACCAAGAAATTAAAACACTCGGGGGTATCTTTCACAAGCTGAGCAGTTTTCTAAGTTTTCTTTCTTTGTCAGCTCTTCAGGGTAGACTTTAAGGTTTAAATGTCACATTTGACATCCAGTCATTCTCAAGTGTGCCGAAATGGAAGCATGATGAAGCATGAGCACCCAGTTTTCTCGTTAGCCTTTTATGTGCAAAAGATAAGGAAATCCAGTTAAAAAAAACACAACAACAATATCTTCTTTTCTGGCAGCCATAGGCACCTTAGGTTTTTGCTCTGAAAAGAAAGGCCTCCAGAAAACATTTATTTTTAAGGAGGGGAAAACTTTGAAACTTTCACAGTAAGTTAGAAATAAGAGAAAAGAATTCTTTGCAGTTTGTGCTTCGTGTTAAAAATATTTCTGACTG
This sequence comes from Chrysochloris asiatica, assembly GCF_000296735.1. Taxonomy (NCBI): domain Eukaryota; kingdom Metazoa; phylum Chordata; class Mammalia; order Afrosoricida; family Chrysochloridae; genus Chrysochloris; species Chrysochloris asiatica. The sequence goes on from NW_006408631.1 coordinate 7,185,782, forward strand.
GTGCACAATGTGACCAATAAATGTCATACATTGATGAGACATTTATAGCTTTTAATATTCCTTAACATCTACAATCAAATTTGATAAACCAAGTAACTCAAGGGGTTCAGTAAAGTTAATATCTCCATTTTGTAGATGAAGACTCTGAGGCTCAGAAATATCAATTTGCCCCAAATTTCATAGTCAGATTTCTGGAGCCCAGATCACAATCTTAGTCTTCTTAATACAGTTTTATTTGTTTTATCAGAGATAAAATGTTTGGCTTAAATATAACAATAAATGCAGAAGATAACATATACAGTATTGTCAACATTATCCCTACATTTGGGAGCTATGACCAATATTTACGACCTGATTTTTCACTAATCACAAGATTGTTTACTTTTTCTTGCTTGCTATTTTTCATAGTCAATTGTTTCATGACATTTCCCAGGAGAATACACAGTATCTAACCTTTGAAAAGAAATCCTGGTGTGGCACTATACGATAGGGCTGGAACATTGATCAGTAGCTCAAATCCACAACTGTTCCTCAGAAAGCCTATAGAAGGTTGCTATGAGTTGAAACTGACTTGACAGCACTTAACAGCAAACTTTGAAGAGTTCCTAGTAGAAATAAGCATTGCCATCGAATCCATTCTGACTCGCAACTAAACTATAGATCAAAGTAGAACTAACTGATTCTTAAGGTTTCTGAGACTGCAGATCTTTAGAGAGCAGCCTCATCTTTCTTCCATGGAGTAGCTCATGGGTTTGAACCACTGACTCTGTGATTAGCTGCCCAGTGCTTAGCCCATTGCACCCGATATATATCATAGTTGTTGTTAAGTGCCATTAAGTTGGTTCCCACTCATGGCCACCCTGTATACAGTTTCCAAAGAGTGACTGGTCAGTTTGAACCACTGATCTTGTGGTACAAAGTGACCTTTCAGTCCAGTGCTTAGCTATCTTTATTTATATAAGCAGTGCTCCTACTAAGCCAAAGCAAGATCCTGTTACTCATCAGAGATTAAATCCTATTACTTGTCTATATAACCAATGGGTTAATAACTGTGCCTGGCATGGAGTCATGATAAAATGTGATGCCACAGTGCCGATAATACTCCAGAATAATTCCTTAAAATGCTATTGTTGGATTGAAACTGATAGAGTCATTTGGGTAACATCTTTTTTGTACCCCCATTACCTGTATGTTTTCAAAAATTAATAGTTTGTTTCATAAGAGAGATATGATTTTTAAAGGTGGCTAACGGAAAATTTAAAATATATTTCATATTATTTTGAGTTATATATTTGGAAACCCTATACAGGGTCACTGTGAGTCAGAACCAACTCGATGGCACTTAACAACATTATAGATTACCAAACATCAATCAAAATATTAATGGACTCTAAGTGCTTCACTTCATGATGGTTGTTAACTTACCAAGAGAAGAATGTATTGTATGAAAAATGTAAATAAAATTTGCAGAAAAGATGCCACAGTTACTGCAATAATAATAAAAATAACAATAATAGTTTTATTGAGTGTTTAATTCAATCCCTAAAGCAACCTATGAGACTAATGCTATCCTCACTTTATAGTTGAGATAGCTGAGTCTTAGAAAAGTTGAGTAAATTGTCCAAGGCTATGTAAACTTACAAATAACTGAGCACATTCATTTGCAGATAGTTGTACTCTATCACCGAGTCCTGGTGTGGTGCTATGGGTTATGCTCCAGACTGCAAAGCCATTTGAACTGCAAGGTTGATGGTTCAAGATCACCAGCTGCTCCTGGGAGACCCTACACAGGGTTGTTATGGGTCAGAATTGACTCAACGGCACCTAACAACAACAAAAACAAGACTTTTAACAACAACAACAAAACTCTATCATCAGTATTTTTTTTTCACTTTTAATTGTGAATTGAGTTGAAGTTTACAGACAAGATCATCAGTTTTATATTCAACAAATCATGCACTTTGTTTCATCTCAATGATTATACTCCCCTCCTTGCAACAACAATTATCCCGCTTCTTCCATGATTCCTATTTGCATTCCTTCCACCTTCCTATCCCTTCACAAATTTGTCGTTATAAAATATTGCCTTTATGAATTGGGATGATTAACTAATCATTCCAATGGTGAGTACACATTGCTACTGTTGTTGTCCCCGCCAAACCTATTTACCGTTTGAATTTTCACCTGTACTCTTGATCATTATTTCTCTTTACCAGCTAAAAAGTGTATCAATAAGATGTACTTATTGATATGTAAGTATATACACTAATTTACTGGATAAATACACTCACTTGCTAGGTAAAAGTCAGCCAAATGTTAATAAATCAATTCAGATACTTAGCAACCCCATGTGGGCCTGAATAGAATTATGTTCCATAGAGTTTTTAATGGCTGATTTTTTGGAATTAGATCACCAAGATTTTCTTCTGAGGCACTTCTGGGTGAACTTGAATTGCCAACTTTTTGGTTAGCAGCTGAGCTCATCAACCATTTGCATGACTCAGGGACACGGTTGCTAAGTAAGAGGGACAGATGTTTATGAACCATTTTAGTTTGAGATAATAGTAACACTAGGTTTGGAAATAATGTGTGCACCAGCATGTGCTGCTGTAGTGAAAAACAATCTCATAGTCTAATCTCAGAAGGCTTCAGTTTCATTTTCTACATCTTCACTTAGGTGGATGGACAAAGGAAAGTTCAAAGTTATTTTTGTGTGAAATAGGTACACTAATTAATAATCAATATCATTATCCTTATTCCTCATAATGCATGAACATATTTTCAAAACTATGAAATATTATACTTACTATGCATTTAAAATTAATATGTAAATATTATTGATAAGAAAACATAGCTCAAGAACAATAATGTAAAAAGCAATATGACTGAAGGAGAGGAGAGTTTTCTTAAAACCATTTGTTTCAAAGAATCCAACTTTCCTCTTGACAACTTATTTTGTCACTGCCAGTAAGATTTACAAGAGTGATTTACAGTAGAAATGCTATTCATTAAATCATTTGTTATCCATGCCCCAGAGTCAATCTCCCAAAATAAGTCAGCTGGAAAGGGTACAAGTGGTTCTTGTCTAGTCAGGGGTATATTTAAATAATGGAATTGCAGAAATGAGGTAAAAAAGTGACCTGCTGTGTTTCATCTTGATTTTATATATCAATAAAAGGAAAGAGATTGGAGGTAAAGTCAGAGGAAGAGATGAGGAAGAGATGCAGAGATCAGGAGTACATAGAAAAAGGACTGGTGAATCAGAGAATGAGCTCCACGTTGCTGAGAAACAGAAAGGGGTAGATTGCATGGCAGGGCAAAAAAGTAATAAGGGGAAGTTGACATATAACTTTGAAAACTAAAATGGAAATTGCCTGGTTAGTAAAGACCCAGAAAGTGTTGTTGTTGTTGCTGTTAAGTGCTGTCCAGTCAGTTTCAACTCATAGCAACCCTGTATAGGGTTTCCAAGGAGCAGCTGGTTGGTTTGGACTCTTAACTTTGCAGTTATCAGTCCAGGAAGTGATGTTGCATCATAAATAATATGAGTGGTTTATCTTCTAGCCTTTGCATAAAAAAGTGCTTATTAAGCTAGGGGAAAATGTTGACTTTAACATTTGAGATCTGGGTGATGAGTAGAGTGCTGAAGGAAGAAAATATTGTGACTCAGTAGCATTTTTGTTGGCAATGTAAAACTCCAAGAGTATTTTCTGCGTGGTACTTACAACCTATTTTCCTCGCTTCCACTTTGTTCTAAAGTATACTTTATCTCAGCTTCAAATAACATATGGATACATAAACACCTATATATGTATATAGACACATGTTAAAGTTTCAGACAGCTCATTTGATTACATCTTCATCTGGAGTTATATTTCACACAGTAGATAATTTACACCCTATGAGGACAGAAACTGATGGTGTCTCTTATTCACTGCTGTTATATGTTGAACTGTGCCCTCAAAAGGGATATATTGAGGTCCTAACTGGTAGCGTAGTGGTTACGAATCGGGCTGCGAACCTTAAGGTCAGCGGTTCGAAACTACCAGCTGCTCCGCAGGAGAAAGATGAGGCTTTCTAC
>NW_006408631.1:7204814-7205487 GCF_000296735.1 Chrysochloris asiatica
TGATTTCTTCTACCTGTTATTATAGGATAGTAAATGTGTGATAGCAATGAATTAGGAATTATTATTACAAAGAACTTGTAAGCCTGCCATCAGCCTATACTTGGTTGGATTTACTAAAAGGGGAGTTAGAATTTTCCCAGAAAAAAAAAAAGGAAATAGACTCCTGGTTTAAGTCTTTATAGAATATGGGGCCTTTGATGGAATCCTGAACCCCACCCAGAACATTCAGATTTGGGATGTTGTATTTGACAAGACATGCAGATCAATCCAGAACTATTGGGAGAACAGCACGACACAGAACAAAAGTACACAGACATTTTGAGTTTGAGGCAAGTTGCTTGTCTTGGAGATTCCAAGGCCAGAAAAGTCTGTGCCAATCAGATAAAATCACTTTCTAGGACTGCCAGTGAGTGGCAGTTAGTATGCTCACTGTTGACCACCTGGGTCTATTGTTGAGTGGAAGAGGGGGAAATGTAGCAATGAAGACAGGCTGAGTTTGGACATGTTTTATTGTCACCTGTTACTTTGAGATGAGAGAGAGAAGAGAAAGGGATGGTTGGTCTGAAGTTTAGGGAGTTGTGTGAACTGTGCCCACAGGGACTGACCTGGTCCCTGGGATCCAGGGCTGATATTGAAGGGACTAACTGGCCTGAAGTACAGGGTGTGTAAACTT
>NW_006408631.1:7205587-7216950 GCF_000296735.1 Chrysochloris asiatica
GTCAGCGGTTCGAAACTACCAGCTGCTCCGCAGGAGAAAGATGAGGCTTTCTACTCCCGTAAAGATTTACACCCTCAGAAACCCTGTACAGGGTCTCTATGTGTTGGAACTGACTCGACGGCACTTAACAACAACAATCCTAAGTATCTTTGAGTGGAACTTTATTTGGAGGTACGGTGCTTATAGATGTAATCAATTAAGATGAGGTCATACTAGATTAGTATGGTTCCTAATCCAATGAATGGTGTTGTTAAAAGAAAAGAATAATTTGGACACAGAGAAACCAACATACAATGGAGAGAGTCATGTAAAAAGGAGGGGAGGGACTGGAGCTATGGTGCCTCAAGTCGAGACATGCCTGGGGTTGCTGTAACCCTTAGAAGCTACGAGAGAGACATGGAACAGATTCTCCTTCAGCCCTCCAAAATGAACCCATCTTGCAGATACTTTAATTTTGGACATCCAGCCTCTAGAACTGTGTAAGAAAAAAAAAAAAAATCAGTATGTTGTTTTATGTCATCCAATATCGAACCCACTGCCATCAAATTGATTTTGAATCACAGTGACCCTATGCATAGTTTCTGAGGCTATAAATCTTTATGGGATCAAAAAGTCTCCTCTTTCCCTCAGTGAGTGGCTGGCAGATTTGATTAGCTGCCCAATGGAGAGCCCACTATGTAACGATGTTTCCCTATTTCACTAAGTTAGGATTTTTTACAGTAGCCCTAAGAAATGAATACTATAGCTACATGCCAATATCTGGCAAATAATCTTGTAAAAAAGATTTGCTCTATAGATTTTGGCTGAATGGGTAAGTGATACTCACTCTTGGTTTATTATAAAGCCTTCTAATTTTTTGTGGTGAAGATAAAAATTTGAGTTTTATCATGGGAGACAATATTTCTAACTTTCTCAAAGACTAGTAGAAAACCAATGCATATTTTAATTTAAGAGAAAAAACTTAATATAATTCTCTACCAGTATAAATAGGTTCTGGTATTATTATTATATATATGATAAAATATCTGCATTCAATAATTGGGAAAGTTTATATTTGTTTAGAATATGGTGGTGAGTCAAAAATATTGCTATAAAATCATAGAAACCTTTATTTAAAAAATACCAAACTGTGAAGGTATTGTTTCTAGTTATATTCTCTATCTAAGTCTAGACTCTTCTGAAGGTAGCGATTCCACCTCTCTTATCCTTCCCAAAAGAACTCTGCTTTTATGTCATTCAAATGAGCAGTTTTGACATCCTCCAGGAACTCAAAGCATGTTTATTTTAAACCTTCTTTGTATTTGGGGAACAAAAAGAAGACTGAGGGGGTCAGATTAGGGCTTTAGGGTGAATAGAGTAAAGTTTCCCAATGAAATTTTCATAGAATCATCCCTTGCTCATAGAACAAGCAGGTGCATTGGTGGAAAAAAATTGGCATGACTTTATTGGTCTTTTCCATACCAAATGCAATTTTCAATTTTCTCAAGACTTCTTCCTAATAAGATCCCATGATTATCCTGTGTCCATTGAGAAAATCTGTTAAGGTTATCCCTTGGTAGTTCCCCCAAACAATTGCCATAATCTTCTGAGCTGACTTGCTTGCCTTGAATTTAACTGGCCTAGCAGATCCCCATTGAAAACTATTATTTCAATTGTGCTTTTCCCCCAAGGTCTGCTGAAGAGTCTAAGACAAACGTATTACTGAAAGAACTTGTCTGCATCCATCCAATGACTGCAGAGACATGTTTAAACACATATGGTTTTGAATAAATCCAGGAATGTGTGAACTGAACCCATAGCAGCAATACTTTTGACTTCACTTATATGTAAGGGTTGACTGGCTAGTTTTTAAATGAACTCCTTTGTTAACTAAAAAATTACTGAAAGCCACTGTCTCCTACAAATTTACAAGATGCAAAACTCAGTTAAATAAGGATACAAACGGAAAGCAACATTTAGACACTGATATTGAAATGTCATTGATGTCAGTTCAGTACTGATGCAAGATATTAAAAGCTTCTCAAAACTGACATTTTAAATCAAAGTAACAGTTTGAATAATCGTTCCTTTGTGATCATGGCAATCACTTGTGTTATTCAAAATCTATTTTTGATACATGTACATAGGTACAGCCCTACATGAGGGTTGTGTAGGTTGCACATAGAATGACCTAAAGATCTTTGTCCCCCAAATGCATCCACATAGTTAATAATATGCTAAATGTATACAGTATGTAGTAATGTAATGTCAATTTATTATTTAATCTTATACCCACCACATCAAATAGGGTGAATATGTGGCAATAGACGCTTGAAGAATTTAACTGACTTACTCAAGACCATATAGCTAATAAATAATAAAGCTGGAATTCAAGTGCATGTCTTCTTATTACTAATGTAATATTACTTTTGTGCAATACAGTCATTCTTGGGGCCTCAAATATCTGATACTTGGGAAATCCTTTAGATTAGGTACAGTGGTTTCTCCAGAGACCCTTGTTAAATTTAAGTATACCTGAGACATAATGTCAAAAGGAAACTTGAGCTACTATTAAGGAGCAGCAGTTCACCCTGGAAAGCTGAATGGGATGAAAAGAAAAATAGGTATATTTTCATGACAAAAATTAAAAGGTATTATTGGAGATATCTGGACTATGCAGGTAAATCCACAGGAGTCTTGGATACTTAGAAGATGGGTCTGGAAACATAGTTGTTCTGGGGATCATCACCATAAGTTTTAAGAAACTGGAGTTGAGACTGGGATTGTGGAAGGGCTGAGGACACAAAGCAACATTGACCTAATTTTTACTGAAAATTACCCACATATACTTATGTCAAGAGAAGTGATTTGCATGGAAAAGTGACACTTTCTTATTATGCAATGAAAGAGTTTTCTAAAAGCTCTAATTTTCAGATATTAGATATACTTATGCAAGTTTGAAATGCTCTTTTTTTTTTTTAATGTCAAGCCATTTGAAAAACAGCTACTTAAAAAACTTTCTAGAAGATACCCATATTTGTGCCCATTCCAAATAAAGGTGATTCAATAGAATGTAAAAAATGTAAAACAATATCACACACAAGTAAAATTTTGCTGAAGATAATTTAAAAATGTTGACAGGGAACTGTTATTAATTCAATTTGATTCAGAATAGCATATAGAAATAAGAATACCATTGCTGACATCAGACAAATCTTGACTAAAAGCAGAGAGTATCAGAAAGAAGTTAACTTGTAGTTTTATTTACTGTACAAAAACATTCAACTGTTTGGATCATAGCAAAATATAATACCATTGTAAACAATGAGAATTCCAGAACACTTGTTTGTGATCATGTGGAAATCGAACACCGACCAAGGGGGCAGTCATTAGACAGAACAAGAGGTTACTTAATGGTATAACATTAGGAAATGTGTGCATCAGCATTGTATCCTTTCACCATACTTAATCAACCTGTTTGCTGAGTAAGTAAAATAATCTGAGAAACTGGATTCTATAAGGAAAAATGAGGCATCAGGATTAAAGGAAAACTCATTAGCAATCTGTGATATGCAGATGACACAACTTTGCTTGGTAAAATTGAGGGTCATCAAAAAAGAGGAAGACCGTCAATGAGATGTGCTCATAGAGAGGCTACAATAATTATTACCTCAAACATAGCCATTAATGTGAGAATGAAACAGGACCAAGTAGTTTTTGTTCCATTGTTTATAGGGTTGCTATGAGTAGTGTAGTGGTTACGAATCGGGCTGTGACCCTCAGGGTCAGCAGTTCGAAACTACTAGCTGTTCCAAGGGAGAAAGATGAAGCTTTCTGCTCCCATAAAGATTTACAGCCTCGGAAACCCTGTACAGGGTCGCTATGAGTCAGAACCGACTCCACGGCACATAACAACAACAACAACAATGAGTCAGAACTGACTGGATGGAACCTAACAACAGTAACAATAGATATGTTTTTAAAACTAAGTTATAGTATTTATTTCCTAGACTACTGAACTATTCAATCAAAGTCATGAAATAGGCAGTAAAAAGGTAAGACCACAATAAATATGCATTGTTCCCTTGTCTTTCAGCCCCAAACACATGCAGAGACTTGGGCACTGAAGGGGATTATTCTTCTTGGTAGAGAAAAAAACAAATTGGAAAAAACCTGTGGTGTTTTCCTGCCTTAAGACTTCACATGGGCTCCATGCTGGAGAGCTGTTTTCTGATCTGGACAGCAGTGGAAGGGATCATAGTTTGAATTAAGGAAAAAGAAATCTGAACCCAAAAATTCATACATGACGGTTTCAAACTGAATCACTTCAGGCAATCAAGCGAAAAGCAAAAGGAAGTGTTACATTTTAAAGTCTTAAGTGCCTAATGATCTTACCTTCATGTTATGGCTTCATTTCAGAATCTGTTTCCATGAAAATATTAATATTAGTTAACAAAAAGTCCAGATTAAGTATTGTTATCAGAAAACCTGTTAATGTGAAGCTATCTCAGTTCTTTGTGTCATTATTTTCAAGGAATTCTCCTAAGACAGAAAGTGTTAAGTCCATGAATAAGCTAACCCGTACAGAGAATCTCTGATTACTAAATACAATGTTTTTCATATTTAAAATATTTGAAGACTTCCAAATTAAAAATAGAGTCTGTGTGTTAATCCAAGTTGTAGGTGTTTGTTTCTATTTTAAATCAATTTTCAACTCAGCTCACCAAATTTCCAGCAATAATTTTGTCATTTTATAGATTAAGACCAACTTGTTTGAATACAGACTTTTTATTTATTGAATATTTTATAAGTTTGGGTTTTGTGCTCAATGAGCAATTTAGGTCATGGGGAAGAGGATGAGACGGTGGACTTTCTGTAACATTCACTTAATAAATATTTACTTAGTACCTGCCATGTGTCAGTCATCGTTCAAAGAGGTGGAGATATATCAGTGGAAAAAAAGAAATTTCAGCTCTGTGGTTCTGATTTTCTAAGTGAGAGAGACAGATAGTAAAAAAATAAAATAACTAAATGACACAGAATGCTAGAAATTGGTACATGCTATAAACCAGCTGTTCTGTGGTAGAAAGATCTTGTGGTTATCTGCTCTCATAAAGCTTACGGACTACAAAAACCCTATGAGGCAGCTTCTACTCTGTCATGAAGTGTTATTATGAGTTGGGATCAATTTGGTGGCATACAACAACAATATGGATGAAAAAAAAATATGAGGAGGAATAAGGAGTGTCAGGGTGTGGTGTGGGTTAAGAGTCATTAGCAAAGGTTACACTAAGAAAGGGATATTTGAGCAAAGACTTGAAAGAGGTAAGAGAATACTTTCCATGAATATCAGAAGAAAGATATTCCAGAGAAAGGAAACAAGTGCAAAATGAGGCAGAAGAAAGGCTGGTATATTCCATGAACAGTAAAATACCCTACGTAGCTGAAGCGTGAAGACACAGAGAGGAATGGTAGATGTAATGTCAGAGAAGAGATGGAGGACCCAGGTCAGATTGGGTCTTGAATGCGATTGTGAGGTTTCTTCACTAAATAAAATGGGCTTTGAAGAGAGAACTGTGATTCCTTGGTTTATATTTTAGCCATTTCACTTTGTTAATATTAAATGGTATGGGATAAATTTAGAAGTCAAAAGACCTATTGGAAGGCCTTTACAGTAGGTCAGGAGAGCAATGATGGTGGTGTGAAAATAGTGAGAGGTGGTGAGATTCAGTTATACCATGAATGAAGAGACAGAGGATTTGCTACTGATGTGAAAAGAACAGTTTCAAGGAAAGAAAATACCAAGCTGATCACAAATAGGAGGCAACTATATTGCTGTTGTGTGCTGTTGAGTAGATTCTGACTAACAGAGATCCTGTTAAACCGACTTTACTGTGTTAATGAAAGTAAATAATGCATCTGGACAGATGCCCCCAAACATAAAAAAAAAAAAAAAAAAAAACACTCCTCAAAGTGTTTTGAATTTGACAACATGCTTCATATTTGTAGGTTGAGAGTTGTACTGATCAGGGATTTATTCTAACATTCAAGAACTTTCAATGTGGAATTTGGGTAAGCTACCACCAGGTGGTAGTAGATATGCTGATTTCATGGTCCAGATGACTGGATTTAAACTACAAACATGCTTTATGATAGCCATTTCAGAATTCTAAATTCAGTCTCTTCTTATGGGTATATAGATTTGCTTGTATAACATGTAAGCATATCAAGGTTCATATTTGTATAAAATAATTTACTTAAGCAGCAACTCTAGATAGAAAAAAAATGCAGTATGTTTCTTTTGTTATTCATCAGTCCTTTTATTCATAGACATGCTATACTTAGGAATATACTTTAATCCAAAGGGGAAGTGGGAAATTTGTATTATGAATATTATCTCAGTTGGACTATAAAATGTAATATGTTTATCTGGAAAACATGTGTTTGAAGGAGTGAAGCTAGAAATTGGGAGAAGCCCAAACTTTATTTATTTTAAAGTGTCTCAAATGTAGGTAAATCTGTTTCTAAAATTTTGCTAAGGTTTTTTTCCAGTTATCAAACTGTATCCACCCAACAATTATTTGAAATAAAAACTATTTTCCTCATTTAAATATAACAAGAGACTCAAAGAGCTTAAACAATTGTCTAAGTTATCTGCACGAATAAATAATGGACCTGGAATTTGAACCCCAACCCAGCTGCACGTTCAGTGTCCTTTCTTCTTTGTTTTAGAGATTAAGATCCCCTCACCAAAGCAAGGGAGAAGGTTGTGACATTTTTTTATACTGGTTTAGTTAATTATTGCGTTTCTCAATATTTTATTATGAAAAGTTAAAACATACAAAAAGTTGAAAGAATTTCTCATTTCTTCATATATATTCAGACTATAATATACAATGAACATTTTATATTGCTTTATCAAATATCTGTTTATTTGTTCATGCCTTTATCTGACTATTAATCAATGCCTATATGCATTTCCAAATAAGTTATAGACATTAATGTGCTTCATCCCTAATCATTTCAGCATGCCTACCATTCACTGGAGTTCAAATTGGTTGATAGACTTTTTTTCAATTGAGACAAACTTTTTACATATAATAAAATGCCCCAATCATAAGTATATAATTTAATAACTTCAAATAAATGCATGCAACTGTGCAACCCCAATACCTATCCGGATACAGAACATTTCCTTACACCAAAAAAAGTTCTCTTATGTCTCTTCTGAGTAAATCTTCACCCCTATGCACCTTTTAGGACGTAATATTTTCATCATAGATGATTAGTGTTTGTTTAGAACTTCATATAGGTGGACTAATACATGTGTATACTGGTATAGCACTGTAGAATAAGCACTGGACAGCAAACTCACTGGACCACAAGGTTGGTGGTTCAAACTCACCAGCCACTCCTTAGAATCCTTATACAGGGTCTCTATGAGTCAAAACCATCTCCACAACAACAACATACTCTTTGGAATAGACTTCTATCTATCAGCATGGTATTTCTGAGAGTCACTCATATTACTTTAGAGTCCTGGTGTCTCAGTGGTAAGCATTGGGCTGTTAACCTAAAAGTTGGAAATTCAAACCCACCATTCATTCCTTGAGAAAAAAGATGAGGCCATTTGCTCCTTTAAAAATTTACAGTCTGGGAAAACCTATGAAGGCTCCGTACCAGTTGGAATTGACACTGAGCAGTGTGTTTGGTTTTGTGGATAAGTACTTTGCTTCTTTTTATTTTTGCTGATGGATGACTGGATTGTTTGAGGGTTTTATCTGTTATAGAATAAAGTGATTATTGATATTCTTGTACCAATTTTCCATTTCTTTTGGATAAATACCTAGAAGTGTAAAGGCTGAGTCATAAGTTAAGTACGTTGTTAAGTGCTGTCAAGTCGGTTCTAACTCATAGCAACTCTGTATAAGGTTTCTGAGGAGTGGCTGCTAAGTTTGAACCACCAACCTCATGGTTCAAATCTACCTTAAGGTTGAGTGCTTATCTTATGATAGATTTCATTTTACTAGAAACTATTAGAGGTCTACTTGCTTCACACCCTTATCAATATTTGGTTCTGTGAATCTTTTAAATTTTGTGTTTCTAGAAGGAACTATTGTTCTTTCATTAGAGAAGAGGGCCATGCACAGCATACTCTCACAGAAACCTCTGCTCCATTTGGACAACTTTCGTTATGACCTTAGTTTTTGTCATATTAGGTAAATGATCTTCCAAGTTCCTCTTTCATTTGTGCTCACTTCTCCATAACAGTTTGTTTTTCCAAAATTCTTTAACTTTAATATATCCTATTACTACTAACTAACTCTAATAATGCCTCTATTTTAATACAATAGTCTTTCCCTTTTGATCAATTTGACATACTCAATTGTAATTGTTGTGGTTATGCTAACTGCTAATAATAATGGAAAAGGATCTATTTATTCAGCCACAATTGAAACCATATTTAAGTTAGGAATTCTGCCAGACATTTCAATGGGATTTTTGTTGTTGTTTCTCAAATATAAGTTTAATAAAAATTTAGAAGTAAGGCAACACTCTGTTTGTGGGGGAAGGATACAGAGGAGGGAAAGTGGAGGCTGCCTTGCTTTCTTGTCTCTTGCTCCCAGCAAGTCAGCTCAGGTCTGAACTTGCATACCCCACTTAGCAGGCAGACTGTAGTTGGTGCTACACTTGCCTTCCTTAGAAAGCAGGGCAATGGAGCTGCAGATACTCTGGCTTATCTTGGTGGGGTATGGTCTCTCTGCACACACTCTTTATTGCTAAAGTTTTCTTCCCATTCCATAGAAAGCTCACCTCCAGGTAAAGTCCTAGAGAGCACAATGCCTCTGCCTTGTTGAATTCCATGGATGATTCAGGTTCCTCATAAATTGGCATCCAGTGCATCTGTTCAGCTGGCTTGGCTCTTAAACTGCCTCGACAGCCTTGGACTGGCTAGAGTGACTGTGTCCTTTCTGACCGTGAGTCTTAATTCACATCAATTGTCCTTGCCCCTTCCAGTGTTCCCAGGGTAAAATTTAATTCATTCTTTTCACTTGCTGTCCATCCTTTAGCCACTCAATTCTACCCTGCATTCCATCCTTGGATTTGCTGACAATAGCAAACAAAGCTGGAAATCTCTGGTAACTCAGGCCCTGATCCTGATCTCAGGCTAGGCCATTTGCTTGGTATCCCAAGCTACCTGTCACCTGTGTTACATTGAGGCCAAGAAATTGGTGCAGTATGGTTAAAAATATCATGGAGTAGTTGAGTTCCAAAGGTCATCATGTTTTGGATTTCAGTCCCACAAGTTGATTACACACCGATAGGTAAAACATTTACGTTTCCTGAACTTTAGTTTACTCATCAAATAAGGTTTAATTCTTTGGTTTACTAAGAATATTCAATAAAACTATGACCTAAAAGGGCTTGCTTCTTCTTTCAACAAATATTTTTGGGTGGTTCCTGAGCAAGGAACATGTTGCTATTAGTTACCATTGAGTTAACTCCACCTCATGAAGCTCTAGAACTAAACAAAATGCTGGCAGGTCTTGGACCATCTTCATGATTTTTGGTATGAGTCCATTGCTAAGGCTGTTAAACCTGTATCATACTGTTGTTGTTTTGTGCCATTGAAATGATTCCAACTCATAGCAATCCTAAATATGAGAGTAGAATTGCCATCTAGCATTTCCTGTTGCTGTTGTTGTTAAGTGCCTTAGAGTCAGTCAAACTCATAGAGACACTTATCAGATCTCCAAGGAGTGGCTGGTGGGTTTGAACCACCAACCTTGTAGTTCAAATCATTGCAGACCACTTTATCCTGAAGCATCACACCACGACTACCATTTCCTCGTCTGTAATGTTTTTTAAAAAAACTTTTTATTATTAATTGGGTGAAGGTTTACAGATCAAATTGTGTTTTATGTGCAACAATTCATACACATTTTGTTTCTTCTCAATGATTGCAACCCCTAAATGTAACATCACTTATGTTACTTCCAGTGTTTCTGGTTTCCTTTTTGCTTTCTTTCCTAACCTTTCTGATTTTTGTACTTGGGCAATGTAGCCTTTAGATCTTGAAATGATTGATTATTATAAGATGTGCATCCCACACTAGTGTGATTGTTTCCTTTATATAGCTACATACTGTTTGACTGAAAATTGAGCCATGGGGGTGAGTTTAGTGCAAAACATTAAGATTTACTAAGGACCACAACCTTGAGGGTTCCACCAGTCTGTTTCCAAACAAAAAGTCTGCTATTTTTATGATTTTGAGTTTTGTCCTACATTTTCCTCCCACTGGATCCAGGATCTTCACACATTATTCCTTTTAGAGAAGTTGTTAGAGAAAGCCAGCTGCCATCTTGTTCTTCTGGTAATGAAGCTATGGAGACTGATGTTCACATGGTCTATTAGACCATTGTATTAATTGTTGCCATTTATCTTTGATTTTCATTGTTCTTCTCTCCTCCAGATAGGAGAAAACAATAATTGTACATTAGATAGATGCTCCTGAGTCCTTGTGTGGTACTGCAAGTTAATGTGCTCAACTGCAAGGTCAGTTTGAACTGCAAGATTGGCAGTTCAAGCTCACTAGACGCTTACTGGAAACTTTTGATTTTTAAATGGTTAGTTTGGATTTTGCTACCTGTAATGACTGAATATTTAGTAACTGAAAACCTTATGAATAGGAGAGAAACACTCTCAGATATAGTGCTGGAAAATGATCCCTACAGGTTGGAAGGCCCTGAAAATACGACTGGGGAAGAGCTGGCTCCTCAAAGTAGAGGTGACCATGATGATGCGAATGGAGTAAAGTCCATGGGAGTAAAGCCCTCAGGACCTTCATTTGCTGATGGGGCACAATTCAAAATGATGAGAAACAGCTATAAACCTCCATTAATAATTCAAACATGGAATGTATGAAGTATGAATCTAGAAAAATTAGAAATTGTCAAAAATGAAATAGAACACATAAACATAGATATCTTAGGCAATAGTGAGCTGAAATGAACAGTATTGTCCATTTCGAATCTGACAATAAAATAGATTACTATGCTGGGAAAGAAAAATTGAAGAGGAATGGCATTGCATTCATTGTCAAAAAGAACATATCCATTCAGTCATGACATGCACCTACAGGAAAGACCAGTTAATACCACTATTATTCAAATTTACACACCAGCCACTAAAGCTAGTGAGGATGGAATAGAAGAATTCTATCAAATTCTTCAACCTGAAATTGATCAAACATGCAATCAAGATGTACTGATCATTACCAATGATTGCAATACAAAGGTTGGGAGCAAAGAGGAAGGATCAGTAGTTGGAATATATGGCCTTGGTGATAGAAATGATGCTGGAGATCGCATGATAGAATTCTG
>NW_006408631.1:7221625-7232520 GCF_000296735.1 Chrysochloris asiatica
CTATTCCCTCTTTTTACTTTGTAAATGTCTTTATTACAAATGAATATTTATGCTTTGCTATTTTTAGTTTTGTAGGTTTGTTTTGGAGTCCTGGTGTGGTGCTGTAGGATAAGCACTGTACCACAAGATTAGCTTGATCAGCAAGGTTGGTGTTTCAAATTCACCAGATGCTTTTCAGAAACCCTAATCAGGATTTCTATAAATCAGAACTGACTCGATGGCAATAAACAATAACAACAAAAGGTTTATTTACTTTGGGTACTTTATATCTGCACTAACAACTGGGTGGTACTGTCATGTATGTCGCTCTGTGGTGGTTGTCTGTTATTGTTGGCTCTCTGTTCAAAGTTTTCTTTAATAATATTTGTAAAATTGGCCTGGTTTTAAAAGTTCCTTTAATTTTTGTTTATCTGAAAATGTCCTAATTTTGCCATCATATTTGAGGGACAATTTTGCTGAGTGTATGATTCCTGGTTGGCAATCCTTTTTTTCTCAAGGTTTTATATAAGTCATCTTATTGCCTTCTTGCTTGCAAGGTTTCTGATAAGAAATCAGATCTTAATTGTACTGTTTTTCCTGAGATACTCACAGAATTCTTTTAATTTGGTTTTGATAAGTTTGGTTATAACATGTTTTAGTGAGTTTCTTTTGGGGTCTACCTTGTTTGGAGTTTGTTCAACTTCATGAATGCATATCTTTTCAGCTTTCATGATAGTAGAGAAGTTTTTTTTTTTCAACAACTCTTTAACTATGTTCACTATGTTTTGTTGTTGTTTCTTTCTGTTTGGGAATTTTGATCACATATAATTATTACTCTTTATAGTGTCCAACATAATTCTTAGGTTTTCTTCAGATTTTTCACATTCTTTTTTCTTTTGTTCCTCTAGAAGAATAGTATTAAATTGTTTGTCTTCAAGTTCATTAATTTGGCCTTCCATTGATTCAACTCTGCTCCTTTTTGCTTTCCATGCGCTATTTATTTTGGAAATATTAGCATTAATTACCTGGATTTATATTTTCTGATCTTGTATGATACCTAATTTTTCATTTATTTTGTCATTTTGTTCTTGTAGTATTTTCCTAAATTCTTCTAAATTGTTTTTTAAGTGTTTTCCTTGATTTCTTCTGCAGCTTTCTTGATTTTTCTCTCAGTCCTTCAAATTTACCTAAATATCATTCTTTTGAATTTCTTATCAGGTAGTTTCAATACTATTTCCTCCTCAGAAACTTTTTATGACTTTCTATTTTACTTGCTTGATCCATAGGTCTTGTTTTAGTGTGGACACATTGTTGTTTCTGATGTTGTGGTATAGTGCAGTTCTGGGTGGTGTGACTTGTGTTAGCTTCTGTGAACTGTGGATCAGATGGTAAAGGGGCAGTTAGTAGGCCTCACACAGTGGATGAAATTGCAGTGTACGTGTGAATCTGGGCATATGGGCATGGTTGCTGTATTCCATCCAGTGACACAAGAAACAAGCAAACAACAGCAGAAAAATAAACTAATAAAGAATGAAATAAAAAAAAACAACCAAGTAATATTAAGAAAAAAGCAATTAAACTGCTAAAAAGAAAAAAAATTGGGATAGGAAAATTGAAACAAGGGAAAGAAAATGAAAAGAAAGAAAAAACATTAAAATTAGGTTGGAGGAAGATGAGAAAAAGAAAATCAAGAGAAGAAAAAAGAAAGAAGGGGAGGGTAAAAGAAAAGTGGAACAGAAGACAAAGGAAAAACTGAAAGAAGTGAAAGAAAGGATAAAAAACAAGAGAAGGAAGAAAAAAGGGGAAAAAATGCAACAAAGGCAAAAACTAGGGCAGAAGCAGTCTCTAGAAAGGATAAAATTGTTGGGGGTACAGGAAACTGGTATGGGTCAGCACCCTCTGCCAGCCAAGAAGCTAACAGGGTGTGTGTGAAACAGAGGGTGAGGGGTGAAAGTATGGAATGCTTGGTCCTAAATGGAGTTCCTGTTGACTTTGATGTTTTCTAAAGTCAGGGCACCTGATTCAAAAGTAAATTGTGCTGGCTCAGAAGGTGGCTGAGATCAGGGTCCTTGCTCCTAAATGGGAACTCTTTTGGGACAAGAGGGCAGCTAGGGGTAGGAAAGTGGGTTGTGGAAAGAGATCTTGTTTGTCCAGGGGTAGCCAGGAATCTGGCACTATGAGTAATTCTGGTATGATGTGATGAAGTTCACATTCCTTCAGACTTGAGATTGGTGCCCCCAGTGCCCTAGCCACAAGAATGCAGTTCTGATTTCAGGCAGAGTAAAAGCTGTGCAGGGAGGGTGTCATCTGCCACTGGGTAGTGAGGGTGGGGGCCAAATACACTTCTGGCCACCAGGAGGGTGTGGGGAACAAAGGAGAATTATCTCTATCTAATGCTGCTTGCAAAAGTTCAACAAAAGATACTCTCTTGTTATTTTTGTTCAGTTTCTTCTACTGTTATTCAATCCACTTTATCTTTTCCTCTGAAATTTTGGTTCCAGGATTATAGTCTGCATCTGTTTCATTTGCTCTCTAGTGTCTTTGTTGTAGAGGGTCTGCGTAGCATATCTGTCTAGTCTGCCATCTTGCTGGAAGTCCTCTTAAAGGGATTTCAAGTTATGTAAGCCATTGAGTCAGGATCCGACTCATATTGGCCCTGTACAGAATCCCTGTACAGGGTTTCTGAGGAGCAGCTGGTGAGTTGGAACTGCTGTTACGGCCCAAACTGACTTTGCAGTTTACCGCATTAACCGGCAGCACCACACCAGAAGTCCAAGTTATGCAGGTAGACATTGCTTTTATGTGTAAAACACTTCTTGCACCAACATTGAAGTAAAGATTGTTTTATGGTGAAGTCCAGAGGGACAGTTGCTTGATTAACCAGGCTTAATATGATAAGGGTGACTAGCAAATTTAAGTGTAAAATATGAAGTATAGTTTTTTTTTCCCATTGAGCAGAAGTGCAAAGCCTTGTGATTGCCTATATTAACCTTTGTATTTGTTAATTTCATTGTATTTTTAACTTGTTGTGAAGGACTAGGGTTCTTTGTTTCTCATTCATTTTATCCTTACGAGACTGGAAAATCTGCTATATATTTTCTTAAGAGGATATTTGAATATTTGTAAAAAGTTGCTATTGATAACTCAAAAAATTTACATTGTCACTGATTAAATCTATTTTAACTGATTCAAAATATGCGTGTACCCTTCCTAAGATAGGGATTTTATTTTTAATGACATTTAAATTTAACAGTGATAAAAGAAGGTAGGTGTAGGATAAGTACTTGCCAAAACAACCAATAGATCTATATTGGAAGAAGCACAGCCAGAGTGCTCCTTGGAGGCCAGGATGGCCAAACTTCGTCTCTCATACTTCAGACATATTGTCAGGAGAAGGATATCATGTTTGGTAAAGTGGAGGGTCAGAGAAAAAGAAGAAGAGCCCCAGTGAGATGGATTGGTATAGTGGCAGCATCAATGGGTTCAAGTGTGGCAACAATAGTGAGGTTGGCCCAGGATCGGGCAGTATTTAGTTCAGCTGTGCAATAAGGTTGCTATGAGTGGGTACCGACTTGATGGCACCTAACAACAACAAATAAGGTTGGTTTGAACATCAAGGTCAGTGGTTCACAGTCACCAGTCAATCCTTTGGAAACCCTATTCAGAGTTGCTATGTGTTGGACCCAACTCGAGGGCACTTAACAATAACAAAAATGAAGAAGCAGCCACACCAGAAATGGAAGCAGAGATGATGACATGGAGAGATAAAGCAGCTGAGGACTCTAGACTCATGGAAAGAGAAAGGCTGTGTGCTGGCAGCCAAGAGGCAGACTTGCTGAATGTGCCTTTTGGTTGGTTGTTTAAAAGATTATATATTCCTGAGTGTTCTCACATACAAAAAAACCAAAACAGTGGGAATAGAAGCAAATGCTGTTGAATGATGATACATGGAGGAGATTGTAATTATTGCAATGAAACTAAATATGATAGGATAAGTGTAAAACCGATGTTCTCCCATGTAAACTATCACTCAATTTTCAATTAAAACTTTTAAAAAAGCATATTCATTAAAGTGCCATTTCTCAACAATGTATTCACATTCAACTAAAAAGGGAAAGAAAACGGAATAGGAAATCTTATTAGCAAAAGAAAAATGAGAAATGCAGATGAGAATACAAGGCAGATAGATCACAAAACAACGCTTTGGATATAAGAGTTCTCTTATGTCTTAAGTATGTGATCTTGGGCAAAGTTTTCAAACTATCTGAGTCTCATGAAGTGGTCCTAAAGACTAAAAAGAGAAAAGTAAAAAAAAAAAAAAGTGTATTTTTATTCTTCCTATGTTGTTGTTAAGTGCCATCGAGTGAATTCTGACTCATATCAACCTTGTATATGGTTTCATAAGAGTGGCTGAGGAGTTTGTATCGCTGCTCATGTGGTTTAAACTGAACTTGTGGTCCACCAAACCTACCCCTCTTCCCATTTTACATACTTGGTATTAAATTATTTAGGAGTGCATATCTTATTGTGAAACTGAAATTACTGGAGAAGCTGAAGTTACTAGCTTGAACACATAAATGTTGCTGTTTGGTGTCTTCCACTTCGTAACAGTGCACATTGACCTGATGTGTAACAGAACAAGACACTGCCTGGTCCTGTGAAATCCTCCTAATCATTATGTTTGAACTCATTGTTGCAGCCACTGTATCAATGTATCCATTGAGGATCTTCCTTTTTATCCCTGATTCATCTACTTTACTAAGCATTCTGACCTTCTTCAGGAACTGGTACCTCCTAATAACATGTCTCAAGAATGCAAGATGAAGTCTTGCCACCCTCACTGCTAAGTAGCATTCTGGCTGTACTTTTTCTAGGACAGATTTGTTAATTCCTTTGTCAATTTGTAATTCAAAGGCATTAATTTCTCTTGAGTTTTCTTTATCCACTGTTCAGCTTTAACATGGATGTGAAGAGAATGAAAACACTGACTTAGTCAGGTGTACCTTAGTCTTCAAAGTGAACCTCTTTGCTTTTGAACACTTTAAAGACATCTTTTGCAATAGAGCTGTTCAGTGTAATACATAGTTTGATTTCCTGAGTGTTGATTGTCGATTGAAGTCAAATGAAATTATTGAAAACTACTTTTTCTGTTTATCATAATGTTGCTTGTTTGTTCTTTTTTGACCATTTTTGTTTCCTTTATGTTGAGATTTAATTCATATTGAAGACGGTGGTCATTGGTCTTCATCAATAAGTGCTTCAAGTCTTTCATTTTTAGCAAGTAAAATTGTGTTATCTGCATATCATAGGCTGTTAATGAGTCTATCTTCAACCCTAATGCAGAGTTCTTTATATAGTCCAGATTATTTGCTCAACATACAGATTAAATAAGTGTGGTGAATTGTTACAATCCTGAAACACACTTTTACTGATTTCTGTTCTACCAACTGTCTCTTGGTCTATGACAGTTTCCTGCAAAGAACAAGTAAGTTTTTTGGAATTCATTCTCTTTGAAATGTTATCCATAATTTGTTATGATCCACAAAGTTCAATATTTTTGTAAAATCAAAGAAACATCTTCCAATATTCTCTGCTTTCATTCAAGATCTTTGTAGTCTTTAATTATTTGATTTTATGCATTTAAAACCATATATATCCATACATATATACATGTATTTTCAAGGAATAATAATTTTGAATGTGACAGTCTAGTGTTAAAGGTGTTCTAAGCATCACATGACCTTGATGAGAATGGAAAACTTCTGTTCCCTTTTTATTTAAGAATGTTAAATATGCTTCAGTGACATTTCAGTAAGTTGAGGACCAAGAAAATTAAAGTACTGGACCGCAAAGAAAGTTTGAACCACAAGGTTTGTGGTTCAAACTCACCAGCTGCTCCTTGGAAACCCTATAGAGGGTTACTATGAGTCAAAACTGACTCAATGGCACTAAACAACAGCAACAACAATTAATTGGATAATCATAATTATTTGCTCATTGCAAACTCATTTTTTTCTTCACAAATCAAATGTTGTTTTGGAAGATTTGTTGTCAATATCATTCCTATTGACTTGCCATTGGTATATAGAGGGATTTAAAAGTTCATGGAAAAATGGAATTAACAGATAATTGAAGTTTTTCACATTTTCATTGAACCACCCTGATGTTCTTTCTCTCTTGAAGATTTTAGAATTTTTCCTTTGTCTTTACTATTCTGAAATTTCACAGTGAATGGTCCCTTAACTTATCTCTCTGATTATTTTTTGAGTCCTTACTACATTAACTTATTCCTTTTTCTTTAAATTTTGCTTTTCATTGAGGTACAAATTATGCATAGTAAAATATGCAAATTACAACCATGCACATGAATAATTTTAGCATATATCAGATATGCATATAAATTTATATACATGCATACAAACATACATAGAGCACTGAGTATATATGCAACTACCAATGGGTTGAAGCTATAGGCTATATTATTAGCATAGAGGAAGGCTTGCTTAGGCCCTCTCACAGTCCATAATCACTCAAAGACAATCTACATTTCTGATCATTATCACCCTGGTTTGGTAGTGTCTTCTCTTGGAATTAATTTATATGGAAACACTTAATATATGTCATTTAATGTCTTACTTCTTTTTTTCATATTTATTCATGAGAGAATCAGTCACTTTTTATACACTGGAGATTAGATTCTTCAAAACTGGTTTCTTGAAAGCAGTTTGGGTTGCAAGGTATTTATTAGTGATCTACACGAATAAATAGAAATGATGCTGGAGATCATATGATAGAATTTTTCAAGATCAGTGACTTATTTATTGCAAATGCCTTTTTAAAAAACATGAAAGATGACTCTACACATGGACCTCACCAGATCAAATACACAGAAATGCTACTTAGAAGCCAGGATGGTGAGAATTTATCTCTCAAATTCTGAATGTATTATCAGGAGGGACAGCATGCTTGGTAAAATGGAGTGTCAGCAAAATAGAGATAGACTCCCAAGGAAATGGATTAACCCAGTGGAACTATCGGAAATAAAAATCAATTTAAAGTTATATCCATGCTGTGTAATGTTATACAGCAAAACTTTGGTAGTGTATTGCCAAGATGTGTCACTAAATTCTACATTCCAAAAGTTATTTTTTTTATATCAAGAAGGAGTAGAGACAGAAATTTACTTATTTCAATGTTGTTGTTGTTGTTATGTGCCATGGAGTTGGTTCCAACTCATAGCGACCCTGTACAGGGTTTCTGAGGCTGTAAATCTTTATGGGAGCAGAAAGCCTCATCTTTCTCCCGCGGAACAGCTGGTAGTTTCGAACTGCTGACCTTGTGGTTCACAGCCTGATTTGTAAAATGTAGTGGGATATTATTGTCAATTTGAGATTATCTTTTTCTGCACAGTTGTTCTGTTTGCAGTTCATCGTTAGCCTCCGTATATCCACCTTATATGGAGTCTGGAAGTTGCCTAGGATCACTTTACCTATGATGACTTGGTGATCTGGTATAAAAACTTAGCCAATTCAACTCTGATGGACAATACTCATTAGAGATTATGTCATGTCTACATCACAGCTCATCTTCTTTCTTTATCCAACTCTGCTTTCAACTCTCCTTTCACAGGTGTGTTGTTGTTATTAGTTGCCACAGAGTCAGTACTGACTCATAACAACACAATGCACAACAGAACAAATCACTACCCATTTCTATGCCATCCTCACAATTGTTGCTACACGTGAGCTCTTCAGCAACCTTTCCCAGGTTACTATGGGTTGGTACCAACTCAAAATAATTAACAATAACATATGTTGTTGTTGATGTTGTTAAGTGCCATAGAGTCTGTGTAGGGTTTCCAAGGAGCTGCTGGTGAGTTTGAACTGCTGAACTTGTGATTTGCTGATCCGACAGCACTACACCAGGAGTACAACAACATATATATGTGTGTGTGTTGTATGTAGTTTTGTACTATGTTTGCTATCTATGGCATTGGAACTAGAAGGTGGTTCTGAAATAGAATAAATTTCAAATTTATTCTGCTAATGTGACTTTGGTGGAAATTGTGAACTAAAGCCTATAGATCCCCAAATAATTATGAATGTAGTTAGTCATTTTATGATCCAGTGCCTACAGCTAAACATGTACTAAGGAGAGTAAATGATAGTGCAGACTTCCTGTCTAATGTGTCATTTCCAGTAGGGGAATGTAATTATGTTTAATTGAGTTGAATTACATGCCATTCTTGGTTGTAAATAAGAAATCGCTGGTGTTTTAAAACAGTGGGAAAATACTTCCAATCTGGATGGAGTAAAATTAGTATGACAGCTAATATACTGGGGTAAGTCAAAAAGTATTGCTACTCGGGTTCCAGTTCAGACATGCATAGGCTTATTCCAAACAAAACACATTTGAACATAGATCTGCAATCAGTGGATGGCTGCAAACAAGTTCTCTTATTAGTAAACCTGGCTCAGTTTTATTAAGGTTCTTCATAAAAAGAGCCAATCAAAGTAGTTGCTTCTGTGCGGGTTTGCTGGCCCAGTTAAACACGAGATAGAAAGGTCAGCTCATAAAGTTTTGGCTGACTGTTGTATTTTGTTTGTTTGGGTTTTTTTTGTGTGTGTGTGTATGTGTTTATTCCAAAGAGATAATCTTAAAAAAACAACAACAAAAAACAAAATATGCTTTTATTGTGAATTAAGTGATAGTCTGCATGGCAGAACATTGGTTCTGTACTCAACCAATTGTATTTCGTTTCATACTGCAATGATTACAATCCCTTCCATGCATCATTGGTTAACAGTATTTGCCTCTCTTCCCTCATTTTTCATTTTTAAAATTTTGATATACACAAAACACACAGGAATATATAATTGTTTAAACAACCACCAAAGGGTACATTTTGCAGGCCAGCTTCCTTCCCACCAGCACAGTCTTTCTGTTTCCATGAGTCTTGATTCCTCCAATTGCTCTAGCTCTCCATGCCACATTACCTCTGCTCTGTGTCTGGTGTCGCTGCTTCTCTAGTTAAGATACCGCATTCTGCTCATGCTATTCCCAAAGAGGTAATCTTGATATATTTTCTTGAAGAATACAGGACAATCATAGGGACTGATTAGGAAGAAGTTTTAAGAAAACTGACAATTGCATTGGTGAGAAAAAGATCAGGAAATCTGCACCAATGACTATTTTTCCATCATGACAGTACACCTGCTCATTCTTTGAGAATAGCAAGGGCTGTCTTATGAGAATTTCATGGGTGAACCTTACTGCATCAACCTTATAGTCTTGTGCTTGCCTGTTCAGACTTCTTTATGTTCCCCAAGCTCAAGGACCATTTAAAAAGAACACAATGAATCCCTTGAAGAGACCCAAACTTCTGTTTTGACATGATGTAAATCAAAGAGCATGGAATTCTAAAGGGAATGGTTAGAGAGACAGAAACACCATCTTCAGAAGTTTGTAGACATAGAGGGGGGATATATTTAGAAGTAATAACTCACATTTTGATATGGGGCTTATTAAGCATGTACATATCAAAGCACTGAGCAAACTGAAGCATTAGATCAATGCTTTAATACTCCTCCTCAAGCTTAATGGATATCAAAGTTGATTAAGTGTGCTGAGCACTCCTAAGCCTAGGAACTTAATTAAGTGCTGCTGACCATCTGAAACTCTAGTTTGCAATATGTGCCCAATATTGCATATACAAAGACAAAAAAAAAATATTGGTCAGTTTGTGTGGAATAATCACACCTACTTTGTACAAAGGTAAGTAAAAATGCATTGCTACTTTTATTATTCAAAGAAATCTTTATTAAAAAATTATTAAAGTGTGGTTATTGTTTCTTGACATATTTCTGTCTAGGTGCATGCATTTCTGATGGTGATGTTTCTCTCTCTTACCCTTCCCCGAATAATTCTGCTCTCTTTGATTTATAGCAGATCAAATTGGCATTTTTGGAATCCTTAAAGAACTCAACTCATGTTCCTTTTAAGAGTTCTTTGAGTTCTGGGAACAAAAAAGTCTAAAGAGGCAAGGTTACGGATGTATGGTGGATGTTGTAAAGTTTCTGTCTTGGGCTGGGTCTTCTAGAGAAGCAAAACCAAGGAACCTTCTATATGTATCCATAAAGAGATGTTTATATCAAAGGAATAGATGTAGAGGTGGGCAAGCCCAAAATCCATTGATCAGCTGTCAGGCTACAGGCTTCTGATTCCTGTAGCTACTGGCTGATGAAACAGGTGAGGAAGGTCAGAAGGCAGGCAGGCAGGCAGGACAGGTAAGAAGGCCAGTTGCTGACAACTCCCAGGATCAGCAGCCCACAGGCTCAAGTCCAGAGAACCTGAGGTTGGATGATGAACTAGCTGCAGAATCCAGACCCAGACAAAAGCATTCGGAAGTAGTTCATCACTCTTTCCTCCTAATCTGTCTTTGGCTGGAAGCTCATCTGAAACCTGTCCACCATGGGTGACCCTGCTGGTATTTAAAATACTGGTGGCATAGCTTTCAGAATCATAGCAACTCACAAGCCACCACAGTATGACAAACTGACAGATAAGTGGTGGCCATTTAGTTTTAAATGGAAACTGTTACTTTAATTTCAAGGAGATTTGTGTGCATGTGTAGTAGAACACTCCAGGGGTGGGGGTCAGGTATCCATTTGCTCAGGCATCCCCTCTAGTCACCAGAATGGATGTGCACAGACAACGAGAGACCAATGAATAGATACTAAAAAATGAATATCTACGTCTGTATCTCCATGGTTCTGTCAGGCATTCATGGCAGTTGTTCGAACAGAGCATGGGGACACTGGATGTTTTCAAATTAAGAAAAGTGTGTGACAAGGTTGTATTCTTTCACCATACTTATTCAACCTGTATGCTGAGCAAATAATACGAGAAGCTGGGTT
>NW_006408631.1:7233065-7237040 GCF_000296735.1 Chrysochloris asiatica
TCATACTTTGGACATATTGTCAGGAGGGACCAGTCGTTGGAGAAGGATATCATGTTTGGTAAGGTGGAAGGTCAGAGAAAAAGAGGAAGACCCCCAACAAGATGGATTGGCCAATTGGCAGCATCTATGGACTCAAGCATGGCAACAATAGTGAGGTTGGTCCAGGATTGGGCAGTGTTTTGCTCTGCTGTGTGTAAGGTTGCTATGGGTCGGCACCGACTTGATGGCACCTAACAAAAACAACAACAACACTATCGTCAAGTAATTCTTGTGATATTCAATTTCTGGGAGGTATTGGTCTAGCACAGGGATCAATAAACAAGGCATCATAGACTAAATCTGGTCATATGGTGGTAGTGGTGTGCCATGAAGTTTGTTCCTAATCAGAGCGACCCTACATAGCGTTTCTGGTTGTCGCTATCAATTGGTCTAATTGTTTCCAAGCATTTTCAATTTTCATCTCCCTTCTTTCCTTACACATAGGAGAGACCCATCGTTGCACCTTAGATGGCGGCTCATGAGCTGTAAAGTTCACGTTTCTGCATAGGATGTAGAACATTGTCTTTCTGGACTGTTATACCAGTTGACCATGGTGAGGCTTGCTTGGGACTATGGTCCTGAGTTCCCAGGCCAAGCAACTCCTTGACTCAAGATATTGGAGGAGAAACTGGAATGTGTGTCCAATTGTCTTCTTGAACAATTGCCTTCTTTACCTGAGACTAAAAGAACTGGGTGTTGCTTAGCTACCATAATTCAACATTTTGATCAAAGGTTCTATAAAAGAATTCTGAGCAAAAAGTGAGAAAATGTGGAACAGAACTTCAAATTCTCATGGAATCTAAACTTTCTGGAGAGACTTGAGCCTGCATGATACCCCAAAACTATTGCCCTGAGAAAGTTTTAAACCTTAACCAGAAACTATCTCCTGAAGTCATCTTTAACCCAAACATAGTTAGTTTAATTAAAAAAGAATGCCTACCTTGAACTTTGTGTTCTTTTTAAAAAATTAACTATATGTGATCAAATTAACAACAGCAACTGGGAAAGTTAGATAAAGCAATTAGGAAAAGGAGATCAAGAAGTGTCACAAATTGAAAAATGTAAAATTAATGTCAATGAATTGTACATGTGGAAATTGCTGAATTGGTATATATTTTGCTATGTATAGCGTCACCAAAAGGAAAATTTTTAAAATTAAATTCCCTAGACTTACAAATCCAATTCAAGTTTCAAGTTCCACCTAATCACGTCTGAAAATTGGCTACTGGTGTGGCGCTGTGGGTTAATACACCAGACTGTAAAGCCATTTGAACTGCAAAGTCGGCAGTTCAAGCTCACGAGCTGCTCCTTGGAAACCCTATACAGGGTCACTATGGGTTGGAATTGACTAGACAACACTTAACAACATATTAGCCAATGCAATTATAGCTGTTCTCTTCCATAATCCAAAATCACCCACCTCTCTATTTTGCCTATTGTTTCTACAATCGTCCTCTGGAACAAAACTATATTTCCAATTTATATTCCATATCAAGCAATTTGTAAAGAATGGAACATAAGAAAGTTTTAGGTAAGCTTTATACTTATCTGACTAGAAAATTAATTTGAAATCTTAGACTTTGCTATATGTCATCACTCATTGAGATATTTGGGCTTTTACAATACAAGATATTCTTCAAAAGATACATCTCAAAAAATGTTTAGCTACATGTCATTCTTTCCAAAATTGCAAATAAGCACTGGACTGCTAACCACAAAGTCAGCAGTTCAAACCCACCAGCTGTTCCTTGGAAACCTTATACAGGGTTGCTATGATTCAGAATCTACTCAAAGGCATTTAAAAACAATTTAAGAAACTAGTAATGAGTAGCATTACAAATAGAGTGGCCTCAATAAACACAAAACTTTAACAGAAAAAGACAATTGTAGGTTTATTTATTGTCACAATAGCCTTCAAACAGTTCTTTGAGACTTAAGTAGACAAATTTCCCTTCAGTTAGACCCATAGGCACCAGTCCCAAAAAAGATCCCCCCCCCCAAAAAAAAAAAGAGATCAGTGAAAAACAGGTCCGCTTTAGGAAGAGACATCTGAAACAACAATATACAGCTCAAAATGTGCCTCTGCTTTTTCACCTTTCATCTTCCTTTCTTTCTTTCTCCACCTTCCATTCTCCCTCCTCGGTCCTCCCTTGCATTCTTCCTTACTTTCTTTTCATTATGTGTTTGTGATCTAGTGAAAATTGCTTTGGAAATTATGACTATTGTAGTGTTTCTAGGTGCCGTAGAGTCAGTTCCAACTCTTATTAACCGTATGAACAACAGAACAAAACAATACCCGGTCCAGCTTCTGAGGAAATCTGTGGGTCAGTTAAATTCAAGACAGAGGTCATTTCAGAAGGTCAAGTGAGGATGGAGAGATTTCATCTCACATTCTTTAAAAATGTTATCAAAAGGGACCAATCCAGTAGATGGACATCATGCTTGGGAAAGTAGAGCATCAGCGAACTAGAGGAAGACCCTAAGGAAATGGGCTGACACAATCACTACTACAGTGGGTTCAAGCATAGCAAAGATTGCCAGAATAGTGCAGGACTGGGCAGTGTTGTGTTTCTGTTATACATAGGGTCACTCTGCATCAGAACTGACTTAAGGCGCCTAACAACATGCCACTTGGTAGAAAACACAAGGGAGGAAGTGATTTGGAGGAATAATAAGTTCAGTTTGGTACATTTGAGAATGAAATATAAGAACATCCAGGTATAAAAATCTGTGAGATGATTCTCTGTATACTATTAAATAAAATTAAAATGCTGGAGAAAAATGAATAACTTGGAATATTTACCATCAGAAGAAAACAGACAGTATTATTTTTAGTTTAAATAAGTAGCTTTGAAAGCATAGCATATACTTTGTTGTGCAACCAAGGAAAATTAGGTAAAGATTTGATCTGATTAATGCTCTATAGAAGTAAATGCAGAAAAGGTTAGTTATATAATAGGAAAGCATTGACACCATCCTGAATGTGCAGTGTTAATGCCATGGCTAAGTAAACAGCAACACGTATCTACTCTGGCACATTATAAAATCTATAGTTTGGAGGACATTTAATGAGTAATATACTCATGGTCCAATCTATTAAATGGGGAAAAAAAAGAATAAAAATGTTACAAATAAAAATGTCACAACAAGTACTATTCCAATTTTGCAAACATATTTGAATCTAATTATAGAGAAAAATGATCAAGAATCCTCTTTAGGTAAGTAGGATTACAGATAATTTTGGTCTTCTCCTTGCATTTCTGTTTATCAAATGTCCTGCATTGAGAATGTATTATTTTTATAATCAGAACAATTTATTTAAAAAGACAAAGAAAAGATTCATTCCCCAAAATTGATTGTACAACTTTTTAAGCAAAACAGCATTTAAATCTCCCTTTAATCTGTGCCTATGAATTTTATGACTTACCTTTATGGGAAGCTTTGCATGTTTTCATTGATCTTTCATATTAATTAAGTAACATTTCATTGATAATAAAGAAGTGACAACTGAAACTGTCTGTAATAGAGGAAAACACATCTATTTTCATGTAAGGTGAGCAGATATGAAGATCCAGTTTTAGTACAGCTACCCAAGGACATCTTCAAAGAGCCATTTCAACTACTTTGCCTTCATCATTCTCACCATGTGTTTTTTATCCTCATAATCACAAGATTGTTGCTGACCCTCCAAGCTATGTATTTGGTTTTCTTGGACACATAGTCACCCCTGGCTTAAAAGGATATATGAAGAAAGATTTAAACGGGGTGCATTGCCACCTGTAAAAGCAGGGTCTTGGTAGTATAGTATGAAAGCCAAGGAGAAAAATTTTACGCAACTGACAATGCTCACAACAAACAATACTCTCTGTAGAATTAAAATCACAATGTGTCATTTTCTCTTTAGGTAAAATATTACAGTCTTCAGTATTGATTACA
>NW_006408631.1:7237380-7241532 GCF_000296735.1 Chrysochloris asiatica
GAAGTCCAGATTTAATGTGTCGTGTATTGTTGTTGTTGTTAAGTGCCGTCGAGTTGGTTCCGACCCATAGCGACCCTGTACAGGGTTTCCGAGGCTGTAAATCTTTACGGGAGTAGAAAACCTCATCTTTCAAGCGGCGGCTGGTAGTTTTGAGCTGCTGACCTTAAGGCTCACAGCCCGAGCTACCAGAGCTCCTTGTGTCGTGTATAGGGCAAGGTTTTCTCTATCAGTTCTAGGGAAAAAAACCTTGTCTCCTTTCAGCATCTCTAGGCCTGACGTTCCTAGGAGATCACCATGTTTCTTGATAGCAATCCTCCCCTAGGTCCTGAGATTTAGGAGTTTCTCAGTGCAAAGGATATATTCTACTCCTGGCTCCTCTCTGTTGGTGACAGTAGATCCCACCGATCTTTGCTCATTTCTCTCTCCTTTTATCTCTGATAAGATAAAAGGTGTTGCAGGCCACACCACAGGGTAATATCCCACCCTTAATCCTCACTGATTTATCTCATAAGACCACATCATAGGGAACCACTACAAAACTGCCATAATACATAACTGCCAAGTTTCCAAGTCTCTTTTGACAACTATTTTCATATTTTCTTTCTTTCCTCTATTTTTAATAACCTTTTGTCTTCTTCAATTATGGTATTCTTGACTAGTTTGCAATCACTGGTGTTCAATGTGTCAAATCTATTCTTAAGATGGTCTCTAAATTCAGGTGGTGTATATTCAATGTTGTACTTTAGAGCTTGTATACTTATTTTAGGAGCTCTGGTAGCGTAGTGATTACGAACCAGGCTGCAAACCTTAAGGTCAGCAGTTCGAAACTACCAGCTGTTCCACAGGAGAAAGATGAGGCATTCTACTCCTGTAAAGATTTACAGCCTTGGAAACCCTGTACAGGGTCACTATGAGTCGGAACTGACTCCACCGCACATAACAACATACTTATTTTAATTTTCTACCTCTTCAACTTAAACTTGCATAAGAGCATTTGATGGTCTATTCTGCAGACTCCTAACCTTGTTCGGACTGATATTGTGCTTCTCCTTTGTCTCTCTCTCTCTACGATGTAGTTGCTTTGATTCCTGTGTCTTCTATCTAGTGAGGTCCCTATGCAGAGCTGCTATTTATGCTGTTGAAAAAAATATTTGCAAGGAATAAGTCATTGGTCTTGCAAAATTCTATCATTTCTATCACCAAAGCAACATTTGCCGACTTTCACATTCTAATCACCAGTAACTACCAGTGCACCTTGATTGCATATTTAAACAATTTTGGTCTGCAGGAGTTGGTAAAACCCTCCACATTCTGCATCTTTGACATTAGTGGTGGTGGTGGTGGTTATGTACTGTGGAGTCGGTTTTCACTCATTAGTAGATAACGTACACATTTACACAATAGCCATATGAACTAGTTTTCCTAATTTGTTGCTATTAAGTGCCATCGAGTCTTTTTCAACCTATTAGCAACCTTATAGGGTTTCTGAAGAGCAGCTGGTGAGCTTGAACCAATGACATTGCAGTTCAAATGACCTTGCAGTCCAGAGCATTAACCCACAGCACCATGCCAGGACTCCATGGTCTTCCTAATAGGTATGTGAATATTATCCTATCACTGACAGCGTGGTACTTCAGGAAATATTTTGAATGTTCTTTCTGACAGTGATTGTAATGCTGTTTCTCTTCAATTTGTCATTCCTGTCATAGAAGACCATCTGATTGTCTAATTCAAAATAGTTCATTTCAGTTCATTTCAGCTCACTAATGCATAGGATATAGAACTATAGGCTTTCATTTTGGACAACTTTTATTTTTTTCAAGGTCCATACTTCATATATTCCATGTTACAGTTACTAATAGATATTTGTAGCCGCTCCTTTTTTTCTTTAAAATCTTGACACACTAGTATATGAAGGTAACAAATGCTTTACTCCATCCATGTCATTAAGGTCAATTCTACTTTGTGCTCTTTCCTGGTAGTACTTTGAAAGTCTTTCAACTTGAGGGGCTCATCATCTGGCACATATCAATGTTTTACTGCTACTTATGAAGTTTTCATGGGTCATTAAAAAAAAAACCAAAAAACTTTTGTATTGTTAATTGAGTGAAGGTTACAGATATAATTTTTAAATTCAACAAATAATATGCTTTGTTTCATCTCAGTTATTGCAATCTCCTTCATACAACAGCAGTTATCCCATTTCCTCCTGTTATTTCCCTTCCACCCTTCCTCCGATCCATTCTCAATTTTGTCCTTAGATAAATGCTGCCATTTTTATCTTGAATGGTTGACCATTTCATGGTGAATATATCTTGCTAGTGTTATTATTCCCCCATATCCCTATCTACTGTTGTTGTTGTTGTTAAGTGCCATCGAGTCGGGTCCGACCCATAGCGTCCCTATCTACTACTTGGCTGAAAATTGAGCCACAAAGTGAGTTCTGTTCCAGACTTGAAGGGTGGTCTTGGATTCCTCCGATCTCTTCTGATAAGTAAGCCGATTCTTTTTTGTTTGTTTGTTTGGTCATTTTGAGTTTTGTTCCACATTTCTTCAACTCTGTCTGGGACCTTGTAATGCGATCCCTTTCAGAGCAATTGGTAGTGGTAGTTGGGCACTACCTAGTTCTTCTGGTCTCAGGTATGGAGAGTGATGTCCCCATGTTCCATTTTTCTACCAGACTAGTTAATGCTAAGCATCTTAAAATTTTTATCACTCTTCTTTCTTTGGCGCATGGAGAGACTAATAGTTGCACCTTAGGTGGCTGCTCATGAGTTTTTAAGTTCCCTCACTTGCCATTTTTTAAAGAAGTAGATTGCCAGGTGCTTCTTCCTAGACTGTTTTAGTCTGGAAGCTTTGCTGAAATCTGTCCACTATGAGTGATCCTGCTTATATTTGTAATACTGGCAACAGAGTTTCCAGCATCACAGCAACACAGAAGTGACCACAGCACATCAGACTGACAAATGAACACTGGATGAATAATTATACAGACTTGAATAACACAACCAGGCATAATAAGCAAATTTGTCCTCTTTTCATTAATTCATAATGTAGTTTCATATCTAAAGGTGCATAGAAATGGAAACAGAGAGACATCCCATGTAGCAGGTACATCATGATTAATTGTTGTTGTTGTTGCTAAGTGCTTTGGAGTCTGTTCGGACTCATAGTGACCCTGTATAGGGTTTCTGAGGAGCAGCTGGTGAATTTGAACCACCGATCTTGTGGTTTAAATCAACCTCATGGCCCAATGCATTATCTTTCAGTGCCATACAAGGACTCTTCATGATGACTAGTAAGAGGCATTTTATGGTGTGACTAAAAAGACCAGCTTGATGGAGGACCAAGAGAGGTAAAAAAAGGACTCCTGGATTTGAATCTAGCTTTTGCCTTAACTTATTTTCTGACTTTGAGTGAATAGTAGAATCTCCACAGGCCTTTTTCCTTCCTGTAGATGATTTCTAACCACTCAGACCTAAATCTAAAATTCTAGAGATGGAGTTTGCAAATTAAAATGATAAGTATTACATTTTGAAGTCTTTTAGAGATATAATGACAGTAGTGATAGTATTATAATGCTCTCTAAGGTCCACTTTAGCTTTGAAAACATGGTACTCTATGGATTGTTTCTGGATTTGTTATTAGAAACCAACTAGTACCTTATGAAACCGGCCTGTGATTCTATCCTCTAGGGCACAGTTGTAAGTAAGTACATACTAAAAAAGTCATAGTGTGACTTACTGAGATAAAACCTAACTTGCAGAAAGATGCTATCCAAAAGAAATGCACGAATAAAATATATTTAAGTTCAGTATTTTGAATAAAACCAGAAACTGTCAAAACTTCTGATGCAGTTAATATTCAAATGTGTAAAAGGGCAAATGCCCTAAGAATAAATCCTCTATGGGAAGCCAGTTGTGTCAAGAATGAAAGTCCTGCAATCTTTTCATAAAATATGTAGCTCTACGTATACTTGTAGTTAGGTAATACAGGCCCCCAAGGTGGGACCACACTTTTGAATCTCATTGGGATTTACTTTATTTTTCTCTGTGTCTTTATGGCCCACCACAACACTTTACATACAGTTGTTGCTGTTGTTAAGTGCCATCGAGTCAGTACCGACTCATAGCGACCTTATGCACCACAGAA
>NW_006408631.1:7246502-7248655 GCF_000296735.1 Chrysochloris asiatica
AGGAACAGAAAACCCCATCTTTTCCCTGCAGAGCACCTGGTGGAATCAAACCATTGACCTTGTGGCTCACAGTCCAGGGCTTAGAAGGCTAGAAATTCAAATTCAGAGCTCTGGCTCTAGGGGGAAGGCTTTCTCTCTTTGGCTCTAGGAGAAAGTCCTTGTTCACGGTTCTTTGATGATCTTCATGTGATTTGATATTTTCTTCCATCTCTTCTCCTCTTCCCTTCTTGTACAGAGCTCCTTACTTATACACAAGGGTAATAAAAAAGTATTCAGTTCAGACATGCCTAGATTTATTTCAAACAAAACCTGTCTTAGAATGCCTCTGCAATCAGTGGATGGCTGAAGACAAATTCTATCAGAAATATTCTTGACTTAGTCTTGTTAGGATGCCTTCAAATAAAAGGTCCAATCAAACAGTGACTTCCAAGGGGAACTGCTGGGCCAATTAAATTCAGGTCAGAGAGGTCAATTCAGAAGGTTATGGTGACTGTTTTTTCTGGAAGCCCAAAGGGATAATCTTGATAGATTTTCTCAAGGTACAGACAATGATCATGAGATTTACTATGTAGATGTTTTAGTAAAATGGACAAATTTTATTAATGAAAAAAGACCAGGAAAGTTGCACTGAGAATCCACCCCCCATCATGAAAATGTACCTGTTCATTTAAGGGTAGAAATAGATGTTTTATTAAATTTCCTTGGGAAAATTTACCTCACCCACTTTACAACTTGATCTTGCTCCTTCAGACGTCTTGGTCCTCAAACTCAAAGAACATTTAAAAGGAACATGATTTGTAACCCTGGAGAATGCTAAAACTGTCATTTTTTTATATAGCATAAATTAAAGAGTGCAGAATTCTTTAGAGAAGGTTTGAAGGAAAGGAAACATTGCTTTCTGAAGTGTACTGACCTATATGGAGGATATGTTGAGAAATAATATCTTCACCTTTTGATATTTTTGTTTAATAAAGATGTCCATAGCTTTGTAGCAAAAAAATTTGACTCACCCTCATATCTCAAAAGAGATTGACTGAAGGCATACCCTGCACCAAAGAAAAACCCATTCCCAAATGGGATTATACACACACGGATAGGAGTTGGGATTTACAATACATTTGTTTGGGAGATACAGTTTAAAACAGCTGATTTTATCAGGGTTCCTTACAATGGGAACCTTATTAAAATAGGCAGTTTTTAATTCATGTTGGGTCATGTTATGTCCTTTGTATTACATAACTTGTAAATAATACAAGTATCTTAATATCATTAGATGTAGAGTAAGTAATAACTGCCCTTCTCCCCCAAATTATTACAATAGGATTTGTAATGTTTCAAAAATAACAGTAACAAATCAATATGTACATGTGCATTGGCCAGGTTTAATACCAACATTTTTATTAATTCATATATAATACAATTAAAGAGCTATGCATTTTTATTATGTGTCAACAATGAACTCTTCAGTTTTTACTCATCACTCTGTAATTTCATGCACATTTAAATGTTCGTTTTGTTAGAATTAGCATGTATTGTCATCTTACTCCCATTGTGATGAGATAAAAACTATTCTAGTATTTGAAGCATTTATATATAAATCACAGTGAAATAAATCCATGGTTGAAATAGAATTAAGAAATTAAGTATTTTAATCCCAACAAAATCAAAATGAAAGATGGATTTTGAAATAGTCATTGACAAGGCATAGATATAATGCCTGTGAATAACATAGACATGGCATCTAAAAAATTATTTTCTGACTTTGTAAGTAAGTGGTGTATGTGAAAAATCTCGATTCTTCTTGCTCCATTCAAGAGGAATGAAGCTGGATAGTTGGGTTTTCATCTTTCTTCTGAGTCCCTGGTCTCTTTATAAAGAATCAAACAGTGCCAACAAGCCTGCAAGACTTACAAAAGAGGGACTCACTCAAAGTAAATAAACACAGATTTAAAATATTTTATTTAGAGAAGAGGAGCAGTGTATCTTAAAGAGCAGAATCAACTTATAGAAAAATATTTACCAAATCATATACTTTCCTGTCTGTCTTTTTCCTTCATCCCTGTAAAGGTTTGAATTTTGCTCTCAAAAATATGTGTCAACTTGGCTAACCATGATTCACATTGGTTTCATATTTATGTAATGATATAATCATC
>NW_006408631.1:7249400-7310155 GCF_000296735.1 Chrysochloris asiatica
GATCGAAGTTGGCAAAGACTTCGTTTTGCTTGGATCCACCATTTACACTCATGGAACAAGCAGCATATTGTATTGAGCAAATTTGCTGCACAAGATGTCTTCAAAATGTTCAAGAGCAAAGCTTTCAGTCTGAGGACTAATGTGTGCTTGACTCAAGCTGTAGTTTTTTTTCAATAGCCTCATATGAATATAAAAGTTGGACAATGACTAAGGAAGACCTTAGAATAATTGATGCATTTGAGTTACAGTGTTGGGGAAGATTATTAAAGGTACCATGGACTGCCAGAGAACAAACATATCTGTGTTGAAAGAAGTACAGCCAGAAAGCTTTTTCGAAGCCAGGATGGCCAGACTTCATCTGTCATACTTTGGACATATTATCAGGAGGGCCCAGTTCCTTGAGAAGGATATCATGCTTTGTAAGGTATAAGGTCAGAGAAGAAGAAAGAGAACCCCAATTAGATGGATTAGTGCAGTGGCAGAAATGGACTCAAGCAAGGATGGCACAGGACTGGGCAGTGTTTTATGCTGTTGTACGTAGGGTTACTATGGGTCAGAACTGACTCAATGACACCTAGTAGCAACAACAAAACTATGAGAGAATAAATGACTGTTTGTTAAAGTCATCCTCTTGTGACATTTCTGTTATAGTAGTCTAGGCACCCCAGTTGTCTAGGCTTTCTCCCATCTCACTTTTATTCACCCCAATATTTAATCTAAAGAACTTATTTATTAGGCATAATTGACAAAGGATTATTTTAAACTTGGGTAATGTTGTCATCATACCATAGTAAGAGTCATAGACTGGGTCTGACTTGAGCCAAAGAAATGAGCATTCCTAACTACTCTTATGCAAGCCAGGTGTATAAACTGAACAAACAACATCAAATCTATAAATTCTTGAGGTACTCAAAATACAAACTTGTTGTTGTTGTTGTCATGTGCCATAGAGTCGGTTCCAACTCATAGCGACCCTGTACAGGGTTTCCAAGGTTGTAAATCTTTACGGGAGCAGAAAGCCTCATCTTTCTCCCATGGAACAGCTGGTAGTTTCAAACTGCTGACCATAAGATTAGCAGCCCGATTCGTAACCACTATGCTACCAGAGCTCCTTAAAACACAAACTAGACACTGGAAAACCAAGACATAAATGCTAAAAAGAAAAATAATGTCTTTTCCATGAGTGAGGAGGATGGTATCATCAAAATTTTCTAAAGTTTAAGACAAGATTCTTCTCTTGACAGTTTTCTGATGGCTTTCAGGGTCAAGTAATTTGTTGCTTGGTCTACAGGCACTTCACAGTTCATCTCTTGCTAGTCTTTACAGCTTCAGCCCTGCTGTTGCCAGGATCCTTCTGTACCCTTCATCCCATCCCATCAACCACTTGTTGTTGTAGTTAAGTGCCTTTAAGTCGATTCTGACCCATAGTGACCTTGTATAGCATTTCAGAGAAGCATCTGGTGAGCTTGAACCACCAACCTTGCATTTCAAATGACTTTGCAGTCTGGTGCATTAACCCATAGCATCACACCAGGACTCCATCAACCAGTTATCATACCTTAAAACTTTCTTCTCTGAGCCTTTGATGTGCAACTTCCTTTGTCTGCCTCAAATAGCCTTTCTCCATTTCTAGTGAACTCTGACTCAATCCTGAAAGCTAGCTCTGATATCAGGAGCTTTCTAGGAACCTCTTGACCCCACCCTCAAACAAAATTTTGTTGTTCCTTTCTTTGTATTCCCATAACCTTTTCACCTGTCTTCATTATGGCATGGATGCCATAGTAGTAGTACAAAATACATATGGTCATCCCAAGTGTATTTGTCTTACACTTTCTTACATGTGAACTTCCCCTCTACTAGCTGGTGATATCATTCTTTTTTCTACTCTTACAGTCCAGGGCCTGGTCTGTTGTTGAACCAGTTCTGTCTCATAATGACCCTGTATAGGGTTTAAATTTCTGAACTGTGGTTACCAGTCCAGTGCTTATCCTATAGCATCATACCAGGGATAAAGCTCCAAAATAAAAACATGGAGGCAGTGTTGATTCAGTTGTAGGGTTTTCTGGCTTCCATGAGGGAGAACTAGGCTCAATTTCCACCTAAAACAGTTCATGTGCAGCTACCACTTGTCTGGCAGTGAAAGCTTGTGTGTTGCTGTGATATTGAGTACATTTCTGTGGAGCTTCCAGACTAACAAAGACTAGAAAGAAAGGCCTAGCAATCTACTTCTGAAAATCAGTCATCGAAAACCCTGTGGAGCACAACCATTCAATTTCCAATTGATCATGAGGATGGGGTAAAACTGGGCAGGATTTCATTCCATTTTGTGAGGTTCCTTGAGTCTGGGACCAATTCAACAGCAACAAAAATTACCAGGTATGTAATTAAACATTGTCAGCATAAAAATCCCTACCACTCATCTGTACAAAAGTCTATAAAGCGTACACATGCAAATGAAATGGTTTCTAACCAGCAGCTTACAAAAAAGGAGAGATGACTGTCACCTTTTCAGATGCTTGTTCCCTAACTATTTCTATTTTTACTGATGAATCATTAAGGTGCTTTTAGCATATCAAAATTGAGTTCATTGAATTTGCCAAAGCGATGAGTTCATTTCTTTCCTTATAGTCCTGTAGCTAATTATTGTGTTTGTTTTGTTTAAACCCTTTAAAAAGACTGTAGACATCTAAACACATACATAATTTGTTGATTGATTATCAAGTGTTACTTGAATTTAGGTTCAGACACACAGCTGTGGAGAATTACTGGTGGTAAACAGTGCAGATGCATAAGAGCACAAATGAAACATATATTTTGTTAGCCTTAAAGTGGCTTGAAAGTCTATATTTTATTAGTAGGTCTTTAGACTCATCTTCATTGAAAAGTGGCTCAATTTAATAGGAGAAAATTAATATAATTAATTAGAATAATTTAGAAGAGATTTGGATTTGGGCATCTTTATTGCTGTTAATTGCCATTGAGTTGGTTCCAACTCACAGAGACCCTGTACAGGGTTTCCAACATTTAAAAAAAAATCGTTGCCAGAGCAGAATGCCTCATCTTTCTCCCATGGAGTGACTGGTTGTTGTTGTTATGTGCCGTGGAGTTGGTTCCAACTCATAGCAACTCTGTACAGGGTTTTTGAGACTGTAAATCTTTACAGGAGCAGAAGGCCTCATCTTTTACCCATGGAACAGCTGGTAGTTTCGAACTGCTGACCTTGCATTTTGCAGCCCAATTCGAAACCACTATGCTACCAGAGCTCCTTATGGAGTGACTGGTACGCATACTTAAAAGACAAGAAATAAGACTGAAAAGATTGTTGAGAGAAACTCACCTTGGTCAAATGAGTAGATGTGGAAATTGGAATCAAAAAGAGAAAAATATTATTCAACAGATATGTATAGACTTCAGCAATGGACTCTAGAAATACATAACTATAAAAGACATTATAAAGCATAAAATATAGTTCAGCTTTAAACACCATCTTTGGGAACAATATCCTGCTAATCTTTTTGTAGAAGGGATGAGTGATTTGTTCCTTAAATTCAATGGGAATGTGTGCACTGACTGAAAAGAAACATTTCCATCCATCTGTCCATCCATCCATCCATCTATCCATCCATCCATTATTTCAGGAACAGTGGTTAACCATGAGAGAGGCTAAGTAGGTGATCTGGGAAGTGGGCATTTCAGGCAAAAGGGACAGCATGTACAAAGCCATATTGTAATTAGCAATTCAGTGTTACTAGAGTAGATGACAGATGAAGGGCTGGATTGAGATGACACTGGAGAGGCAGACAGGGCCAAGCCCCATACAGAAGAGGATAAAAGAAGATTGAGGTAGTAACTGCAGAGACTTGTGCTTCTAACATGGCCCATTGTGAAGAGAAGTTGTTGTAGATTTGTGGGCACTTTCCTTTCCAAAACAAACTAAGCATCATTGTCTCGGTTTCTCTTGGTGTTAAAACTTGAGAAAGAGATACATTTCCTGGGAGCATTTTAATTCTGATCTCATAAAATGTTTATGAAAATACACATAGCCATATTTCCTGACTCCCAGTGTGAGAATATCATGAAGAGCTTTTCGACAATTGGTAAGAAACCATACCACATTTGCAGTCAGGAGGGAGTGGTTTGTAAGGCAAGTAGAGTTATTTCCAAGGAATAAAAGTCTGATCAACAGGTTTAGACACAAAGTCTTAGCTGTACAAATGACTAAATATGCTTGGCTATGACAGGTACAAAGAGTTATTCTAAGCCAGCAAAGTCTGCCAACTTCAGGGAAGAAGAGCAGGGTTAGTCTTAACCACCGATTTATGTTTGCAAAACATGCCTCAGTCTGCATAGAATGCTAGCTTTTCCTCATTCTGATGTTACTTAAGTAACCTGAGAGAGCACGAGATACCATTTCTTCCAGTAGCTCTGGTTAAGGCTTTCTTTAATGACAGGTTTCTACTATAAGGATGAGGTTAACCACATTTTCTTGTCAAAGCCTCTTTCACCACAAACTCTAATTAGGATAAAAAATATAAATGCTATAAACAGCAAAACCCACACGCATGCAAATGCACCCCCACACAGGTACATACAGACATACAAATGCACACATACAAAGGTGGGGAAAATAGTTCTTCCAGAAATATCTCTGATTGCATATTGAAAAGGGAGTATCTTTGGCTTTTAGACAAACATAGTTTTTCAGATAATAGAACTTCCCCAGACAGGTTTGGACACAAAACCCCAGCCATGAACTGATTGCAGTAGCAAAATTAGGTATCTGAATGTGTAGAGTTCACTGTTATCTTGGAATTTAGTTTTTTTAACCTTTATTGTTGTTGTTAAGTGCCGTCAAGTTGGTTCCGACCCATAGCGACCTTGTATAGGGTTTCTGAGGAGCAGCTGATGAGCTTGGACTGCTAACCTTGTAGTTCAAATAGCTTTGCAGTCTGGCTCATTAACCCACAGCACCACACCAGGACTCCTTCTCAACCTTAGATATGACTTTATCATTATTTATTTTTTAATGTTTTATTGTGAATTATATGATAGTTTACATGGGGGAACTTTAGTTTTACATTCATTCCATCGTATATCATCTCATTGCCATAGTTCCAATCCCCTCCATGCATCATCAACCACCCAAAGGGTATATCCCAGAAACCCGCCCCCTACACTTCTCCCTCCTCCCTCCAGTTTTCGGCCCACAGTCCCTTTCCCTCTCTGGGTCCAAAGTCCCCAGTAGCTTCATCACTCCACGTCATCATCTCTGCCTCCATCTCAGGCATCTCTGTTTCTCTGGGTAGGGTCCCGCTCTCGGCTCTTCTCCGTTGATGGTCCCAGAGGTCTCCACTCCTATCCTTGAGATTTAATCACTCCCTTCCTTGTTACAAAACTTCTACCTTTGCATTTCCAAACCTCATAGAATGTCCTGATAAGCATTATTCACTACAGTATCACGAGTTACCCAACTGTATCTCCTTTCATCAGCTCCGCCCAGACAGATTGAATAGTACCTACTGGAGATTCTGCCTTCCGCCATGCTCCCTAGTACTAGGTTCCCTTTTGAAAGCTTGTAAGCCAGTCACTTCTTGCCTTTGTAGTCCCCCTCTCCCAATTTAAGTATCCAATGTCCAAGCTGCCCTTCTCTGTCCACTTTGTGTGTGGGTGTGTGTGTGAATGTTTGTTGCTATGAGGATTTGTTCCCTCTTTTGAGTTGCTACTCCATAGGTATAGGTCAAGTTCATAAGATTATACCAGCTCACTCTTTTTTTTCCCCCCATCTTCTTTCCTCTCCTGGTTGAGCTCCGATCATCCAGTCATCTGGTCCAGGTCACATGGGTATCATTTGCAAGTGTGGGCGCTCCTGTGCATATGTCCTCTCTTCCCGTTAGTCGGTAGCTCCACTCTCCTTTCGAGTCATCCGTGGCCACGCCACTGACTCTGGGCCCAAGAGTCCCCAGGTCTCTTCACACTGCTTGCCAGCCGGATCCCCAACTGGGTCCACAGAAGTCCACTGAGCATTGTAGGGTTTAGCTTGCCACTTTATTGCTGCTTTTACCCCACTTCCCCCCATCGGTGATGTGTGTGGTCACCAATCAGAGCGTGCATTTCCGTTGAGTCTTAGTCTTAGAAGGGGGTCTGCGTTGAGAGGACCTGGCCACTTGCCTTGATGTTTTCTAGGGGAGCGATTTGTTTGTTCTTGTAGTAACAACCCATCTGCCTCCATTTTTCCTACAGGTCTTTCTTTCAAGAGGTATCCTTTACTCTTCTAGCCGCTCCAGGCTGGTCTGCTCATCCTTTCAAGTGGAGATTTCTCATCTCTGGAGATCTGGATGTGGTTCCGGTTTCTACCTATAGTTTTATGTATTGCAAAGGCTCCGCATGAAGCCTCATTCACTGGGTATGCTGTAGCCCCATTTTAGGTATTCCAATCAGTCATAGGCAGAAGACGGACTTACAAGCCTTCTAGTGTGGTGTTTCTGACTATTCCTTTCTCTCCCTTTCTAGTGTCTACTCTGTCCTGCCCGGTCAGGGAAGCGCTGCCCTCTTATCATTTATTTGGTAGTGTTAAAATTTTTCATTTAATAAGATTGTATGGAATCATTAAATAGTTATGTAGGAAAATGCAGTTTAAGATAATGATAATTAATAGGTTTCACATTTAGTGTACATGTCCTAAAAG
The DNA here is from genome assembly GCF_000296735.1 of Chrysochloris asiatica. NCBI lineage: Eukaryota > Metazoa > Chordata > Mammalia > Afrosoricida > Chrysochloridae > Chrysochloris > Chrysochloris asiatica. The sequence continues at coordinate 7,256,086 of NW_006408631.1, forward strand.
ACAAAATCTTGATATGGGCTATTATTAATTCCTAGGATGGTTCATATACTCTTACTTTGCATTGTTAAAGCAAGTCTTTGTAACTATGGAAATATTTCCAGTTCTAGAAACTGAAGGAAAGTTTAACTATCAAGAACAACTTCAAGTCATTGGTGATTTTCATTCCCTAATGGTCATGCTCACTGTAATAATGATCAATATAGTAAGGACAGCAGTCATCCCCAAACTTGCTCAGTTTGTTGTCCCATCTTGGCTTATAATAGAAGGTATTTGTATTGAACTTACCATTAGATAAGTGATCAGTTGCCACACTGATAGAGAACTGTAATTCTACAGAAATTATAAAGCTAAAACAAGGAAAGAAATTAGTGGTAGCCAGGTTCATGGCCTTTTGATTGGGGACAGCATATTTTATTAGGGACACTATTATATTTCAGGCAATGTGATTTTGGGGGGTAGGTTTTTTTGTCCTAAACTTTAGATATTGGCCTTTAGGCATAGTTGGTGTGATTGATTGATAGATTTGTGGTAACAATATTTGGACTATGAGAGAAGCTACAGTAGTTTTGTTTATCTGTCGGCAGAGAAAAGTTCAGTTCTCTGGATTTGAAGCTTAAAAGGTATAACAGAGCTGCATTCACCATCTAGAAACTAAGAGCAGAAAGTTTACATAAGAATGAAGAAGATGTATAAAGGAGAATAAACACCCAATTAAAGCCAGACTTAAAAATAAGTGAGTATTGGCTACTACAAGAATAAGCAAGTTGTTCGCTGGGAACTCATCAAGGCAAGCAATCAAGTTCCCTCAGGACAAACCTCCTTCTAAGACTGAAACTCAAAGGGAACATACGAGCAGGCATGTAAGCTTGCTGATGACCATGTTGGTCTACTGGTGAGTGGAAGAGGGGGAAAGGCAGCAATGAAGAAATGGGCTGAGTTCAACCACATTTCATGGACTCCTTGTTGACTTGGAGATGAGAGAGAGAAGTATGGTGAGACCTGGGGACACCTGTGCCCATGGACAAGGACATAGCCACAGAGGGCTAGAGATGAGAGCAAAGCATCCAGCTGATATGAAGTGAGGGGAGAGGCACAAGAATACCCAAAGTTGCAGAGAGTCCCCATTTGACCTAGCCTTGATGGCTTGATGATCAAAACTTGACTAGAGGAAGATAAAAAACACACATAAAAAACAATTTTAATAAAGGAAATGAGGATAAATTGATACAATTTGATTAACTTGACCTATACAAATAGATGTAGTAGCTCTAAATACTAACAAAAAAGGAAGGTGTCCTCACATCAAGTATCAATGCTATCCCCTCTATACACAGGGCAGATAGGGACAGGCAACTTAGACAATTGCTACATAAAATGAGGGAATGTTAAAGGCATGAAGTGACTGGTTTACAAGGTTTCAAGAGGGAGTTTAGTTTAAGAGTGTTTGAGGGAATATAGAGTCCCCAATGAACAGCTTTCCTCTTGTCTATATGGGTCTGGTAAAAACAGATGGGGATAAGATTCCTATGATTCATTAGTGAGTAATTGTTATTATGACTAATTGCGACTGTCACAATTATAAAGGTAGAAGTTTTGTAACAAAAACAGGGGAGTAGTTTATCTTATAGTCCAGAAACAGAGGACCCTAGGACCATCAAGGAAGAAGAGCACAAGCAGAATGTGGGACCTTATTCAGACAAGCAGCAACACCAGAGATGGAGGCAAAAATGGGGACATGGCGAGAGGAAGTAGCTGAGGACTCTAGATTTATGGGAAGAGAGGGAGTGAGAGCTGGTGGCTAGGAGGCAGATTTGCAGAAAGTGTCCTTTGGTGGTGTAAATTATTATATAAGCCTGAGTGCCTTAAAAACAAAAACAAAAAAAGAGCTAAAGTGAATAGAGAGAAATACTGTTAACTGATGGTACATGGAGGGGATTATAATCATTGTAATGAAACAAGGTATATGATTTGTTGAATGTAAAAGTGATGATCTGCTCTGTAAACTTTCTTTCAATTAACAATAAAAACAGCTTAAAAACAATTATAAGTCAGTAGATTTCCTCTTTGTTTAGGCCAGTTTAGATGGGTTTTCAGTTACTTGTCTAATCCTGTCTAATATAGTATATCACTTCTTTATTGACATGCCTACTTTGATTTCTACCTTTTAGGTTGCAACTTCATTAGGAAGATGATGACAAGTAAAACAACCTGGCAGATTTCAATTATTTCAAAGTTTGGGATCTCTTCCCTACTGATGTATATAAATTCATTTAAACGAAACAGGTTTCTTTTTGGTGAATTAATATGTGTCTTACTGTTTAAGCAATTTGTTGTTGCTAAGTGCTGTTGAGTTGGTTCTGACTCATAGTAACCCTGTATAGAGTTTCTGAGGAGCAGCTGATGGGTTTGAACTGCCAACCCTTTGGTTCACAGTCCAGTGTTGATCCTATAGCACCAGTATTATGAGGTTAGAATTGCTATTTTTGCTTCCAGTATAATAATTCTCTTAAAATATTTTCCTAAAGCTAAGAATACATCCATGGGGCTTGAGTGGAAAAAATCATTCATAGATAGATATAGATTTAATATCTCAAGGTTCAAGCAGGTATGAGGAAAGGATGATTATGCTGATAAATAGAGACCCCTCTAGTGGCCATAAAAAGGTACATAAGACAGACCCAAGATGTATTCTCATCAGTACTGTCTAAGCATTTTTATTCTTTTCATACCTTGCAGCTGAAGTTGTCTTATTGTGTCCAATTAAGTTCAAATGAATTTAGATGATGAAAAATTGAATCCCATAGACACACAGCAGATTTGTGTACCAGAGTTTAGTTTGAAAGCTGACAAGTTTTAAAAAAAGAAAAAGAAAAGGAGATGGCTCAGCTCTTTACTGTGTACTATTCAGTGGCATAATGAAAATCCACTAAAGGAAATGTGACACATTAAATCCCAGCCGACTAGGAGAACCAGTATCAGGTATGAAATGTTTTACTGAATGAATACAAAATCTACTTCAAAGATCCTCTTTGTACTTGCTTACCAAAATCTAGAAACTTTAAACTGTGTGGATCACTAGAAACTATGGATAATATTGCAAAGAACAGGTATTCTGGAATACTTAATTGTGCACATGAGGAACCTGTACATAGATTAAAAGGCAGTCATTCAGACATAACAATGGGATATTAAATGATTTAAAATCAGGAAAAGGTGTGCACCAAAAGTAGTCTGGTGGCCCTGGAAAACAGTAATTCATTACAAAGATTTGAATTTTTAGAATAGAAATTGGAATAAAATATAAGAAGTAAATAGTAATAAACATCTATTCAAATCTATTTTAAAGACAATCTTGAGTTTCTGAAAGTTGATAAATATTGACAAGAAATTAAAATAAGTTTAAGGCACACTCAAGACAATGCAAATGTAATGATTTAAAAGTTTTGTTTCATGTAAATTGTTCAAAATACATTTGTCTACATAGTGTGGTTCTGATGCCAGGTCACAGACTTGGCCTTTTGGGCATCTGGGTTAATGGATAGAAGACAAGGACAAATAATGGCTTGCAGAATCTTCAAAGAGTTTAATTCATGTTGCTCATAATTCTATGGGAGCTAGACTGCAATTTCCTTCTGCCTAGCTCAAAGGATGCACTCTTTGACAAAGACTGACTTATGTTACTCTAAGTGCGCTGGTCAGTTTGAGCCTTAAGGTCGGTGGTTCAAACCTACCAGTTGCTCCTTGGAAACCCTGTATGGGGTTGTTATGAGTCAGAACCAACTTGACAGCACTTAACAACAACAACAAGTTCCCTCTGCTGGACTGCTAACCACAAGACCGAAGTTCAAACCTATCAACCACTCCTTAGAAACCTTGCAAAGGGTTGCCATGAGTCGGAACTGACTCAATGGCACTTAACAACAACAACACTTTCCATGGTAACATATCTTTCACCATCAATGGTGTTATAGGGTAATGTGTCAGCTTGCCAACTGTAACATTTTCTTAGAATTATTTTCTCTTGGATGTCTCATCATATCTCCTCATTATGAGGGACTGGCATTTTATAACATTTTAATGTTGTTGTTGTTGTTGTTAAGTGCCATCGAGTCGGGTCCGACCCATAGCAACCCTGTACAGGGTTTCCGATAAAAGCTGGCGCACCAGGCTTATTACACAGTGTGTTACAAAGGGTATCAATACCAAGACAAAAATCAATAACATTGCATAATTCTATATTCAACTCATCGGAAATATGGTGGTGTTGTTATTAAGTGCCATTCAGTTGGTTCCAGCTCAGTGTTCCTGTATAGAGGTGTCCAAGGAGCAGCTGGTGGGTTTGAACTGTGAACCTTGTGGCTCAAACTGACCTTGCGGTCAAATGCATTTTCCTGCAGTGCCACACCAGGACTCCAAGTCAGGACATGCAGGTTATCTTTAGGAGTTTCTAATAGATAAGAAAAAGGAGCTCTGGTAGCGTAGTGGTTACGAATCGGGCTGTGAACCGCAAGGTCAGCAGTTCGAAACTACCAGCGGTTCCGCGGGAGAAAGATGAGGCGTTCTGCTCCCGTAAAGATTTACAGCCTCGGAAACCCTGTGCAGGGTCGCTATGAGTCGGAACCGACTCCACGGCACTCAACAACAACAACAACAATAGATAAGAAAACTCATTATGGCAAATACTGTAGTACTGCTTAGTGAGAGGAAGAAAACAAGATAATATCAGAACAAAAACTTCTGCTTAAATTCGGAGTCCAGATTGGTCAAATGCAGGCAAAACAAAACTGAGAAATAGAGGCTGTATGAACTTGCCTGAGTTACAGAGCTAAGAAATGGAGAAGTCAGGATTCCAACCCAAGGATTGTGACTTCAGAGATCTCTCATTTAACTATCTTTTCCTAGAACAGCAATGCAGAAACCTCAATTGTATCTTGATATGGCACTCCATCCCACTTAGAGCATGCAAAGTAGCATATAGGACAGAGTCTCTTAGGAAAATTATTAATCCAACATTTAAAAAAAATAAATTTAAAGCTTCTGAACAAAGGTTCAATGAGAGTTTTCATTTTAGAACTATTCTCGGTTTCCAGGTGATGTCAAATTCTCTTTAAAATAGCTTCTATAATGTTATTTAAATTTACACAGCAAGAATTGTCTATTTGTCATCATATTTTCCTCAGCATTGCCATTCATGCATGCATTCATCTATTCACTCAGCAAATATTTATGGAACGCCTTCAACATGGCCCGAACTCTCCTAAGTACTGCAGATACATCATAAAACAAAACAATAGGAAAACATCCTGGTCCTCATGGTCCTCACAATCTAAGAAGCCTTTTACTTTTAGAGACATAAAATACACACAGGAATTAGTATAGTATAATATATTATAGTAGAGTAGAGTAATAGTATAGTATAATAATAGTATAATATATAGGCATAATATGTTTAGTGCTATAAAGAATAGAACAGGGTAGGTAGGGTTGAATGCCTGTAGTAGGGAACTCAATTTAAATATAGTGGGCATCCCTGAGAAGATGACATTTGAGCAAAGATTTGAAAGAAGTAAGCAAAGAAGCCATATGGATATCTGGGGGGAAGATGTAGAAGATAGGCGAAATGGCCAATACAAAGAATCTGAAGTGGAAATGTATTCAGTGTGTTCAAGGACGAGGAAGAAGTTCTGTGTCTATGGGACAGAGTGGACAAGGAAGACAATAGAAGTCAATGAGGCCAAAAAAATGTCAGTTTATGTAGCATCTTGGTGGTGGTTATATGCCATGAAGTCAGTTCTGACTCATAACGACCCTGTACAGGGTTTCCGAGGCTGTCAATCTTTATGGGAGCAGAAAGCCTCATCTTTCTCCTGCGGAAAGGCTGGTAGTTTCGAACTGCTGACCTTGAGGTTCATAGCCTGATCCTTAAAATGATTTGAGATGCTAATGAGGATGAGATAAGCAAACCAGAGGGTCTTTCATAGAATACTGACATGATCTAACTTCTCTGGCTGTATTGAGAAGAGACTGTAGAGGTGAAAAGGTGGAGGCAGGGCAACTACTTATTGCAATAATCCCAGTGAAAGCTGATGCTAATTTGGACTGTGGTGGTAAAAGCTGAGGTGTTGGAAATGGCATGATTCTTGATATATTTAGCAGGTAAAACAACAGGGATTCTTATGCATGAGATGCAAGGTGAGTATTATCATTACTACAGAGATCAAATGAGGCAGGCTAATTTATCTATGTGTTTGATTTTTTGTTGTTGTTGTTCTTACTGTTGAGGAAGGCATGGATGAATAAAGGGTACTTTCCCAGAAGTTAACCAACACTGTTTCTTCTGGATCTAAGTGATTCTCTTGTTTCAGAGGGCCATTAAGGGGCTCAGTGTTTCAGTACTAGGACCTAAAGCTGCAGTGGATGTGACAGCAATTACACCACTATCCTGTGTTAGGATATACCACATGAGTCCCTAGGGTCTTATAGCTCCTCAACTGCTTTATTTCCCACTACGTTCACAAGGCTTCATTCAGTTCCCTGAGTATATTAAGGACTCTCCTGTCCCAGATACTTTACTTACATGAGTCCCTCTGTCTGTTGTGCTTTTTCATAGATAAATTCTTCTCCCATTTTAGGCTGGACTCTCTGGCCATTTTATTACAAATATATTGCCTGAACTGTGTCTTATCACATTTTTTAGTTGCTTGTCTCTTTTATTAAATTTATCATCATTTCCAATTATTTTATATGTGTATTTGCTTTTGGTCTGTTCCTATGCTGCAATGTAAAGTTTATGAAGGAGGAGATTGTATCTATCACTTTCATGAATGTATGCCCAGTGTTCAGCACAGTAGACTCTCATATATTTGATAAATATCAATGAAAATGGAATAAGTTAATGAATAGAAGATTTACACAAAACTCTGTGGGGGATTGGGCTGTAACATTTGAAGGGGGGAACAAGAACCAGACAATAAGTGGTATTCAATAAAAATAATGGCTCTAACTACAGTCAAAAGACTTGAAGTCATCAAGAAAATATAAAATAGTTTGGAGATAAGTAGAAGAGATGTTTTTATACAGATTCTAGAAGTGTTTAATCAACAGAAAAACAAAGACATTTCAAACAGATGAACTAATCAAATTACAAAGTTAAATAAAAAGAAGTTGATAAAAGTGACATGTTTGCTGAAATGAATTTGATTCAAAATCTTACTGGGAATATGAAACATGTTATAGCCGGTTAAATTAAGACAGTATGAAAAATTACTAGGAAATATAAAAAAAAGTGACACTGAAAAGAAGGTATAAAATTGATTTCTTATAAAAAATTTTTTGAAAAGTGCTATATGGAATTCTACTAAAAGAAACATGGCTGCAAGCCCTAAATATATGATTTTAATGAATAATGAACATGTCACCTGAGACAATATGAATGGTTATTACACAAATTATAATCTTTTTTTTTAAGTTTTTATTGTGAATTGAGTGATAGTTTACATAGGAGAATATCGGTTTTACAATCATCATTTCATTGCAATGATTACAATCTCTGTGCATCTTCATTCAACAGTATTTGCTTCAATTTCATTTTTTGTTTTTTTGGGGGGATGTACACAAAAACACTCAAGAATATATAATTATTTAAGCAACAAAAGGGCACATTCTGATAGCCTGCCTACCAGCTGCCAGCACACAAACTTTCTCTTTCCATGAGTCTAGAGTCCTCAGTTGCTCTATCTCTCCATGTCCTTATCTCTGCCTCCATCTCTGGTGTCTCTGCTTCTCTGGATAGGGTCCCACATTCCAATAATGCTCTTCTCCCTTGAAGGTCCTAGGGTCCTCTGTTCCTGGAATGGAAGATTAACTATTAACCCCTTTTGGTTACAAAACTTCTACCTTTACAATTGTGACAGTCACAATTAGTCATGATAATAATTACTATTGAATAATAAGAATCCTATCCCCATTTCCTTTCACTAGATACGTCTACACAAGATGAAAACTATTCAGTAGGGATTTTACCTTCTCCCACACACTCTGAAACTAAACTCACTCTTAAAAAACTTGTAAGCCAGTCAGTTCATGCCATAATAGTCCCCCCCACACACACACACACATTTTAGGTAGTCATTATCTAAGTTGCCTATCCCTATCAACCCTGTATACAGAGGGAATAGGTTTGATCCTTGATGTGAAGACTCCCTCCCTGTCAGTTTGTATTTTGAGTTACTACATCCATAAGTATAGGTCAAGTTCATCAAATTGTAGCAATTTACACTTGTTTCCTTTATCAAAACATTTTTTAAAATTTTTTATCTTCTTCTATTTGAGCTCTGATCATCAAGCCATTGAAGTTAGGTCGAATGGGTACTATCTACAAGTTTGGGTGTTCTTGTGCATCTCCCCTGACTTCATATCTGTTGGACACTTCACTGTCAGCTCTAGCACTCCATGGTTATGTCCTTGTCCATGGGCTCAGGAGTTCTCAGGTATCACCACACTTCCTCTTCTCTCTCTCATCTCCAGGTCAAGAGGAGTCTATGGAACATGATTGAACACAGTCCATATCTTCATTGCTGCCTTCCCTCCTCTTCCACTCAAATTTAAAGAAAAATGTAAGGCTTGTCTTGCGATATTAAAGGATTCATATGCATAGCTTCAAATGCATATGAAAGTTGGACAATGAATAAGGAAGACCATAGACAAATATGTATAGTGAGTATAGTTATTGTTATGTGCCGTGGAGTCAGTTCTGACTCATAACAACCCTGTACAGGGTTTCCGAGGCTGTAAATCTTTACAGGAGCAGAAAGCCTCATCTTTTTCCCGTGGAACAGTTGGTAGTTTCAAACTGCTGACCATGAGATTAGCAGCCTGATTCATAACCACTACGCTACCAGAGCTCCTTAGTAAGTATAGTAGTCGGGTGAATAAAACAAAGGAAGATACTTAATTACATGGATGACCGAGTGGCTGCAACAATGGGCTTAAGCATAGTAACAATTGTGAAGATGACAGAGGACGGGACAGCATTTAGTTCTGCTGTGTGTAGGGTAACTATGAGTTGGAACCAACTTGAGTGTAATTAACAACAATCTTTATTGGAGCAGATCCAGCTCTTTTCTCCTGCAGAGTCTTTGAGTGGGTTTAAATTGTCAAACATTCAATTAGTAGGAGTCCTACTAGCACACAAGAGTCAAGTGCTCAGCTGCTAACCTAAAGGTTGATAGTTAAAACCCACTCAGGAACTCTGTTGGGGGAAAAAACTTGAAGATTTGTTTCTGCAAAGATTCAGCCAACAAAACCCTGTGGAGCAGTTCTACCCTGTTACATAGGATCTCGCTGAGTCAGAATCAACTAGCTGACTCCTAACAATGACAACAACTAGCTTCTGTGATGGTCAATGTGGTAATTAAAAAGTAAGTAAACAGTATGGTCTGGAACAACTATTTGAAAACAGATTATGAGCCAAATTCATTCAATCTGAGCTGCTGGAGATTGTTTATCAGGCAATGCTTTTCAACAGTTAGATTACTGCCATATCTGAAGAGAAAAATGGTATTCTCTTCCAGTTCTGGGTAGAGTCAGTGTCAAGGGCTAGTATTCAAACCTGAAAAATGTTTTCAGGGAGTCTCCATTACACATTTATTTAAGAACTGAATCTTCCAAGCCTAAAATTAAAAATGACAATAATAAAACTAAGAGAAGATGTGAGTCTGAATAGGTACTCATGAACAATTTAATCTAAGTGGTTAACTTGAAAGGTTTTGCCAAATCTATAGCTCTTCAATAAATCTTTATGCAGTAATGCTCCATTTTACCCAGCATAGCCAGGTTCATAGAGATGAATTTTCAAGATAACTGAAGCATGCCTTTTTTTTTTTTTGCATCAGAGCTATTTTCTAAAGTACAGGACACACCAGAGTGCTTTGACAGTAGAGGTGAACATAATCACCCCAGCCCTCGTTAGAGGAATTCTGATGTGGTGCTATCTCCATCTCCTATCCTTATCTCTTTTCATCAGACCCATCTAGGCAAGAAGAAAACTATTCAATGGGGATTCTACCTTCCTCTGCACACTCTAAAACTAAACTTCCTCTTGAAAACTTGTAAGCCAGCCACTTTATGTCTTTATAGCCCTCACATTTCAGGTTGTTGTTGTTGTTAAGTGCCATCGAGTCGGTTCAACCCATAGCGACCCTGTACAGGGTTTCCGAGGGTGTAAATCCTTACGGGAGTAGAAAGCCTCATCTTTCTCCCGCGGAGCGGCTGGTAGTTTCGAACTGCTGACCTTAAGGTTCGCAGCCCGATTCGTAACCACTACACTACCAGAGCTCCTTGTGAATGTCTAAGTTGCCTGTCCCTATCAACCTTGTGTCCTGAGGGGATAGGTTTGATTCTTGATGTGAAGACTCCTTCTTTCTTGGTTGATATTTTGAGCTACTACATTCATAAGTAAAGGTCAAGTTCATCAAACTGTAGCAATTTACACTTGCTTCCTGTATCAAACTTCTTCATCAATGGACTTTTGTATATTAATATTGTACCATGCCACTTTGCTGAATCTTTCAATGAGTTCCAACAATTTTCTTGCTGAGCATTTGGATTTTCTATGTATCGTATCATCTGCAAATGGAGATTTAGTTCTCTGTTGCCAATTTGGATGTCTTTAGTTTCCCTTTCTTGCCTAATAGCTCTGGTTAAGACTTCCAAGACAATATTGATTAGAAGTGGTGATAAAGGGCATCCTTGTCTTGTTCCTATTCACAAGGAGAATGATTTCATTGAGAGTAATATTGACTCTTGGATTTGTATATATGCTCTTAATTATGTTGAGGAATTTCCCTTCTATTCTTATTTTGTTGAGTGTTTTTAATTAGGAAAAGGTGTTGGATTTTGTCAAATGCTATTTCTGTATTAATTAATATGATAATGTGGTTCTTTTCCTTTGTTGTATTTATGTGGATTAAGGTGATTGTTTTTCTAATATTGAGCCATCCTTGTACACCTCTTATGAATCCCACTTGGTCATAATGTATTATTTTTTGATATGTTGTTGACATTCTATCGGCTAGAATGCTGTTGGAATTTTTGCATCTATGTTTATGAGGGATATTGGCCTGTAATTTTCTTTTTTGTACATATATGTTACTAGTTTTGGTATGAGGTACATGCTTGCTTCATAAAATTATTTGAGTATGCTCCATCTTTTTCTATTTTCTGGGATAGTTTGAGTAAAATTGTTATCAGCGTTTCTCAGAATGTTTGGTAGAATCGTCCAATAAAGCCCTCTGGTCTGTTTCTTTTGTTGTTGTTGTTAGAGTTTTTTATCTGATCAATTTCTTATTTTGTTATAGATCTGTTCAAGTTTTCTACTTCATTCTGTGTTTGTTTAGGTAGGTTGTGTTTTTTTTTTAAATGTATCCATTTCTTCTAGATTTCAAATTCATTTGAGTACAGTTCTTCAACATATTCTGTTACTATCTTTTTTATTTATGTTAGTTCTATATTGACTTCACTCATATAGTTTATTATGCATGTTAATTGCTTATTCTTTTCTTTTATTAGATTTGCCAATGGTTTGTCAATAACCAATTTCTTGTGTTGACTGTTTCTATTGTTTTTCTGTTTTATACTTCATCTCTTGCCACTCTAATCTTCATTATTTCTTTTCTTTTGGTGACTATAGGTTAACTTTGATGCCTTTTTCCTAATTGTTAGAGATGCTGTGTTAGTGTGTCTATTATGATTGTTTCTTCTTTTTGTATGTGTGCATTTATTGCTATTATTAATTGTTAACTTGCTTTCTAATATTTTGCTATATTCCTAAGGTTTTGATATGTTGTGTTTCTGTTCTCATTTGATTCAAGGAATTCTTATTTCACCTTTGTCCTCCTATTATCCCATAGCTTTTAAGGAGGGTGTTATTCAATTCCCATGTATTTGATTTTTCCCCTTGTTCTTCCTATTGTTAATTTCTAATTTTATAGTATTGTGTTCTGAAAATGTGCTTTTCATTATTTTGATGATTTTAAATGTACTGACGCTTGCTATATAGCCTAACATATAGTCTATTCTGGAGAATGTTCTACGCACACTGAAAATAAATGTGTATTGTGTTATTGTTGGGTTGAATACTCTGTATAAGACAATGTGGTCAAGTTGGTAGATTGTGTTGTTTAGTTCTTCTGTGTCTTTGTTGTGTGTTTTTTTTTCTAGCTGTTCTAGCCTTCATATCAAAATCTTCTACTATTATTGTAAGGAGCCCTGGTAATGTAGTAGTTATGCATACAGCTACTAATCAAAAGGTCAGCTGTTCTAAACTACCAGCCTCTCTGTGGGAGAAAGATGAGACTTTCTGCTCCTGTAAAGATTTAGAGCCTCAGAAACCTTATATAGGTTCACTATGAACTGGAAAGGACTCAGTGGCACACCATTGTCACCACCACTGCAACTACCACCACAATTATGGTAAAGTTGTCTATTTATTTCTTTAATACTATTAGAGTTTGGTTTATGTATTTTGAGACTCTTTTATTGGGAGCATAGATACTTACTATGGCTATGTCCTCTTGCTTAACTGACTTAATTATGAGCTAATGTCCTTCTTTGTCTCTTATCATTTTTGCCTTAAAGTCTATTTTATCTGAAATTAATATTTGATTGCCATTAGCTTGATATATCTTTTGCATCCCTTGATTTTTAATCTACTTTTGTCTTTCTGTGTAAGGTGTGTCTCTTGTAGACAGCATATTGAAGGATCCTGTTTTCTTATCCATTCTGCTACTCTTTGGCTCTTGTCTGTTGTATTCAATCCATTGTACTTCAATGTATTTATCAATAGGTATAAATTTATTGCAGTAATTTTGCTGTGTGTGTTTTTGTGGTGCTTCTGGTGTCTTTGTGCCACATTATTTTCTGTTCTGAGTTCATTTTATTTGTGTGTTTTTTGTCATTATCTTCATTTCTGTTTTGTTTGTTTGTTTTTTTAATAGTGTGGAACTGTAGGTTAATGTGCTGAACTGCAAAGTCTATTTGAATCATAGGGTCAGCAGTTCAAGCTCACCAGCTCCTCTTGGGAAATCCTATACAGGGTTGCTATTAGTCAGAACCAACTTGACGGCACTTAACAGCAACAACAACAACAAAACTTATGATTTTCATTTTTCTTGAGTTGATATGAGGCTTTATTAATTTTATTTGACATTGTTCTGTAATTTATTCATTTCTTTTCCAGTTTCAAACAACCCATTTTATCCTGATATCTACTTAATTTCCTCACCATTTGGAAGTTCTGAACTGTACTTTTCCCTTTTTTTCTTTATAGTTGTCTTCATTACAAATTGATATCTCTGATTCCTTATTTTCAATCTTGTATGCTTGTTTTTCTTTGAATACTTCTATATCTGGATTTTAATTATGGGTGGTATTGCCATGTATGTCAGTCTCAGGTTGTGGTCTGCTGTTGTTGGTTCTGAGTTCAAAGGATTCTCTTTAGCATTTTTTGTAAAGCTGGTCTCGTTATTAAAGATTCCTTTATCTGGAAATGTTCTAATTTTATCACTGTATTTGAGTAACAGTTTTCCTGGGTATATAGCTCTTGGTTGGCAAATTTTTTCCTTCAGAGTTTTGTCCATTTCTTCCCATGGCTTTCCTGCCTGCATGATTTCTGCTGAGAAATCAAAGATTAATCTTCTTGGTTCTTGGTCAGTAACTGTTTTTATTTTTGCTGAGTTCTGGTTTATTTTCTTGTTTTCGATTTTGGAGACTTTGATTATAATATGTCTTGGTGATTTTCTCTTGGGTTCCATACTGTTTGGGCCCATTTACTTCTTACATGCTTGTGTTCTTGTCTTTCATATTATTAGGTACGTTTTCTTCCAACAGCTCTTCAACGAACTTTTTTTGTAATTTTCTTTGTCTCTTTTGTTCTAAAATTTCAATTACCCATAAGCCATTCCTTTTCATGCTGTTCTACATGAATCTTAGGCTTTCTTTGAATTTTTTCATTCTGATTGTTCTTCTAACTTACTAGAACTGAGAGATTTTATATTGTTGTTGTTTTTAGGTGCCATTGAGTCAGTACCAACCCATAGCGATCTTATGCACAGAAAAATGAACCACTGTCCGATCCTGGACCAACCTTACTACTGTTGCCACGCTTGAGTCCATTGATGCTCCCAATTGGCCAGTCTATGTCATTGGGGTCTTCCTCTTTTTCTCTGACCCTCCACCTTACCAAACATAATATCCTTCTCCAGTGACTGGCCCCTCCTGACAATATGGCTGAAGTATCAGAGACAAAGTTTGGTCATTTTGACCTCTAAGGAGCACTCTGGCTGCACTTCTTCCAAAATGGATCTATTGGTTCTTTTGGCAGCCCATGGCACTTTCATTATTCTCCTCCAACACCATAACTCAAAAGCATCAATTCTTCTACGGTCTTCCTTATTCACTGTCCAGCTTTCACATGCATATGATGTTATTGAAAACACCATGGCTTGGGTCAGGTGCACCTTAGTCTTCAATCTGACATCTTTGCTCTTCAATGCTTTGAAATGGTCTTGTGCAACAGATTTGCCTAATGCAATACGTTGTTGGATTTCTTGACTGTTGCTTCCATGAGTGTTTATAGTCGATCCAAGAAGAATGAAGTCCTTGACAACTTCAATCTTTTCTCCACTGATAAGAATGTTGTTTATTTGTCCACTTTCTCTGCTATTCATAAGGTTTTCAGTGACTAAAGATTCAGAAGTAGTTCATCACTCCTTCTTCCTAGTCTGTCTTCTTCTGGAAGCTCATCTGAAACCTGTCAACCATGGGTTACCCTGCTGGTATTTAAAATACCTGTGGCATATTTTTCAGAATCACAGAAATTCACAAGCCACCACAGAATGACAAACTGACATACAAGTGCTGGGAGAGATTTTATATACAAGCTCACTAATCAATCTTCCTTAGATTCACATCTACTCCTTTGCCCTTTCGGTGTATTGTGCATTTTTGAAATCTTAGTGTTCATCTTCTGGATTTCTATTTGTAGGTTTTGTATTGTCTCCAATTCTTCATTTATTTTCTTTGTTTATTCCTGTAATGTTTTCATGATTTTCTTCCTTCTTTTCCTCAACCTTTCTGTCAATCATTTAGAGGTACTTAAATATCATTCTCTTGAGTTCTTCTTCAGATAGTTCTAATGTAGTTTTTCCCTTAAAGACATTTTCCAGCTTTGCATGTTGGCTAATTATTTAAGCCACTCTGCCTTGTTTCTTCATGTGAACAGGAATTCTCTGTTGCTTCTGAGACATTGTGGTGGTGTTATCTTTGTATTAAATTGATTATTGTATGCTGGTGTATTCTTAGGCACACACCAACTGTTTTCTAACAGGGGATGGTAGCTTGTGCACCATTCTCGGTTTGCCATTTCATGAAGCCCAGTTTAAGATGGGTTTGGCTGGTGTTGATTGTTGTTGTTAATCTGGTGTATGGCAGCTAATACTGTCTTGTCTAATGAATGGGTTTGTAGTGGATATGGTTATGACTGGGATCTATGGACATGGTTGCTTCCCCTGTCAGGTAAAGCAAGAAAAGAATTCACAAACACAACAAAATAGAAGGAAAACAAACAAACAAGCAACCAACAATGAAAAAATGAAATAGTAAAGAAAAAAATCAGAAAACAACTTGTAAAATAATACAAAAACCAAAAAGAGAAAATAGGGAGAGTAGAATAAAATATGAAAAAGAGAAAAATAATAAAAATAAAGAAAAAGAATTACACATAAAATTGAAGAGGAATAAGTAAAAGGGAAAGAGACCAGAGAGCAAAGAAAAACTGTGTGTTTGTGTGTGGGGGAGACATAAAAAGAAAGAAGGAGCAACAGTTAGGAAAAAGAAACAACAACAACAACAAAAAAAAAAAATAGAAGAAAAATTAAAGTGGGTATATAAAGGATGGGAAGCAAGGAGAGTAAGAATGGGAAGAAAAAATACCCAAACAAAACCTGGGTAGGTACCAGACCCAGAGAGGAGGAAATTCTGGAGTCTCCTGCCAACCAAGAACCCCATGTCATGGGCAGGCAAGGGAGGAGACAATAACACTCTTGATCCTAGATGAAGTTCTAATAATGAAGTTCTGTTCTGAGTACTCAATCTGGAAGTAATGTGTGCAGACCCCAAAGCAGCTGAGGAGTCAGAGTATTTCTATCCTTCGGAGAAACCAAGAGTGAGAGGTCCTGCTAGTGCAAGGCTTGCCAGAATCAATTCTACAGGTTTGGAGCAGGCTAACCTGATTACAGGTGCTAATTTGGTGTTGCCAGCTCTCCACTCCCTTTGATGTGACTCTGACTGCCCAGAGACCAGGAGCTTTACTGGGAGTGTACCAGGGTACTATGAAGTTCAAGAAAAAGCATCACACCTTTCTCTCTGCCAATAAGCAGCATCACCTACTACTCTCTTTCCTTCAAAGCCACTGTGAAATTTTAAGATATCCACATGTCCTTGGCTGGCCAACACAGATCACCAGTCTCCTATTGTTCCACACACACATTTATTCAACTTAAAACAGGACCCACACAAATTTGGGTACCGGTTTAATGCAGATAGCTTCCCGCTGTCCCTAGTGGGGTTTACAACTGTGGCATTCACCTCTGTGAGGCTTTAACCACTGGGAGAATTGAAGCTTTGCACGGGTGTACAAAGGTGGGTATGGACATGTCTCTGGTTACCAGGGGAATGTGGGAAACAAGAAAAAATATCACACCTTTATTTCCATGAGTGACTGATATGTTTCTGCAATGTCAATATTCTGTCTTGTCTCTGGAGCCCTTACAAAAGTTTAAGATGGCAGTGCCACATCTGGTTGGCTGACACAGGTCACCAGTTTTTTGGGGGGGTTTTTTGCACTTCTGTTCAGCTATCTCTCCTCAACAGCATTCAGTCTGCTTCTCTATTCCTTCATCAGAAGCTCAGGGTTCCAGGACTATCCTCTGCATCTGGTGAATTTTGTTTTCCTCATCTTTGTTGTAATGGATATGGATAGCCTTTCTGCCTAGCCCACCATCTTGACTCCTCTCCCTCTTCTTTGTTTTAAAGTTAGAAAAACTTCCTCTAATTTGATGTCATTGTTCTTTGTTCATTTAAATTCTTACATAAAGTCAATTATGATCAGTAAATAGGTGCTGCAGATTATATAAAATTGCAATCTCTGCCTTCAAGAAGCTCACAATCTAGTTGGGGAGGCCCTGTATATATGTAAACATCTTTAGAGCATTGTGGGAAGGGTTATGTCTATGTTACTTACCTTTGTAGGAGTTAAGGCTCCTGGAGGAAGAGACCATTGCATTGTATCCTGACAGATGGCATAGGAAGTCACAGGCACAAAGGTATTCCAGGTCAATGAAGTTGTAATTGGCAAAGCCCATTCTAGCCCATTGATAAAATTATGAGAAGTTTTCTATAACTCAAATAAATGTGCCAGACAAGACATTATGCTTGGAAAAAATCAATCCTGTGGCTGAACAGAGGAAGTCTTAGAAGACTGAGGGTCTGAACTAAAATTAGAGCAATGAGAATGAAGGAGAGAAGGGAATAGAAGACAGAAGTACTTAGAAAATAGATTCTCATATGTTTTGTTTGGTAAACAGCATGAATTATGGGACTAAAGTAAGGAAATTGATTATAGAATGCATAGCAAATTTGCAAGATCATTTACTTCTGTGGATGCCAAGGTTAAATTACTTAAATAGCTGGTACTGATATCTGGAATGCAAGTGAGGTATCTCACTTGAACCTCAATATTTTGAAGTTGTAGTTTCCTAGATTGAGAGTCACAAAATCGGTGTCCCAGGATAGTCACCAGGTACACAAAACAAATGAGTGACATGGACAATAAAGGCTAATGGGGATTTCAGTGACCTGGAAAGGGGATATTTGCTATACAGTCCCACATCTAGTTCCAATGTATTATAAATGTGGGACTGTGGGCCCAGTACCTTCAACTTTCGAATTTTTTTAAGAGACACTAGAAACCTTTATCTTAATCTGAACTTTTCAAATTTTTAAACTAGTTCAAGATCTTAAAAAATACTTTTGCAAGCCTAATCAAATTTATCCACCAGCCAGCCACATCAAGCCAATTGACTTCAGTTGTAGATAGTAATGAAAATGGTAAATCTAAGGGGGGAAATGTAGTTAAATGAAGAAATAGGAGAAGCCTAGGATGGACCGCATGAAAACTTCAGGCTGGAAAGCCTTGAACCAGATAATTCACAGAATAACACATTTATTTTTAGTGATGGGGGACGAAAAACATTATTTTATTTCACAATATAAAGATGTGTCCCATTGTAAGTTCACGAATGTTGCTGTTCGCTGCCATCATATTGATTCCAACTCAGGTCAACTCCATGCATGCAGTAGAACTGTTCCATAACGTTTTCAAGCCTGGTACTTCCTGGAAGAAGATTTCTAAACCTGCCTTCCAAGATTCCTTTGGAAGAGTTTAAACCACCAACATTTCAGTTAGAAGTTGATACTTAACTGTTTGAGCCACCTAGGGACTTGAAATTCATGAGTGTCATGATGTCCAAATAAGTTCTCAATTGTAAAAAATCCTACTACATTTCCCTCATACATTCACTTTCATTTAGCACAGCCATCTTTTCAAGTCTTTACTTTTCTCAAACTTCCGAACCTTACCACCACCTCCAATCATTCCCTCTCTTAGCAGATGGCCCCATCCTAAGCTTTACATAGAAAATAGAAGGCATCAGATAGAAATTTCTTATAACCCTGATATTAAACACATGACCCTACATTGTGCAGCCCCATTCTGCTCACTTATAAAATTAAGAGACATTCTCTCCCACCTTTTCATGAACCTCATACTCTCAATGTCTTCTCTCTATTCCATACTTAAGCACTCTCTTAAATGTTCTCTGGACTTCTAAACAATTTCAAACTTTTGCTCACAACAACAACCTAAACAAAAACAGAAAACTCTTCCAGCCCCACAAGTTTCTCCAGTTTACTCTGTCTACTTTTCTTTTCTTTTACAACCAAATGTCTTCAAAGAATTGCGCCGTGTCTCCAGTTTCATTCCTCCAAGAACTCTTCAGACTATCTCGTCTGGCTTCTCTTTCAAGACGCCACCAGACTCTTCTTGTTACGCTCTCTATGTTACTAAATCCATAGAACATTTTCAGTTCTCACCTTTCTTGTCCTCTTGGCAACATTTAGCCCTGTAAGTCATTCCCCTCTTCATAGCCCACAGTCTTGCCTGGTTTCTGTGATATCTGGCTCTCCTGGGCTTCCTCCTACTCATCCTTTAGTCTTCATCTCAATCTTTACTTCTCCTGGGAATCTTGCCCTTGAGCTCAAATCACACTATTATATGCTCTCACAGGGACTTTAAACTTTCTTTTGTGACATTTTTTCACTCTGTAATTTTATATTTATCTGTGTGCTTATTGGTCTGTGCTTTCTTGCCACTTGTAATCTGCAGAGGGGCAGGACACATTTTAGATTTTTTTTTTTTTAAATCATTATAGATGTTGCACTAAGTCAAAGGCCTAGGTGCTCAACAACTATTTTTTTAGTGGATGAGTGACTAAATAAGTAAAAATGAATAAATTTTAACACCTGGAGCTGCCAGGAATAGAGGCTATCTTACTTACCTAAGGCATGAGAAAATGTTTGCAAAACAGCTTCAAATGTCTGACATTAGATCATTTAATTTTTAAATTAACAACAACCAAATGTATTTCAGGAATTTATCTAAGCAGAGCTTCTACATAAAATAAAATCCATTTTATTTGGGGGTCATTTTTATTTTTACTTAATCTACATTATTTTTCATGAACTCTTAAGCAGAGTGACATAGAAATTAATAAGACTTTGTCACTATGTTTAATGACATTTACTCCTCATATGTATTAAAATAAATTGAAGACAGCATTTAAATACTGATTCAGAAAAATTGCTGCAAATACAGAGAGAATAACTGTGAGAAAAAATGATGAACAAAAAAGAAAGTTGTAAAAAGTTTATTGAAATTATGAAAACCTTTTTTTTTTATATACCAAGAGTATTTCTACATTACGAAATGTATTAATGTAAATAATTTAAGTGTATATCTAGAGAAAGCTAGGATCCATAGGAGTAAATACATTATGAGAAATAGACATTAGGAGAAATAGACTACATATTATTTCTTATGATTATCAGAGATCTACACTCAACAAGCATTTACTGAGCACTTTCCTTTACTGTATTGTGCTAGGTTAACTCTTAATGACCAGTAGAATGATGGATTAAGCATAAGGGAGAGAACACCAAAGGTTTCATAGGTTTCCATATTTGCTAACTGGAGGACAAATGAAAAGAAATTACTTCTAGAAGTTCTGAATTCTGACTTCTTCTGAGCCCTCATGGAGACTTGGTATGGCGGTGAAGGATAAGCATCGCACTGCTAACCGAAAGGTCTGCCTTTCAAACCCATCAGCTGCTACTTAGAACTCTGTACAAAGTTGCTATGAGTAGGAATCAACTTGATGAAACTGAACAAAAACAAGCTCTCATGGTGTAGCGGTTAAGAACTTGACTGCTAGTTGAAAGATTGTTGTTGTTAAGTGCCGTGGAGTCGGTTCCAACTACCCTGTATATGGTTTCCAAGGGGCGGTTGGTGAGTTTAAACCATCGCCCTTACAGTTCAAGCTGACTTTGCAGTCCAGCGCATTAACTCACAGCGCCACACCAGGACTCCAATTGTAAGATTAGCGGTTCTTACTCACAAGAACGATGATGTGACAGTATGCTTCTGTAAAGACTATTGTTGTTGTTAAGTGCCACTCAGTCGGTTCTAACTCATAGCGACCCTGAAAGGGGTTTCCGATGAGGGCTGGTGGGTTTAAACCGCCGACTTTGCCGCCCAATACTTTATTTTGCAGCGTCCTGGGAACACTATGAAACAGTTCACCTCTGTCCTGTAGAGTCGTTCTGAGTCGGATTCAACTTGACCACAATGGATTTTGTTTTGTTTTGGTATATGTCACCAAGTTAAACCTTGTATGTTGTTATTAAGTGTCTTGGTATCAGTTCTGACTCATAACAACCCTATAGAGAGTTACTGGGGAGTGGCTGGTGGGTTTGAACCATCGACCTTGCAATTAGCAGTTTCGTGCTTATCCTACAGGGCCACAGCAGGACTCTAAAATGTGTGTTGTTAAGTGCCTTCAAGTCAGTTCTGACTCATAGCGACCCTGAGTGGGGTTCCTGAGGCTGTTTAAAATCTTTGCAAGAGCAGAAGGCCTCATCTTTCTCCTACGGAGCAGCTGGGGGGCTTGGACCCTGTGGTTTGCAGCACAGTGCTTTTCTGTGGCGCCACCACGCTCCCCAAAGTGTTGTACAGGCAGTTGAAAATAAGCCTGTAGTGAGAAGCAATGCGTTTTTGCTTATAAATATCACTTTGGGAACAACTTTAGTGTGGGTTAAAGGCAGGAAAGCTGTCAACAAAGTTAGATACTGTGGAGAAAGGTCAAGTCACAGAGTCGGTGAAAAGGGTCACTTTATTTATCATGTGATCTTCAGCATTGTTTCTATAACCACGTCATATTTTCCAACTACAGACTCTTCGTTTTTATTTCTAACTTTTGCATTCCAATTACCAGTAATTAGAATGCATTGTGCTTGCATGTTTGATTAATTTCACACTAAAGTTGTTAGAATTCTCAGTTTCTTTATACTTGGCTTTAGTGGTTGGTGAATAAATTTGAATAATACTGGTATTAACTGGTCTTCCTTATAGGCATGTGGCTAGTATCCTATCACAGACAACATTTTGCTTCAAGACAGATCTTGAAATGCTCTTCAGTTGGCTATTTCCATCACAGTAAACCGTATGGTTGTCCAATTCAAAATGACCAATAACAGTCCATTTCACCTCATTAATGCCTATGATATCTGTCACTATGCATTCCATTTCATTTTTGTCAACTCTCAATTTACCTTGATTTATACTTCATAAATTCCATCTTCTAATGGATGTTTTTTAGTTATTCTAATTTTGAGTTGTGTCCATCAGCAAATGAAAAGTCCTGAAAACTTTGCTCCACTCATGTAATTAGGGGCAATTGTACTTTGAGGAGGCAGCTCTTCTCCAGTCATATTTTGAGTGCTTTCCAACCTGATGGTCTCATCTTCTAGCACCATATCAGAAAATGTACCACAGCTATTCATAAAGTTTTCAGTGGCTAAAATTTTGGAAATGGTGAGGTTCTCCTTCTTCCTTTTCTGTTTTAGTCTGGAACCTCCACTGAAACCTGCTCACCATGGGTGACCCTGCTGTTATTAAAAATACCAGTGCCATAGCTGCCAGCATCTCTACAACACACAAATCACAAGTATGACAAACTGACAGAGAGGTGGATTTTCTAA
Organism: Chrysochloris asiatica; assembly: GCF_000296735.1. Lineage (NCBI taxonomy): Eukaryota > Metazoa > Chordata > Mammalia > Afrosoricida > Chrysochloridae > Chrysochloris > Chrysochloris asiatica. The sequence continues at coordinate 7,278,517 of NW_006408631.1, forward strand.
TTAAATATATATTTAAAAGCTAGTTTAGTAGGTGGATCTGGGGACTACAAAACAAAGGAGGTTATATGCTAACTGGGTTTACCAAATCAGCTCACTCAACCCATGCCAGATAGCTCTGTAATCAAATCCCAGCTTTGTCATATTTGATACAGTGTTGTTGTTGTTAGGTGCCATCGAGTCGGTATCGACCCATAGTGACCTTATGCACAACAGAACGAAACACTGCCCAATCCTGGGCCAGCTTCACTACTGTTGCCACGCTTGAGTCCATCGATGCTGTCACTTGGCCAATCCATCTCATTGGAGGTCTTCCTCTTTTTCTCTGACCCTCTACCTTAACAAACATGATATCAGTCTCCAGTGACTGGTCACTCCTGACAATATGTCCAAAGTATGAGAGATGAAGTTTGGCCATCTTGGCCTTCAAAGAGCATTCTGGCTGCACTTCTTCCAAAATGGATCTATTGGTTCTTTTGGAAGCCCATGGCACTTTCAATATTTTCCTCCAATACCATAACTCAAAAGCATCAATTCTTCTATGGTCTTCCTTATGCACTGTCCAGATTTCACATGCATATGAGGCAATTGAAAATACCATGGCTTGGGTCAGGTGTACCTTAGTCCTCAAGCTGACATCTTTGCTCTTCAACACTTTAAAAAGGTCTTGTGCAGCACATTTGCTTAATGCAATATGTCGTTTGATTTCTTGACTGCTGCTTCCGTGAGTATTGATAGTTGATCCAAGAAGAATGAAGTCCTTGACAACTTCAATCTTTTCTCCGTTGATAAGACTGTTGTTTATTGGTCCAGTGGTGAGGATTTTTGTTTTCTTTGCATTGAGATGTAATCCACACCGAAGGCTGTGCTCTTTGATCCTCATCAGTAAATGTTTTAAGTCCTCTGCACTTGCAGCAAACAAAGTTGTGTCATTTGCATATCACATTTTTGGCAGGATTCAATGAATGCATCTTTTAAATAATAAGTAACTATCATCAGTTTATGACAGAGCCAGGACAAATAAAAAGAAAAGCAGAGAGGATAGCATAATTCAACATAGGGATAAGATTTTGAAAGACCAAATTGTCTACAAAAAGAAACATACTGCAGAAAGTAATCATTCCCACTATTGGAAGGCAATACTAGATCATTTGCCAGAGAAGCTGAAGATAGGGTTTGGAGCATGAGATGAGGAATTGGTATTCTATTTCTATGATTCTATTAGATAGGGTAAGATTTGTTGTTAGTGCCCTTAAGTCTGTTCCAACTCATAGTGGTCCTGTATAGGATTTCCAAGGAGAGGCTGGTGGGTTTGAAACTACTGACTTTGCAATTAACTGTTCAATGTTTATCCTGCAGTGCCACACCAGGACTCCAGGATACGATTAAGGGAGCATAATGTTGGTAGAAGGGAGTAGAGAACATTGAAAGTTATAAGGTTAATAGAAAGTCTGCTATATTTTTCACAACACAACAAAAGCTCCATTTAGGATTTCTCAAAGTTTTCAGAAATACCGTTAATGGGCTCAAACGGCCAAATATCTCTCTAAAAAGAAGTATAAGACATGTCAGACAGATGGAGAAAAGACTGTGAATGAGGAATATAATTTCACTTCTGACTCCAAGGCGGGCCTTCAAGGCAATCTCTTTTTTTCCCATTGCTGATATGATCTTTTATTAAAACATATTTGATGGCTCTCAACATAGAAAAGCAAGGCACTCTGGTGGCGTAGCAGTTATGAGTGTGGCTGCTAACCTCAAGGTCAGCAGTTCGAAACTACCAGCGGTTCCGTGGGAGAAAGATGAGGCTTTCTGCTCCCATAAAGATTTACAGCCTCAGAAACCCTATATGGGGTTGCTATGAGTTGGAACTGACTCCATGGCATACTACCACAACCAACAACAAACATAAAAAAAAATAATCATTTGCAGCATTCATCTTAAATATTTCCTTATAGAGATAATACCAAAAACATTTTGTCATTTCAGTTAATAAAACTTCATCCTTGTATCTAGTAATGGCATAAACTGTCATTCTGAAAATCAATTTTTAACAAATATATTATTTAGTACAAAATCATTGTTGAACTTGCTTAATCAGAATTATATGCCATTTTATAATGCAAAAAATGTTATTAATTTTTCCAATTAAAATCACTTCGTATTTGGTGTAACATCCTTCAGTGGCTCCCCATTGCCTTCAGGATAAAGTCCATAGTCCTCCCTATGGTCTATAAGGCTTTTCACAGGCTTCCATTCTAGCCTCACTTCAGGCAATACACACAACCTCATGCTTCTGTTACCATCATATAAGTACTGAACTAATTGTGATCTTCTGAAGCCTTTTTGACACCCTCTCTGAACTCTAAATCCAATTCTATTTTTATGGACAATTCTCATTAGATCTTTCCAGCTTACATCAAGAACATGTCCTCTAAAGGGTCCTCCCCAGTTTCCCAGTCTAGGTTTCTTGTCCATCGAGACAGTTCACCAAGCACCTTTACTTCCACTTGTTATAGCATTTTTGGCACTGCATTACTTGTCAGTTGTCCATGTGTCAGTTTCCCTCAATTATTCACTCACTCAAACATTACACAATAACGTATTAAACATCTACTACATGACAGTCTCTGTTTTCAAACATTGAGGATAGAACATTGAACAATTCAGAGTCCTAATTATCATGGCATGTAGCTTACAGTTGGGGAGAAGACAGAAAAAAGAAGAAAATGAACAAGAAAACCATAAACCTGAAATAGAATGTCAGACATCTTAAGTGCTGCTAAGAAAAGTAAAAGCTGGTTAAACAAATAGATAATATGCTAATGTTGGTAGGAGAAACTTGTCTCTTTTTTAAGGAGTCACCCTGGTGATCTCTTAAATAAGACAGCAGTTTTGGGTTTTGTGGGATTTGTTGTTTTGTTTTGTTTTCCACAGACAGGAAGGAAACATGGGAGCAAGCAATACTGATATGTAAGTGCAGTTATGTTCTATGCAGTGGGAAAAGCAGTACAAAAGTTGTGAAGCTCAACTTTTTCTGACTTATTTATTCAATAACAAGGAAGACAGAAAGGCTGTTGTACATCTCTGGAGTATATATTTTATTTTCTCAGAACAACTTTCTACTTAATTCTGATGTGCTGGATGTTCTGTTTCCCCTCTTGTATCTGTTTTTCAGTGTACTCAGGGCGTGGCACCTGTCTTTTGCCGACTGTGTCAGGAAGGTGCACTGTTGGAAGGCAATCACAAGAGATTCTAGGATGCGAAGAGAGTGATGGTAGGGTATAAATCCCCCAGTATCCTCCCTGCTGGTGGTGTTGGATGTAGTTTGGCAGCATTTTTCTATGAAAGACCTCAGTTTCTGGCCAGCGGCCCTATCTTTCTAGCTCTCTTTCCACTATCAGTAACCACTCTCTTTCTTTGCCTCTAAGGCCAAGGGGAGTCCTGATGTGGCGCTGTGGGTTAATGCGCTGGACTGCAAAGTCATTTGAACTGCAAGTTTGGCGGTTCAAGCTTATCAGCCACTCTGTGAAAACCCTATACGGGTCTCTAAGGGTCAGAAGTGACTCGATGGCACTTAGCAACAACGACAAGGCCAAAGGGACAATAAGGGATCTCTCTAGCTGCTAGTTTAAGTTACTCTTCTTATTTTCTGTATTCTTGTTCACACTCTGGTAAATAGAACCTTTATTAGATTCATCATCTGTTTCCTGTTACAATCTTGACTGAAACTCTTTCATTCCCATTTTGTAGATGACCACACTAATATTTTACTAGAACTCTTCACATTATAGCAAGAGTTCAAAGTTAGATTGACATAGGTTCAAATCCTGTATAGGTTTGAATGAATTACCTAAGATCCTTTCTAGCTGTGTGAAGCATGTGTAAGTCTAAGTCACAAAGTGTTGTAAAATAATAGAAACCGTTTCTAAAACAAAAATATCAAAACATGAAGCTATTGCTTCTCAGTCTATGTATACACATCTGAAGAAGGAGTTTCCATCTCTCTAACCCTTCCCTGGTGTGGTGCTGTAGGATAAACACTGGATCACAAGGTTGGTGAGAATCTCAAGGTTGGTGGTAAAAGCTCACTAGCCACTCCTTGGAAACCTTATACAGGGTTACTATGAGTCAGAACTGACTTTACAGTACTTTACAACAACAATAATCACCTTTTCCTGATGAATGCTGAACTCTTCAGTTTACTCCACATCATGTTTCTTTTAAATGTTCTTTGAGTTTGGGGAAAGATGAAGATCAGGGTTGTCAGGTAAATGGGGTAAGGTTTCCTAATGCAACTCTTCATCCGCCAGCCCTGGTTACCTTCTACGAAAGAGCAGGTGTATTGTTGTGATGTAAAAAAAGCCTCAGCTCAACTTTCCTTGCTTTTTTCTCACCAGTGCAGTTTTCCATTTTCTTAAAACTTCTTCCTAATAAGCCTCCATAACTGTCATGTTTCCTTTGAGGGCATCTATCCAGATTGTTGTTGTAATTAAGCTCTGTTGAGTCACTTTCGACTCGTGGTGACCCTGTATAGGGTTTTTGAAGAGCAGCTGGTGGGTTTGAACTGCTGACCTTGTGGTTCACAGTCCAGTGCTGATCCTACAGTGCTACACTGGGAATCCAGATTATCCTTTTGGAGTCCCCCAAACGAGTCACCATAACCTTGTGGGCTGACCTCATTGCCTTGAATTTAATTGACACAGCGTATCTTCTCTCAGAAGCCACTGTTTTGATTGGACCTTTATATAATTTATTTATTTTTATTGTGAATTGGGTGAAGGTTTACAGAGCAGATCATAAGTTTTACATTCAAGAATTCATATACATTTTGCTTCATCATATTAATAATAATCCCTTCAATGTAACATCACTTACCCACTTGCAGGGCAGATAATTATTTATTATGGCCCATGTAGTCAAATTTCTCCATCTTGTGACGTATTGTACATCCTAGTCTCTATGCCTATGAAGGAGTCCTGGGGTGGCACTGCAGTTAATACGCTAACTGCAAAGCTGGTTTGATCACAAGATTGGCGGTTCAAGCTCACCAGCCACTCCTCAGAAACCCTATACAGCATCACTATGAGCCAGAACCAACTCAGCAGCCCTTAACAACAACAGCAACACTGCCTATGATTATGGACCCATTTTGAAAAGAGTTGCTAAGAAGTAAAGATTAAGGTGGGGCTAAGGAGTAAAGACTACAGTGGAACTAATGATTAAATGTGCCCCCACATTACAAGAAGGTGAGACTCAAGTCACCACCCCTGGTTCCCTTGGGACATGATCTGACTCCAATTTATAAGACTGCTTTTGGACAAATTCACTCTCCTGTCTAGGATCTTGCATCTGGCCTCCAGTTTGTGGCACTTTCAGCTCCTCACCTGATCTGATTCACCAGCTCCTGAAGCCTATTGCATCAACAACCTGTCATCTGTCTTACTGATTTGAGTTCCTCAGCTCCTGAGACTACTTGGTTGAGAAAACTCCTCCAGACTGAACTATGGATTAGGGACTTGCCAGCCTCCCCAATTGTGTGAGCCATTTCTTTTGAAAAGTGTGAGTTTTATATGACATTGCAGTGTGTTGTAGAACCCCGGGCCTTAAGAGAAAAGAGGAGTGGTGATTGATATAAAAGATTATGGAGTGGTGTAACATGTCAGAAAAGTCAAACAGTTGACATATCTTTAACCCCCAACTCGTAGGGACCAGTCTTGTGCTGATCTTTCGAAAAAAATTCTTCCTTGCAGCATTCCTTCCTGTGTTTCCTGTTTCCATTCCTCCTTCTTTCCTAATCCTTCTGAACTTTGTCCTTGGGTAAATGCTGCCCTTTTGATCTCAAATAGTTGATTATTCTAAGGTGTGTGTACCTCGCTAATGCTATTGTTCCCTTTATAGACCTGTCTACTATTTGACTGGAGTCCTGGTGTGGTGCTGTAGGATAAGCACTGAACCAAAATCTCAGTTTGAACTGAAAGGTCAGCAGTTTGAACCCACCAGCCACTCCTCAGAAACCCTAACTAGGGTCACTATGAGTCAGAACTGACTCCAAGGCACTTATCAACAACAACAGCTGCTTGGCTGGACTCCTGGTGTGCCTCTGTAGGATACAATTTGGAACGATAACTATACGCTAACTGCTAGGTCAGCAGTTCACACCCTCCAGCTGCTCTTTGGAAACCCTATACAGGGTCGCTATTAGAAACAGCCAAACAACACTGCTTGGCTGAAAATAGAGTAATGGGGGGGGGGAGGCGGGTTTGATATCAGAACCAAAGAATGAAGGGTCTTAATCATGGAGGTTCTACCATTCTCTCTCAGACCAGTAAAGCCTTTGACTTTTTTTGAAAGGGACTCTATGAAGGGCCTCTAATGGGTCCATACATGTGTATGAGGGGGCTTCAAAAAGTTCATGGAAAAATTCCATTATCTTTCAATTCCTTCTTCACAACTTTTATTTTTTAATTTACTGAGAGAACTTGTTTGCAGCCTCCACTGATTGCAGAAATATTTAAATGTTTTATTTGGAATTAATCAGTTATATCAGGTATGAACTGGAACCCTAGAAACAATACTTCAAAAATTTTTAAACCTTCATAAACTCATTTCTTGTTGTGTGAGTTTGGACAAGTTAGTTAAATTCCTTAAAGCTCAGTTTCCTAAAATCACTTAAAGTAATCCTCATAGTATCAGATGCAGTACATAATGGCTAATAAATATATTTTTTCATGTCCTGAAAAATGTCCTGCTACCATAGTCTTTGGTAAAACTTTGGATATAATTTGATAATTTCTGACTCGATGTCATTAACCTCTTTAAAGGCCTTTTTTTTTTTTTTCCCTCTCAGTTTTATTATTTAAGGGCATCTTTATATACACTACTACCAAATAATTTTTGGTAGACTTTCCTTCGTTGTTTTAGTTTTAGTTTGTTTTATACTTACAAACTGAGGTATAAAAGTATCCTTTAACTTCCCAAACATACTTACATTTTAAATTTCACAGAAGAAAACTGAGACAAACTTTATAGAAACAAAATCTACTTGTCAGCTTTCTAATTTAAATATTTTCCTGGCAGGCCTAATTAGGTTGGCCTCATAATATTTTTTCATCAAAATGATTTTTAGTGATGTTTACAGCAATCATTCATTCTAAATCTCTCTTTTGTGCTTCCTTTTCCTGGTGGTGTATTTAATAATTACTTATCATACACAAAGGAATAAATTTAACTCAAAGTTGTTTCTGAAAGCTTCTCAGAAGCTTGAGAACAACATGCTTTCTGTATAGCATTTGTCTTGAAATAACTCTTTCCACTTTGGGGGTTTTCAGTTATTAGGAATCATTTATAATCTAATTAGCAATGGAAGTGGCATTGACATGCTTTATTGAATCTGATTTCTTAACAAGTATATTGATTGGGAAATGTCAGCTCTAGGCACATTACAGATTTGTCAGGCTTAACATAACTACCACTTGGAAATATTATTATAGATTGGTGCATGGGAGCTGATTTTAAATAAATAAATAAATTGCTCATAATAAAAAAAAAAGTATGTTAGACTTTCAGACTGCCAACTCAAAAGGAATGATATATTTCTGTGTGAAAAGATTCACTAACATGGATTTTAGAATTGGAAGAGACAGAAAAGGACCTAATATTAATTGTTTGCCTAAATGCATCAAGTACTCTTCATACTTTATTTAAACATCCAAAGAATTTTTCAAGGCAGGAATTTCCTTAAGTTCACTGAAGTTCAGTTGGTTGGTTGGTTATGTGCCATGGAGTCGATTCTGACTCATAGCGACCCTATACAGGGTTTCCAAGGCTGTATGTCTTTATGGGAGCAGAACACCTCATCTTTCTCCTTCAGAACAGTTGGCAGTTTCAAACTGCTGACCTCAAGGTTCGCAGCCCGATTCGTAACCACTACGCTACCAGAGTTAGATGCTAAAATTTGTGTTTCATTGCTTATGTTGACCCTCAGGGAAGGGCTCCTGATAAGCCAAGTAATGTAAACAGCAAAATGGAAATAAAGAGAAACAACAGGTGTAAGCACTAGATGAGCACTAAAAACAGAACAAACAAAAAGCTACTGCAGCCTGGTCGATTCTGACTCATAGTGACCCTGTATAGGGATTTCAAGGAGCAGCTGGTGGATTTGAACTAACAACCGTAATAAGCAGTCCAGTGCTTATTCTACAGTGACATACCAGGACTCCTAGAAACCCTATACAGGGTCGGACTAGACCATAAAGTCAGTTTGAACTGAAAAATCAGGATCAAACTCACCAGCTGCTTCTCGGAAACATGCTTTAGGGTAACTATGAGTCGGAACTGACTTGACGTCTTTTACACCAACAATCAGCTGGAATTGCATTGTGGCACACAACAAGGTAAACCTGTTCAAGCATTAATTTTGTCACATCACTTCCTTGATCAAAATTTCCCCATAGGTTTCTTAGTGCCACCTGGCAGTGCTTCTCAATATTTAATGTGTTCTCAAATTACCTGGGGATCTTAAAAATTACATTACTGATTCAGTAGGTCTGGATTCATACCTGAGATTTTGAATTTCTACTAAATTTGCATATGATGCTGATGTTTCTCCTTCAACCACACTTACTGTCCTGATTTTCAGTCCCTCCACACACTCTTATAAGTCTTACCTGATTTTCATTGGTTTCAAGTAAGGACCCTCCTGTGCTCCAGCAAATAAGTTTTAGACAGTATCTTCTGATGCTACTACTCCACCATGCTCTCTTATCTTAATTGAATCCCCTCATTTTCAGGGATGTAGCCAGTGCTCCTGGCTGCTCAATCATCCCGTACAAATGTCCTTTAGATCTTAGTGGACATAAGCACAACCAGAAACTCAATAACTTGCAGTACCAAGGTTCCAACCTAGGAAATTCTGGCCACTAGATTTGAGATGGAATCTAAAGACTGTGCTTTATTAGGTGACTATAGGCAATTCTTAAAAGAGATGTTTCTCCAACTGTAACTGCAAGTTTGACAGTTCAAACCAGATGTTATGTAAGGTTGCTATGAGTCAGAACCGACTCAACAACACTTAACAACAATAACCACACTTTAAAAAAAAATTCTATTTTACTATACTTAGCTATGTCACTGATTTTGATGCATATAAAAAATATAGATAACCTTACTATATAAGAATGGTATAGTCAGGAAATACGTCTAGAGCTATGGATCTTAACCTTGGCCACATTTTTAAGCCATTGAGGAAGATATTTTTAGATTTCCATGCAGAGGGCTTGCTGCCAGGGATTCTGACTTAATTTATTGAATAAAAAGCATTGCTATTTTTCAAAAACTCCCCAGTGATAACTAACATGCAGCCTGGTTTGAGAACAAGTGATTCTCAAACTAAAATGTGAATCAAAAAGAAGGACATGGATTTCTGGATCCCATCCCCAAATTCAGTAGGTCTGTAGCATGCCAAAGAATTTGCATTTTTCTAATAAGTTTGAAAACTTCTAGTCTAGAGGAATGGGAAATGAAATGAAAGTGTATCTCCGATACCCTTGCTTCTTAAAGTATGGTGGGAGAACAATAACCTGAAACTTATTAGAAATGCAGACTCTTGGACCCACTCCAGATCTACTGAATCAGAAACTGCATTTTATCAAGATTCCCAGGTAATTTGAATGTTCATTGCATTTTGAGAAGCATTATAGTGTACTATTCAACACAAAATGATTCCTTAATGGCTGATAGAATGCATTAGTGAGGGAATGGATGAATAAGGGAAAGACTGTGTGAATAATGAAGCACATTCCTCAATGTCCTATCCCCTAGGAGGCAAAGATGTAGGCATTCCAAATCTAATGGCTAAGAAGTTCTCGTATTAAACAGGAAGCCTGTAGCTTGTCCTCATAGTGGCTGAAAGGAATCGGCCTGTTGGTTCTTCAAACTCTGAGCATTGTCTACTAGTCTAACTCAAAAGCTCCATACTTTTCCTTTTACTGGACAACAACAACTCTACGTAGGAGTCCTGGTGTGGTGCTGTAGGATCAGCACTGGACTGCTAACCACAAGGTTGGTGGTTTAAACCCACCAGTCACACTTTGGAAACCCTATACTGAGTTGCTATGAGTCAGAACTGACTCAACAGCACTTATCAACAGCTAGCCCTATCCAAATTACCCCATCTTAATATTTTTATGGCTTCTTTATCAATGTTCTGTTATTTGTATCAAAATATGAAATAGGAGGTATGCTGGGATACAAAGAAATGCTATATGTGAGGGATTTAGTGATGATGTGGCTCATAGCCAAAATAGTAGCAGGTAAGTTTCAGAGTTTTTAGCTGAAGAAAAAGGAAAAGCTTTTAGAAAGCTTAGAGCCAAATCAAAACATGCCATATATGATTTTCTTTTGGCAGGTATACTGTAAAATAAGAGTAGACCAAATTCCCCAGGTAAAAGTAATTGACCTACAAATGTCATTATATATTGATAGATTGTGTTTCTGGAAACATTGTTCTAGACCTAAAGTACTCATGTGAATCTCAGAAAGGAATATAGAGGCAGACTTTGAATTTTTTTTTTTTTTTTTTGGCTTTTGCAGCTAATTTAAAATTCTCACTTGGAGTGTTGAACTCTTTCCCCCCCTTTCTAACCAAGTCAAATATCCAAGATGTCATAAATTGTTTTCTTGTAGAAGGCCAAAGTTTTCTTGGAAAAGGGCTTACGCTATAATTTCTTCAAGGAACCATTTCACATCCACATTGAATCACTTGATGGAAAGACTGATAAAATTCACATTGAAGTTTACTTTTTTTTTTTGAGCAAGAGTTTATATTACAGCCTAATAAAATGAGTATTGTTTGGAGATGGGTAATCTGATTTCTGGATGCAGCTGCTGCATTCCATTACATGGTTTGAGGAACATTCTTTTTATGTCCTCTTCCCTTGTCTTTCTTGTAAGGAAAATAGGATTAACACAATTTTAAATTTATCTTTCCCACGTGACTATTACATGTCTCATAAAGCAAAAAATAAATAAATAAATAAATAATTAAAAATTATCCCATACCATTAGTCACGTAATATAGGTATGTTTTTGTAATTACCATTTTATTTATTTATTTATTTTTGCATAACGTTATAACATCAGTTTTATTATTCTAAATGTTCAGTTAAGGCAAAGGAGATTTTTGTCTGAGATCAGCTATTTACATATATGAGTACCTTTAGAATAAAGAACAAAAACAACTCTCTGTTTTTGCACAAAGAGAAATGTGTCTGAACCAATCCTAGCATAGAAAATCCTCTTCCTCCTTCCAGTCTCTGGAGAAATATATCATGTTTAGTAAGGTGGAAGGTCAAAGAAAAAGAGGAAGACCCCCAGTGAGATGGATTGGCAAAGTGGCAGCATCAGTGGGCTTTCAAGCGTGGCAACAATTGTGAGGTTGGCCCAGGACAGGGCAGTGTTTTGCTCTGTTGTGCATAGGGGCACTATGATGAGTCGGTACCGACTCAATGGCACCTAACTACAACTGGACAGCAATGAGTTTAGTCAAAATGTGAACTCAATTTGCAGTTTTAAATAGGTGTCAATCAATTTTTATTATTGGTTAAGTAGGATTTTTGTTTTAACGCTGCCCAATCCTACAGGTGTTAGAGCTGCATTGAAGTCTGAAAGCTCTTCCTATCTACTCCTGTCAACTTTTGTTTAAGGGGCCTTGATGGTTCTGTGGGTTAGGTGTTGGACTGCTAACTGAAAGACTGACAGTTCAAACCTATCAGCCACTCCTCAGAAGAAAGATGAGGCTATCTGCTCCCACAAAGATTTACAGTCTCAGAAATTCTACCTAAGGTTGCTATGAGTCCAAATCAACTTAATGGAAGTGGGTTTAATTTTTGGTTTTTAATATGTGCTAGCTACTGGAGATACAAAAAAGAGGAGGTTCCTGTACTAAGGAAGCCCCTATCTTCAGAAATAATGATAAAGCATACTTAATTTAGTCTAACATTATCACATTAAACAATTAAGTTAGACTCGTAAAAACACTCGGATGAGTAGGAATGAGAAAGATAAAGTGCTAGGGTCTAAATAAATGTCTCTCCTTCTTATCAACATGGAAGAGCTTTGGGTGGGTTCACAGGCAAGCATCAAGGAACCACAATTTAGACAGAAAAAGAAATGGAAACAATTGATTTGGGGTTGCCCTAGAGAAACAGAAAGACATTAGATTAAGCACATACCACATGTGTAGAAAGGTTAGCCATGAGCAAAGAGGCAGTGAGGCCCCTTCTACTGAGCCAAGTGGCAATAGAGTACAATAGAGACAGATACATACATTTCTAGGTACGTGGGCAGGACGATGGTTGTTTCCACATGATAGCTTTAATTTGCTTTGCAAACAAAAATGCTGATAATGGGAATAGTACCAAAGGAGAAAAAGCTCAAATGCCTTTTGAAAAGAAAGACACTTAAAAGGGAGGTTGTATTCTAAGAGTGGCTATTGAAGTTTAGGATTTCAGAATACGCCAGTGATGAGAATGAAAAGGCACATCATCAAGCAGGAGATGAAGCAAATAGGAGGCTAGAATGAATAGCTTGTTCACATGGACATGAAATCTATTCAAAATTATAACAGGAATCAGGTGGAGATAAACTCCCAAGCCACTCCAAAGTCCTCAGTGATAGAGGGATCATGATAAGGTGAAAAGAATGAAACCAGGTTTAGACTGATGACATGAATCTCAAAATGGGATAACCTTCTTCAAAAGGATATACAAATAATTGTCTATCAACAGCAGTGGGTAGCAGGAAGAATACAATCCTTTTAACCCCATCCTGATGAGCAGAACTAAGTCACTATGGATAAATGGGAAGCCTTACCTAAAGAGAATCACAAAAAGAAAGTTGTGTCCTGTGGACAGAGCCAGTTTTCAGTTAATAATAATTTGTTGTTGTTAAGTACCATCGAGTCAGTTCCAACCCATAGCAATCCTGTATAGGGTTTTCAAGGAGCAGCTGGTGAGTTTGAACTGACCAGTCCAGCACATGAACCCACAGTGCCACAATGATTATAGTGGAAATAATAACATTTATTGACATTATTACTTTCCAGGCACTGCTCAAAAAACCTTTGTATTTAGTAATTTATTTAAGGCAGCAGGTGGAGATGATCTAGGAAGAAGCTAACAAGGTAAAGACATCAATTTTTGACAAAATTCAGATTCTAAAGGACAGTGGCAAAAAGACAAAGTCAGCATTCAAGGGTGAAGGAACATGCAAACACTGTGATAACTAGATTATTAGTTGAATTGAGAATATGATGATAAACAGGGTCTATGAATCTTCTTTATCATAGACACCTCTGGTGGATCACCAATGAAAGCATATAATAATAATCAGGACCAACAAAATGTCACTGTTTGTAATTAACTTTGATACATGGTATGACACTATAGGATAATCACTGTACTGATAACCAGAAGTTCAAACCCACCAGGTGCTCTTGGAAACCCTACACAGGGTCATAAAGAATTAGAATCAACTTGATGATGATAGCAACAACAATAATTAGGTTTGGGCGCTAAAGCTTATTTTAGAACTATTCCTGTCAGTGGGAGTGTGGCAGACCACAGGTACTGGGGTGTTGAGGACTGGTGTCATGGACGAAAATCCAGCATGTGGCCGAGCTCAGATTTGCCCTGAGGGCTCAAGGAAGTAACCTCCGGACATCCCGGGTTCATTGGCTTTTACGAACTCACTGTTGGGCTAGCTCTGTATAATTCTCTTTAGTCCTATTAATTCATGCTATGCTTCGAACTCCTGTAACTGTAGCCTCTGAGAAAATGGTTTCTTATGTGCCTCTCTCAATGTCTCCACTGTATTGGCAGTGCTTAAGGTGTTCTGGGAACAAATCTCTCTGAGGAACAAACTCTGGCCACTGGGCAAGCTCTTCCAAACTGTTCTTTATCAAATTATTCAGTTATGTTTGATATTAACTTAATACATGAGCCCTTGATACCCATGGACAAATATTAAACTGCTCCTAAAGCCGAGACTGTAAAAAGCTCCAAAAACAAGTTTGCTGGGAAGCTCTGGAGACAAGTTTCCCCCAAGGAATTAACTCATAAATATATTGGCATATTCCAGGGCTTTATCTAAAGAATAATAGGTGGCTGCCTTCCCAGTTCGACCCCAGGTGCAAACCATTCAGCTAGGTGTCTTGCTTCCTCCTGCAGGCCTCAGCCAGACAGCCAACGCAGCGGAACTCCTTTCAATACTTTTCACCTTTTTCCCATTCGTGATTAGGTGCTAAACATATGTTAATTTGCCTGGAGAAACTGAGTTGCTGCCCTGGGATTCGAACCTGAAAAGTACTGTATAAATTTGCTTGAATTTCTGGAAAATTAATGATGTTAGATTATCAAGGCAATTTGTGATGTATGTTTTAGAATTTGATTCCTGTAAATCATTGTGTCCTGTTTTGAACGGTTAATCACATTTCACTTCTGCACCTCGTCTTAATAAACCCTGACTTCCTTTGTGTAAAACTCCTCCCCGAAATAAAACGGGGGCACAGACAGAAGCCCACATGCGTTACAGCTGGCAAGGCATGCCTTGTGGCTTGCAGTACGGGCAGGCATTGCAGTTGGCAAAGTGTGCAAACGGCATGCATAGCCAAAATGTTTACAATGCAAGATCTGTCTGACGCCAGTTTCTCATTCACTCTAGTTTCGGGTTGTCTCTTTGTCTCTCTCGTTGCGTCTTTGTGTGTACTTTTTCTCTATCTCTGTTGCCGCCAGATCTCCCTACTTTGTGAACCAAACTCTCGTGTTGAGGCCGGGTCTGGACATGGGAGTGCTTGTTGTTTTTAATAGGTGTTGTCCAGTCGGTTCTGACTCATAGCAATCCTATGTTTAACACAGCAAAACATTTCTAGGTCTTGTGTCACAATTGTTATGTTTCAGTCCATTGTTCCTGTCTCTGTGTCAGTCCATCTAATTGAAGGTCTTCCTTTTTTAGGTTGACCCTCCTCTTTACGAAGCATGATGTCCTTTTTTCAGGACTTGATTCCATCTTGACAACATGTCCAAAGTATGAGAGCTAGAATTTCACCATCCTCACTTCTAAGAAGCATTCTGTCTGTACTTTTTCCAACACAGATTTGTTTGTTCTACTGGCAGTCCATGGTACTTTCAATATCCTTCTCCAACACCAACATTCAAATGCTTCAATTCTTGTACAGTCTTCCTTATTCACTGTCAACTTTTACATGCATATGAGGCAATTGAAAATACCATGGCTTGGGTCAGGTGCCCTTTAATACTCAAAGTGACATCTTTGCTCCGAAGCATTTTAAAGAAGACTTTTGCAGCAGATTTGCCTAATGCAATATGTTATTTGATTTCTTGACTGCTGTTTGGGTAAGCATTAATTATGAGTTCAAGTAAAATGAAGTCTTTGACAACTTCAATCTTTTCTACATTTATCATTATTTTATTTATTGGTCTAGTCGTGAGGAATTTTGTTTCCTTTACATTAAATTGCAATGGATACTCAAGACTATAATCTTTGACCTTCATCAGTAGTTCAAGTTCTCTTCTTTATTTAATCCAGCTTCACAGATTCTTTGCTCAGCATAAAGGTTGAATAATTTGGTAAAAGGCTACAATCTTGGTGTTCATCTTTCCTGATTTTAAACCATCTAGTATTTCCTTTTGTTTGAATGACTGCCATTTGGTTTATGTACAGGTTCCTCATGAGCAAAATTAATTGTTCTGGAATTCCCATTGTGAAGAATGTAGTCCTTGGTTTGTTATGATCCACATAGTACAATGCCTTTGCATAGTCAGTAAAGCACAAGTAAACATTTTTCTAGTATTCTCTGTTTTCAACCAAGATCCACCTGATGTCGATAACAATATCTCTTATTCCACATCCTCTTCTGAATCTGACTTGAATTTATGGTATCTCCTTTTTGGTGTACTGCTGCAACCATTTTGAAATTATCTTCAGTAAATTTTACTTGCATGTGATATTAATGATACTCTTTGATGATTTCCTTATTCCACTAGGGGTTACTTTTCTTTGGAATGGCCATAAATATGGATCTCTTCTAACTGTCTGACCAGGTAGCTATACTCTAAATTTCTTGGCAGAAACAAGAGAGTGCCTCCAGGGGTTGAGGCATGGTTTGAATGGGTAAAAGAGGGGAAATAATGTTAAGATGCTTGGCTGTCTTTTGAATCTTGGTTTCCCTTACTACTATTATAAAATAGACACTTGAGGAGGAGAGAAAGGAATAGCCAGAAATGTCACAATAGAAAGCTTGTAAGTCCGTCTTCAGCCTATAACTGATTGGAATACCTAAAAGGGGGCTAGACGTTGCCCAGTGAAGGAGGCTTCCTATGGAGCCTTTGCATTGCATAAGACCATAGGTGGAATCCTGATCCCGATCCAGAATCTTCTAAGGTGGGAAATTTCCACTTGAAAGGACAAGCAGACCAGCCTGGAACAACTGGTGGAACAACTGGAAAAACAGAAGATACTTCTTGAAAGCAGGAACAATAAAAACAATAATGGCAGTCCAATTGACTACTACAAGAACAAGCAAATTGTTTGCCTGGGAGCCATCAAGGCAAGCGGTCAGGACCCTCAGGGCAAACTCCCTTCTATGACTGAGACTCAAGGGGAATATATGAGCAGGCATGTGATCTTGCTGGTGACCACATTGGTCTACTGATAAGAGGAAGTGGGGTAAAAACAGCAACGAAGTTGTGAGTTAAGTCCGATCAAGTTCAATAGACTGCTATCAAACAGGATTGAGACCTTGTTGGTCAGCAGTATGGTGAGACCTGGTGACTCTTGGGCCCAGGGACAGAGACATGGCCACAGAGGACTAGAGTGGAGAATGAAGTATCCAGCTGATATGACATGACAGGAGATGCACAAGAACACCCATACTTGCAGATAGTGCCCATTTGACTTGGCTTCAATGGCTGGATGATCAGAACTTGAGTAATCCGCTACAATTTGATGAACTTGACCTATACTTGTGGATGTAATAGATCAAAAGAGGGAATGAATCTTTATAGCAAGGATCATCC
This sequence comes from Chrysochloris asiatica, assembly GCF_000296735.1. NCBI lineage: Eukaryota > Metazoa > Chordata > Mammalia > Afrosoricida > Chrysochloridae > Chrysochloris > Chrysochloris asiatica. The sequence continues at coordinate 7,295,610 of NW_006408631.1, forward strand.
CAACCCTCTTGATATACAGGGTTGATAGGGATGGGCAACTTAGACATTGGCTATCCAAAATGGGGGTGGGGGGCTACAAAGGCACAAAGTGACTGGCTTATAAGCTTTTAAGAGGAAGCCTAGTTCATGAGAGTGTGGGGGAAGGTCGAATCTCAACTGAGTGGTTTGCAACCTGTTTGGATGGGGCTGGTGAAAGGAGATGGGGATAAGACCCTTTTTGTTTTGTTTAAATTTTTATTGTGAATTATGTGGGTATACATGGAAAAACATCAGTTTTATATTCATCCTATCTTATTTCATTTCATTTCAATGATTACAATCCCCTTCATGCATCATCAAACTACCAAAGGGTACAACCCAAAGACCTTACCCCCCCACACACCCCGTCGTCAGCACACAGCCCCACTCCCTCCCTGAGTCCTGTGTCCCCAGCCATTCCATCTGTTCATGTCATCTCATCGTCTCTGCCTCCATTTCTGGCATCACTGCTTCTCTGGGTAGTGTTGCACACACCGCTCTTCTCACTTGATGTTCCCAGGGACCTCTGCTCCTGGACTGCAAAATCAGTCACTCCCCGCCTTTTGTTACAAAACATCTACCTTTACATTTCCGACCCTCACAGTCAGTCCTGATGGCAATTATTCTAACTATTGTACCACATGAATCTTATCCCCATCTCCTTTCATTAGCCCCGTCCCAACAGGTTGGAAATCATTCAGTGGAGATACTACCTTCCCTTGACCCGTCTGAAACTAGGCTCCCTCTTGGAAGCTTGTAACCCAGTCACTTCTTCCTTTGTAGCGCCCCCCCACCCTCCACACCATTTTGGGTAGCCAATGTCTCAGTTGCCCATCCCTGTAAATCCTGTGTACTGATGGGGTGGGAGTGATCCTGGTTGTAAAGATTTGTTCCCTTTTTTGAGCTACTACATCCATAAGTGTTTCTCTGCTATTCATTTCAGTGACTAGATATTCAGAAGTAGTTCGTCACTATTTCTTCCTAGTCTGTCTTTGTCTGGAAGCTCATCTGAAACCTGTCCACCATGGATGACATTGAATGTCTAAAAATTAAAAAAGACTGTATTCTTTCACCATACTTATTCAACCTGTATGCTGAGTAAATAATCTGAGAACCTGGCTTATATGAAGAAAAACATGGCATCAGGATTGGAGGAAGACTCATTAATAACCTGCGATACGCAGATGATACAACCTTGCTTGCTGAAACTGAAGAGGACTTAAAACATTTACTGATGAAGATCAAAGAGCACAGCCTTCAGTATGGATTACATCTCAATGTAAAGAAAACAAAAAATCCTTACCACTGGACCAATAAATAACATTCTTATCAACAGAGAAAAGATTGAAGTTGTTAAGAACTTCATTGTTCTTGGATCAACTATCAACACTCACAGAAGCATCAATCAATAAATCAAATGACGTATTGCATTAGGCAAATCCTCTGCTCAAGACCTTTTTAAAGTGTTGAAGAGCAAAGATGTCAGTTTGAGGACTAAGTTGTGCCTGACCCAAGTCATGGTATTTACAATAACCTCATATGCATGAGAAAGCTGGACAGTGAATAAGAAAGACCATAGAAGAATTGACGCTTTTGAGTTATGGTGTTGGAGGAGACTATTGAAAGTGCCATGGGCTGCCCAAAGAACCAACAGATCCGTTTTGGAAGAAGTGCAGCTAGAGTGCTCCCTGGAGGCCAAGATGGCCTGCTTTGTTTGGTGTTTTTATCAGGAGTGGATATTGAATTTTGTCAAATGCCTTTGCTGTGTCAATCAATTGATATGATCATGTGGTTCCTTTCATTTTTCTTATTTATAGGGTCAATTACACTGATTGTTTTTCTAATATTGAACCATCCTTGCATCCTTGTTATAAAACCCACTTGGTCGTTATGTATTATGTTTTTGATGTGCTGCTGGATTCGGTTGGCTAGGATTTTGTTGAGAATTCTCACATCTATCTTCATGAGGGATATTGGTCTATAATATGTTTTCTTAGGGATGTCCTTCCTGGTTTGGTATGAGGGTTATGCTTGCTTCATAAAACGTATTAGGAAGTTTTCTATCCTCTTCTATATTCTGGAATAAGTTGAGTAGAATTGGTGACAGCTCTTCCCTGAATGTTTAGTAGAACTCACCAGTGAAGCCATCTGGGCATGGATTTCTTTTGGTTGGGAGTTTTTTTATGACCTGATAAATTTCTTCTTTTGTTGTGGGTCTGTTCAGGTTTCCTACTTCACTCTGTGTAAGTTTAGGTAAGTCGTGTTTTTCTAAAAATGCATGCATTTCTTCGAAGTTTTCAAATTTGTTGGAGTACAACTCGTCATAGTATTCTGTTATTATCCTTTTGATTTCCCTTGGCTCCGTTGTGACATTACCCATATGGTTTCTAATGTGTCCTCTCTCTCTCTTTTCTTTTGTTAGTTTTGTCAATGGTTTGTCAGTTTTATTAATCCTTTCAAAGAACCAGCTTCTTGTCCTGTTGATTCTTTCTATAGTTTTTCTGTTTTCCACCTAATTTATTTCTGCTCTGATCTTTATTATTTCTTTTCTTTTGGTGACTGTAGGTTTCCTCTGTTGATCTGTTTCTAATTGCTGGAGATGCTGTGTCAATGTGTTAAATTTGGTTCTTTCTTCTTTTTGGATGTGTGCATTTACCGCAATGAATTGTCCTCTCAGCACTGCTTTCACCATGTCCCAAAGATTTTGGTATGTTGTGTTTTTTTTCTCATTTATTTCTAAGAAATTTATGAATTCACATTTGATTTCTTCTATTTCGCAGTCACTTTTCAGCAGAGTGTTATTCAGTTTCCATGTATTCGACTTTATTTCCTTGGTCTTCTTATTGTTGATTTCTAGTGTTATAGCACTGTGGTCTGAAAAGATGCTTTGTAGTATTTCGATGTTTTTAAATTTATGAAGGCTTTTTTTGTGACCTAACACATGATCAATTCTGGAGAATGTTCCATGTGCACAGAAAAAGAATGTATATTATGCTGTTGTTGGGTTGAATGCTCTGTACACATATGTGAGTTCAAGTTGGTAGATTGTGCTGTTTAGTTCCGCTGTGGTTTTGTTGAGTTTCTTATTGGTTGTTCTATCCCTTTTCAAAAGTGGTGTATTAAAATCTCCCACTATAATTGTAGATTTATCTATATCTTTCTTCAATTCTAGTATGGTTTTCTTCATATATCTTGGTGTTCTTTCATTGGGAGCAAAGATATTTATTATGGTTATGTTGTGTTGCTCCATTGACCCTTTGTGATCATGAGATAGTGTCCTTTATCTCTTATGCTGTTTTTTGTCTTAAAGTTCACTTTATCAGAGATTAGAATTGCCACTCCTGCTTGTTATTTTTGCAGTTAGATTGATATATTTTTTTCCATCCTTGAACCTTTAGTCTGTTTTCGCCTTTGTGTGTAAGGTGTGTCTCTTGCAGGCAGCATATTAAAGGGTCTTGTTTTCTTTTCTGTTCTGCCACTCTCTGTCTCTTCAGTGGTGCACTTAATCCATTGACATTCAGTGTAATTATCAATGTTGTTGTTGTTGTTAGGTGCCATTGAGTTGGTACTGACTTTTAACAACCTTATGCACAGCAGAATAAAACACTGCCCGATCCTGGGCCAACCTCACTACTGTTGCCACGCTTGAGTCCATCGATGTTGCCACTTGGCCAATTCATCTCATTGGGGGGTCTTCCTCTTTTTCTCTGATCCTCCACCTTACCAAACATGATATCCTTCTCCAGCTACTGGTCCCTCTTGACACTATGTCCGAAATATGAGAGACGAAGTTTGGCCATCTTGGCCTCAAAGAAGCACACTGGCTGCACTTCTTCCTAAATGGATCTATTTGTTCTTTTGGCAGTCCGTGGAATTTTCTCCTCCAAAACCATAACTCAAAAGCATCAATTCTTCTACAGTCTTCCTTATTCACTGTCCAGCTTTTGAATGCATATGAGGTTATTGAAAATACCAGGGCAGGCTTGTGGGGTGTGTTCTTTGGTTGTTTGAATGGTTATATATTCCTGAGTGCTTAGGTGTGCATTAAAAAAGCAACAACAACGAAAAAAACAAAACAAAACAGAGGGAATGGAAGCAAATGCTGTTGAATAATGATGCATGGAGGGGATTGTAATCATTGCAATGAAACGAAATACGACGGGATGAATGTAAAGCTGATGTTCTCCCATGTAAACTATCACTCAATTCACAATAAAAACTTTAAAAAGTACAAGGTCAAAATTTGAAAAAAAAAAAAAAAAAAACCAAGAAGATGGAAGGAATGCACAGAGCCACTGTAACAAAAAGAATCAGCCCATTTTCAATCATTTCAAGAGGTACCGTATGATTAAGAACTGATGGCATTGAAAGAAAAAGTCCAAGAAGCATTGAAGTATTGGCAAAAAACAACAACATGACTCTAGGAATTGAGAGAATAAAAATGGAAATGTTTCAAACTGAAGCAGTGCTGGAGACACTCATTAGTCTATGCCAAGAAATTTGGAAGACCAAAGAAAAGATTATGCAATGAAATGCAAGTGAAATTATGCTAAAGATAATTCAAAAATTGTTGCAGCAGTACATTGGCAAGGACATACCAGAAATTCATGCCAGATTCAGAAGAGGCTGTGAAATGAGGGATATCATTGTTGATGTTAGATGGATCTTTGCTGAAAGTAGAGAATACCACAAAGATATTTACTTGTGCAATATTGACGATGTAAAGGCATTGGACTATGTGGATCGTAACAGATTGTGGATAACAGAATAAGAATTCCAAAATACTTTATTGTGCTCATGAGGAACCTGCACATAGACCAAGACAATCATTCAAACAGAACAAGGGGCTACTGAATGGTTTAAAATCAGGAATGGTGTGCACCAGGACTATTTTGTTTACCATGCTTATTCAATCTGTATGATGAGAAAATAATACGAGAAACTGGATTAAATGAAGAAGAATGTGACATGAGGATTTGAGGAAGACTCATTAACATCCTGCAACATGCAGATGATACAAGCTTTCCTGCTGAAAGTGAAGAGAACTTAAAATATTGATGAAGATCAAAGACTACAGCCTTCAGTATGTATTGCACATCAATGTAAAGAAAGCAAAACCCCTCACCAATAAATGGTGATGATGGTGGTTGTGTGTTGTCTTAATGCATGATAACATATTTATTTTAGCAATATGTTGTTGTTGTTAGGTGTCACAGAGTCAGAACCAACTCATAGTGACCCCATGCACAGCAGAATGAAACAATGTCTGATCCTGGGCCAACCTCACTACCGCTGCCACACCTGAGTCCATCAATGCTGCCACCTGGCCAATCCATCTCGTTGGGGGTCTTCCTCTTTTTCTCTGACCCTCCATCTTACCAAGCAGTATAGTGGCTACCAAACCAGCTAGGCAATGTAATAGTCTATTTAGGGGCTACAGCTTCTATGAAAAACGATGCCTCATTTCAGTTACCTAATAAATAAATAAATGGCAAAAAAAAAAAGAGAGAGAGAGAGAGAGAGAGAGTGCCTCCAGTATTGCATCACTTTATTGGTAATTTCAGTTTGTATTTCATTAATTCCTGGAGGTTTGTTCTTTGCCAGTGCCTTCAGTGAAGCTTGGATGGCTTTCTTCAATGTCATTGGTTCTTGAACAAATGATATCTCTTGAAATGTTAAACACCAATCAATTCTTTTTGGTTCTTTCCATCTTCATTTGATGCTACCTGCATCATTCAATAGTTTGCCTATGTTGTTGTTGATTTGGTTCTGACTCATAGCAAACCTGCATATGATTTCCAAGGAGTGGCTGGGGGTTTAACCAAAACCTTGTGGTTAACAGTCCAGTGCTTACCCTACAGCTCCACACAAGAAACTCCACTTTGCCAATAGACTGCTTCAATAATATAACCTGAGGCTTCAATTTTTCTTCATTTCTTTCTGCTTGAGCAATGGTTTTTGTTTTCTAATTCCAGGTCTTCACACTTTACATTTTAAGACTTAATTTTTTCTTCTCAGGCTGCCCTTTCAAAATTTCTGGTCAGCTCTTTTGCTTCATCATTTGTCCAAGTCACTTTAGCTTCTCTATGTTCAAGTGAAAGTTTCAAAGTTTCTCCTGATATCCATTTGGTCTTTTATTTTTTCCTATCTTTTTGAAGATCTTTTGTTTTCTTTATGGATGATATACTTGATGTCATCCCATAGTTTCTGTGCTCTTAGGTCATTAGAGTCTGATACATCAATTCTATTCTTGAGATAATCTTTAAATCCAGGTGGAGTATATTAAAAGTCATATTTGGCTTTCATGGACTTGTTTTGATTTTCTTCAGCTTCAGCCTGAACTTGCATATGAGCAATTGATGATCTGTTCACAGTTGGCTCCTGACCTTGTTTTGACTAATGACACTGGGTTTCTCCATAGTCTCTTCCCACGGATGTAATCCAGTTTGATTCCTGTGTATTCTGTCTGGTGAGATTTACATGTATAGCCACCATTTGTGTTGTTGGAAAAGGTATTTGCAATGAGTAACTGTTGGTTTTGCAAAATTTTATCACATGATTTCCAGCATCTGTTTTATCATCAAGAACATATTTTCCAAATACTAATCCTTCCTCTTTATTTCCACCTTTCACATTCTGAATACAAGCAATTATCAATGATTGCATGTTTCATCAATTTCAGACTGAAGAAGTTGGTAGAATTTTTCAATTTCTTCATCATTGGCTTTAATAGTTGGGGTGGAAATTTGAAAAAATGTGGTAGTACCTGGTCTTCCTCATAGGTATATGGATATTATACTATTGTAGACAGCATTTTACTTCAAGATAGATTTTTGAAATGTTCTTTTTGACAATGAATAAAATACCATTCCTCTTCAATTTGTTGTTTCTGACTCAGTAAATCACATGATTGTCTGATTTAAAAGGCCAATACCAGTCCATTTCAGCTAACTAATGACTAGGATATCACTCTTTATGCATTCCATTTCATTTTTGACAACTTCCAATTTTCCTAGATTCCTACTCGGTTTATTCCATGTTCTGATTAACAATGGATGCTTGCAGATGTTTCTTCTTAATTTGAGTTGTTCTCCATAAGCAAAAGAAGGTCCTGAAAACTTTGCTCCATCCATGTCATAAGGTCAACTCTACTTTGAGGAGTTAGGTCTTCCCCAATCAAATTTTAGTTCCTTACAACCTTACGGACTCATCTTTCAGCACGATATCAGACAATATTCCACTGCTATTCATAAGGTATTCAAGGCTGACCATTCAGAAGTGGTTCACCTCTTCCTCCTACTCAGTCTTGGTCTGGAAACTCCACTGAAACCTGTCCACCATGGGTAACCATCCTGGTATTTAAAATATTGGTAGCATAACTTCCAGTATCACAACAACACACAAGCTGCCATAATACATCAAAGTGACAGACAAATGGTGGGATAATGATCCAATATAGATAAATGAACCACAGGGGACTCATATTTTACTCTGGGTAAGAACCATATTAAAAAGAGATGAAACTAATCTACTTGATTCCTTTCACCCATACACATACTCTCATCCCTTAGGAAAAGTCCCATTTTCAGGAGCTCATGGATCAAAACTAACCTGAATATGAATATGTGCTTTGATCCACAAAGCACTTTTTTTTTAAAGTTGACCTAATTGCCAATATTCAAAATGTTTACATAAAGAAGAACAGAAGGAAGGAAAGAAGTTCAAACTAGGGTGGTTAACTCTTTCTAGTTTGCCCAGAACTTTTTTTAGCGTTATCTATGAGAACACAGTGTCCTGGAAACCTCCACATTCCCAGGCAAACAGGGATAGTGGACATGATGGCACTAGTCCTTTTCTTAAGTTAATACAATGTATTATGTGATTCACTATAATTGCTAACAGTCCAGCATAAATGATCTTGCTGGCATCTGTTGTTGTTGTTATGAGCCACGGAGTCAGTTCTGACTCATAGTGACCCTGTACAGGGTTTCCGAGGCTGTAAATCTTTATGGTTACAGAAAGTCTCATCTTTCTTCTGAGGAACAGCTGGTAGTTTCAAACTGCTGACTATGAGATTAGCAGCCCGATTCGTAACCACTACGCTACCAGAGCTCCTTGCTGGCATCTGTAGATCTCTATATTTTCTAGATTTGGGCCTATCAAACTTAAGGCCTATGAAAGCTGTTTTTTTTCCTCCCTTTTAGAGATTTTCCTAGAGTTGAAATACGTCTCTATAGGGTCATTATTGACCTACATTGTCTTAGGAAACAATAGTTCTTGCTTGTTGTTAGTGTCATCAAGTCGTTTCCAACTCACAGTGACCCTGTATAGGGTTTCTGAGGAGTGACTGGTGAGTCTGAACTGCTGACCTTGTGATTCAAATCAACCTTGCAGTCCAGTGCATTATCCTGGAGAGCAAAGAAATCTATAAAGGAATTTTTTTATAAAGAATGAGTGTTCTTTATCCCATCATACTCTAAGGTCCAAGCTCATTACTGGCTTAACTTTATTCCTAACCCACATCACATTCTTAGCTTATTTCAGGTAGACCTAGAGAGAGAATAGAGTCCTAGTGTGGCACTGAGGATTAATACACCAGACTGCAAAGCCATTTGAACGTCAAGGTCGGTGGTTCAAGCTCACCAGCTGCTCCTCAGAAACCTTATACAGGGTCGCTATGGGTCAGAACCGACTCGATGGCACTTAACAACAGCAACAGAGAGAGAATAACCTTCAGCTCCCTGCTATAATTGAAATGTGGTGGTGGTGGTGGTTATGTGCCGTGGAGTTGGTTCCGACCCATAGTGAACCTGTACAGTGTTTCCGAGGCTGTAAATCTTTAAGGGAGCAGAAAGCCTCATCTTTCTCCCATGGAACAGCTGGTAGTTTTGAACTGCTGACCTTGCAGTTCACAGCCTGATTTGTAACCAGTGAGCTAGTTGAATTTGGGACAGTGAAAAAGAGATTAATGAGAGACACACATGCAGTAAATGGACCAAGTCTTCCTTTGGAATTCTGAGCATGAAAAATTAGTGCATGCAAGACACTAATAATCATGGTGACACTTAGGATAGCATTGAATTGATGAATTTCTTATTACACAGTACCCCTAGAACTATCAAGAATGAGGGTAGTCTTTGTTTATGAACCAAAAGAGAACAAAGTGAAATTGTATATTAGTAGTGTTCTAGATACATCCAGCCCCAGGTAATCCAAAAGATTCATGGACGCTTCAGATCCTTGTCTAAACTGGGCAGGGATTTTCCTCATTTATTTCCAGTTTGGGGATATAAGTAGTGTATAGTTATCTATTACGAAATAGATACAGTAACCCCATATCAATAAAATATAGGAATCTGGGGTATTTAATACGCTAAATGACTGCATTTCAACTGAAAACAGCCCCCCGATTTTAGAACTATGTCATCCTTTAAAGCTACCCTCAGTATTTTCAGTTCAGTGTAAGTGTGAATGCTATTTTTCAGAAATGAAGTCTTACCAAATTTAAAACAGTAATTTTGATTAAACAACAAATGCCTCAGGTAAAATTAAAGAAATCAAGTGTACTGTCATAAAATGACACTGTGCAAATGCTGGTCTACTGAGTAGTTGCTATGATACACCCTCAAGCGTCCCTAATTCATGGATCTTGAGAGGACTGGCTTGGCTGCATTTACTTATTGCAACCCTCACAGCTGTCACTGAGGCTCCCTCGATATTTCCAGGCACCTGCCACTTTAGCATCAGTGCTACGTCACTAGACCCAATTTTCTGCTAGCAAAGAAACTGAGATGTCATAATGTATTCAGGATGTTCCAAGTCTAAATGGGCTATGTTTACTCTATTATCACAGGAACAAGTGGAGCGAATCAGAATAATAGAATCAAGAGTGAAACATTCCATTAAAAGGGAAACCTACTTTTTCTTAAAGCATATTATTGTTGTTGTTAAGTGCCGTTGAGTCAGTTCCGACCCATAGCAACCCTGTATAGGGTTTCCTAGGAGCAGCTGCCGACCTTGCAGTTCAAATGGCTTTGCAGTCTGGTTCATTAACCCACAGAGCCACACCAGGATATTAGCACCTAGCAAATGACAGGCAAATTATCTATATTTATTGAATAAATATTTGCTGGATAAATAATTTGAGTTTTGGACAAATTTTAGTTATTTGTTCTAATAAGTAAACTAGTTTGAGAGGCTCATTTTCATTCAAAAGTTGTTCTTATTGGAACAATTATTTTTCTGTTGTCCAGCATAATAAAGATTTTAGTCACATAAGTCTATTAATCTTTTCTTATAATGTCAATGCCATCGAGTCGGTTCCGATTCATACCGACCCTGTATAGGGTTTCTGAGAAGCAGCTGGTGAACTTGCAGACCAGCACATTAACCCACAGCTCCACACCAGGATTCATACATTCAACGAAGGTGATGGTTGTGATGTGCTGTGGAGTCTGTTCTGACTCATAGCAACCCTGCATAGAGTTTCTGAGACTGTACATCTTTACAGGAGTAGAAAGCCTCATCTTTCCCCTACAGAACAGCTGGTAGTTTCAAACCTTGAAACTTAAGGTTAGCAGCCCCCTAGTAACTACTATGCTACCATAGATAAAGAAATCTGGTAGTGTGGTGGTTACGAATCGGGCTGCGAACCTCAGGGTCAGCAGTTCGAAACTACCAGCTGTTCCCTAGAGGAAAGATGAGGCGTTCTGCTCCCGTAAATATTTACAGCCTCAGAAAGCATGTACAGAGTCGCTATGAGTCGGAACTGACTCCACGGCACACAGCCACCACCACCATGTAAAATACTATGTAAGTGAAATTAATTAACTAGTAGATTCAATACTGAATAAAGATTAGAATCAAAAAAGAAAAATTCCACTCAGATCAATCCAGGAGGGACAGCACTGTGAAAATAAGCCTAGGACTGAGCAACTGGTGGGGAAAATTCAGTTAGTGGAATTAAAATATACATGATGGCCCCATGTATCACACCTGCTAGTATTAACAGACTCCTCCAGTCAAATTGGTGGCATCAACATGTCCAGTGTCTCTTGGCCCTCCACTATAGGTAAAAGGTAACACAGAACCTACAACTTCAGAAAGCTTCTGGCCTTCTGTCCAATAATAGAAGGCAGCCCAGGCAGGTGCTTCTGTCTCCCAGTGTGGTCAAAGGTAGAGTGGAAATCTCATTAGCATTGTTGAACTGGAGACAATATCAAAAGAAATGCCTGAAGAAAGTATCTCTGAGGTCAATATTGAGAAGAGTCAGATGTCGAAACTGTGTACAAGGACACTAAAGTGATACCATAAAATTGCTTCAAGTAATCACAAATGTTCTTGAAACATGAAAAACAACAACTGCAAAACATCAAATAGAAATTATAAGAAAGAAATAGAAATTGTAAAAAAGCCAAAATAGAATTTATAGAACTGAAAAGTACAATAATTAAAATTTAAGGAAAATATTGGTTAAATAGGGTCCATCATAGCACGGTAATTATAGCAAGATAATCAATAATTTAAGAACATGTGAATAAACTGTTAGGAATGAACAAAAAACAGACAAATTCATGATTATAATTGGGAAGTTCAATATTCTAGTTCCAGAATTTGAGCAACTATAGACACATTTATCAAAGATGCAGACAAATTGAGCAGCAGCATCAACTAGTAAGATATAAGTGACATGTATAGAACGCTTCACCACAAAGCAACAGACTATACATTCTCTTAGGAAGCCCGTGGAGCACTGATCAACATAGACTATATTCTGGGTCATATAACATAGCTCAACTAATTTTTTTAAAAAAGCAAACAATAAATAGTATGCTTTCTGACAACATACAGATAATTAGAACTGAATGACAGAAAGGCAGCTGGGAATTATTCATACCTGAAAACCAAACACCAAAAATAAGCAGTCCACTCATGAAAAATGAAGTCTCAAATGAAAATTTAAGACTATGTATGTAGAACTGGGAGTCCTGGTGTGGCACTGTGCGCTAATGCGTCAGATTGCAAAGTTGTTTGAATTACAAGCTCAGTAGTTCAAGCTCACCAGCTGCTCCTTAGAAACTCTATACAGAGTCACTATGGGTCAGAATCAACTCGATGGCACCTAAAAACAACAATGTAGAACTGAGTGAAAATGTAACATACCAAATTTGTGGGATGCAGTGAATTAGCACTGGAAGGAGAATTTGTAGCATCAAATCCTTATATTAGCAAAGAGTAATGTCTCAAATCAATAATTTAGTTCCAACTTCAAGAAACTAGAAAAAAGAAGAGTAAAATAAATTCAAAGCAAATTGTAAAGAAGGATAGTAAAAACGAGAACAAGGATCAATGAAAACAACACAGAAAATCAATGAAATTAAATCTGGGTCTTTGAAAAAAAAATTGATGAACTTCTAGTAAGGCTGACAAAAATGAAAAGAGAGAAGCTATAAATTGCCAATATCAGGAATGAAGCAGGAGATATCCCTACAGTTCCCACAGAAAACTATGGGGATATAGCTCGATGACAACTGGTTTTTTTTTTTTTGTTTTTGTTGTTGTTGTTGTTGTCATTTGGTGCATGATACTCATGAATTTGACAACTTAGAAGAAGTGGAACCGTTCTCAAAAACCTGCATACTGTCAAAACTCAACCAAGGAAGAAATAGATAACTTGAATAATTCTATAGTCATTAAATAAAGTTCAATTTTATAATTTAGAAAACTCTTTAAAATATGTGTCTTTAGGCCCAGATGGCTCCATTAGAGAATTTTGTCAACATTAATATATATATACATATATCCCTCATGAACTTACTATAAAAATAGTATTAGTATATCAAGGGATACAAGGCTCCTTCAATATTTAATAATCAGTCAATGTAATCAGCAGTCTTAAAAAAGAAATGAAATCATCATATCAATTGTTACAGAAAAAGGGCTTAGTAAAATAAAATACTCTTTCATGTTTAAAAAAAACTTAATAATTTAGGAACAGAGAATAACTACTTCAGCTTTATAAAAAATATACACAGAGGAGAAAAAAAAAATCCTAAAATTAACCTCCTACATAACCTTGAAAGCTACTGTTTTTCCCAAGACAAGGAACAAGGCAAGGATGCATATATCACCACTCTTAGTCAACATAGAACTGCTAATTCCAGTTATTACAATAAGGCAAGAAAAAAGAAATGAGTGGCACACAGATTGGAAAACAAGAACTAAAACTGTTCCTATTTACAGATTATCTACAAAGAAAATCCCAAAAAGAATTTCAAAACAAAGCAAAATAATCCTGAAACCAACACATGATTTGATGAGATAACAAGGTATAAGAACATTAAACAAAAATCAACTGCATTTCTATATACTAACATTCACCATGAGGAAACTGAAATTCAAAAAAAAAAAAAAAAAATTCTATCAGCAATCCCTCCAAAGAAGTAAATTCTTAGTTATACACTTAACAATATGTTTATAGAATCTGAGGGGTCACAGATGGCTCCGTAGGAAAATCACTGGACTGCCAACCACAGGGTTGGCAATTTGATCCTACCAGCTACTCTACAGGAGAAAGATGAGAATTTCTGCTCCCACAAAGATTTACAGTCTCAGAAATCCTATACAGGGTCACTATAACTTGAAACTGACATGATGATATTTAACAATAACAATACAGAATCTGTATTTTGGAAATTGCAGAATTCTGAAGAGATAAATGTAACACTACCTAAATAAGTAGAGAACCATATCATATTCATAGACTAGAAGATTCAACATAGAAAGATGCCAATTATCTCTATACTGATTCAGGTTTAATGCTATTTCTATCAAAATCCCAGCAAGATGTTTTATAAAGACACACAAGCTTATTCTAAAACTCATAACAAGACATAAGCCTTGAATAGCAAAAACAATTTGGACAAATTAGAATAATGCAGGAAGCAACAATAGACCTGATACTAAGATCTGCCACATAGGTATGTATAGTTATCAAGACAGTGTGGTATTGGTGGAGGGCTAGACCAATGGAAAAGACTAGAGAACACAGAAATAGAGCCATGTCCAGCTATTTTCTGTCTTTCTTTCTTTCTTTTTTTCCAGCTATTTTCTTTTAAGTACAAAAGCCATTAATGGGAAGAAACTTCCACTAAGATGGTGGACTAGGTACAGTTGCTACAGACCCTCTACAACAAAGATACAAGAGACCAAATGAAGCAGATAATCCTGAAACCCTGAGATTCCTGATTTTAAAAAAATAATAATTTGTTATATTTTTTGAAATGCATAATATGGTCCACCATCTCTCTTCGGTCGGCCTCTCATTTATAGATGCTCAACCACAATGGAAATAAACTTTTCTAGTAGAAAGTTATACAATTCAATCAATCTAAATAAACTAACACATAGAAAATGAAATAGACTAAATAAAAGTGCCTTATCTATGTAATAAAGGAGCTCTCGTAGCATAGTGGTTACAAATCAGGCTGTTAACCTCAAGGTCAGCAGTTCGAAACTACCAGCTGTTC
>NW_006408631.1:7310690-7322757 GCF_000296735.1 Chrysochloris asiatica
ATAGATAGATAGATAGATAGATAGATAGATAGATAGATAGATAGATAGATAGATAGATAGATATACATCTGTCATATAAATGATCTGAAGAAGGTCTATAAGAATTCACAGCCTCATTTTCATCCTTTTTACTTCCTCATAACAAACTGGCTTATTTGCTCTCAAAGTGTGTTGGCATCAAGCTCACATTTTACAAATCCAGTTGTTTTACAAATAGCCCAAATAAGCATATTTTAGTTACTACAAACCTGCCTCCTTCTTGCATCTGGTGAAACTGTTCCCAACATCTACTAACCATGCTGTTGTTAAGTGCCATCGAGTCAGTTTCGACTTATTGTGACCATATATAGGGTTTCTGAGGAGCAGCTGGTAGGTTTGAACTGCCAATCTTGTGATTCAAAGTCCAGTGCTGATCCTAAAGTGTCACACCAGGAAGATAAAATCCTATGGTTATGAAAATATCAAGCTACCGCTGCCTTTGGGAACTCTCTGTTTCGGGAATACCCACACACCTGCTGTAGAAGGACATTACCTAGGCATTTATAAGCCCCCATTTCTCTCTGCTGAGAATTCTCTTTCCCTCTTTCCCTTCTTGTGCCTCCCTGAACTGCTTGCCTCTGGAAGGTTTCCTATTGAAGATAGTAGCCCCCTGCCTGTGAGTACTCAATGAGTTGGAATAGAAGCAAATACTATTGAATGATGATGTACGGAGGAGATTGTAAACAGCTTATTGTATTACATTGCTATCTCTAGGTCATACCTTTTTCCTTGATCAACCCCAAACTTCTTTGAATTCACTTCACCCTCTCTGTACCAAAACAAAGTAGATTTAGCCAAATATCTTTAAAGATAACGCCCCCACAAAGCCCCAGGCCTTACCGTACTTACCAAAACTCACAAGAGACTAATGTATAAAATGCAACACTAGAAAGATTAGGGAAAGCCTTCAGAGAAGAGAAAACTTGAAGTGAAAGTGAAAGAATAAAAAGATTGATGTAACGTTTTATATTACCTTTCTAATCATGGTTTTATAAAGTTATCAAAAGATTTTATGAGACTATTAAAAAAGGTGCTTTTGGCTCACCAAAAGGATTACACAGCTTGCTAACAATACAAATTAGATGTGTGGCACATTTGAGTGGGCGGGACCATGAAAAAACTGATATATGCAACCCTAACTAAGGAATATGTCAGTTTGTCATCCCACTAGGCTGAAAGAGAAAGGTGTGTGGGGGGGAGGAAGAGAACCACACCAAGCACCAAGAAAGAAGAGCACAGAAAGGACTCTAGGTCTCTGAGTTAGGAATCTCCTAGACGTAGTAAATGGAGAACTGTAGCGTAGTGGTTACGAATCGGGCTGCGAACCTTAAGGTCAGCGGTTCGAAACTACCAGCCGCTCCGCGGGAGAAAGATGAGGCTTTCTACTCCCGTAAATATTTATACCCTCGGAAACCCTGTACAGGGTCGCTATGGGTCGGACCCGACTCGATGGCACTTAACAACAACAACAATGGAGACAGCGCCAGACATCAAGAAGTGGGGGCAATTGTAGCAGTAAACCAGCACACTGGCAGGAGACATAGGAATGGGCTTCCCAGCCAGGGTGAAGCAGGAAAGCTGAATGTATTTAGGCAGGAAGCTATCTGGTGGGGTGGGGCACTTCTTGGCGCTTATTGGTGAAGCTAAAGAGCTTTATGACACTTGCCTGAAAAGGGCCTGAGCAAGGCTCAGCCTGAAATTTACAGTGTTGGTGAAGAATAGTAAATATATACTGGGCAGCTAGAAGAATGCATAAATCTGTCTTGGAAGACATACAGCCAGAATGCTCCTTAGAAGCATTACTTCATCTCACATATTTTGGAAAGGTTATCAAGAGGCACCAATCCTTCTCCAAGGATTGGAGTCAGTGAGAAAAAACAAAAATTATTGCTGAGCATTATTTCAGTTCTTTTTGGATTTAAAATGACCTAGGTCAACCCTAATATAAAATATCTTTACCACCACACATCTTCTGTAAAAGGTACTAGGCGTGAACTTGATTAGCTCTGTCAGTATTAAAGCTCTGTATGTAATCAAGATAATTTTAAAACTATTTAAGAAAATAAATTTTAAAAAGAATGCAGAAATAAATGGTGATCCCCAAATCAAAGGCAGCAGAGATTCAAGCAAATGAAAGCGTTATTATTATTGGTAAGTGTGATTTCTTATAGTTACTCTATGTTCAAAGTTACTAAAATAGGATACTTTTTATATTAGTCAATAACATCAATTAATAAAGTAGACATTTTTTAGGTATGATTATGAAAACTGATTGAAACAGATTAAGAGTGTTCATTGTTCTTCATCCAAACTTGTAGATAGTAATCATTCAACCTAGCCTCAAAGACTTAATGATCAGAATGTAACTAGAGGAAATTAAAAAAAAATTTTTTTTTGATAAAGGAAACAAGTATAAATTGAGGGAATAGGAATAGAAGCAAATACTATTGAATGATGATGCACAGAGGAGATTGTAATCATTGCAATGAAACAATGAGTATAAAATTGATGTCCTCCCATGCAAACTATCACTCAATTCACAATAAAAAATTGAAAAAAAAAAACCAAAACCAGAGTGTTTGTTGTTCTTATGAAGTAGATTTTGACTCACAGCAAATCGATATAGGCTTTCTGAGGAGTGGTTGGTGGGTTTGAACCACCAAACCTGCAGTTAGCAGTCGATGCTTATCCTATCGTACCACACCAGGACTCCAATAGTGTCTGAGTTGGGTGTGACTGACAAAAATTCACTGATTTCCTTTCAATTCACTTCCTTACTAAATGTCAGTGTAGCTTTTTATAATGCCTTTTACATGGTTCTAGTTTCTAATGCCAAAGAAACAAGTTGGCTTTCAAAAATTTCCTAAGTAAATTTGTTGTAGTTGTTAGGTACCATCGAATCAGTTCTAACTCATAGCTACCCTATGTACAACAGAATGAAACAATCCTCACAGTTGCTATGCTTGAATCTATTGTTACATCTACTGTCTCAATCCCCCTCTGGATGATCTTCCTCTTTTTCAATGACCCTCTACTTTACTAAACATAATGCCTTCTCTGGTACTGGTCCCTGTTGATAACATGTCCAAAGTACATGAGATGAAGTATTGTCATCCTATCTACTAAGGAGTATTCTGTTTGGACATCTTCCAAAACAAAACATTTTATTCTTCTGACAGTTCATTGTTGCTGTTATTAGGTGCCATCCAGTTGGTTCTAACTAATAGTGACACTATGCACAACAGAATGAAGTACTGCCAGGTCCTATACCATTCTCAAAATTGTTGTTTATATTTGAACCCATTGTTTCTGCCACTGTGTCAATTCACATCATTGGTGGTCTTGCTGATTTTCTCTGACTCTCCACTTTACCAAGCATCATGCTGTTCTCCAGGGACTGGTCCATCCTTATAACTTGTCCAAAGTACATGAAATGAAATATTGCCATCATCCCTATTTAGGAGTTTTCTGGTTGTACTTCTTCCAAAACAGAACTCTTTGCTCTTCTGGCAGCCCATTGTTGCTATTAATAGGTGCTGTCCAGTCAGTTCTACCTCATACTGACCCTTTGTGCAAGAAAATGAAGCATTGTACAGTTCTACACCATCCTCAGAATTCTCATTACTGAGTAATAACACAGAACACCAGATGAAGTACGTTCAGGGGACAGTTCCAGAACTGCGAACCACATATATAGATATATTTTTTAAAGTTTGAAGGCTTATAGCTTGTGGGACTTGTAGCAGAAGCAAGAAATCTCATATTTTTGAATCTGCTGGGCTCAGCAGCTCCCGGAGCCACCATCTTGGGTGAGACGGAGTTGGGGAAGGAACAGAGTCTCTATGGACTGACTCTTGATGGAACCTTAGAGATAAAGATGTGGGCAATCTTTTTATTGTGTGTGTATCTGTTCATTGGTTTCTTGCTGTCTGTGCACCTCCATTCTGGTGACTAGAAGGAGTACCTGAGTGACTGGACACCCCCACTCCCCACCCCCAGAGGGCTCTACTACACACGTGCACAGATCTCCTCAGAATTTAAAGGAACAATTTCCACTTAAAACCAAACATAAGTGCAAAACGACCACAGCTGGCCCTGAACTAATTATCACTAGGAAAAAGGCCAGAACGGGGTTTGTGGAGCAGGAAAGACAGACTGAAAATGAAACAGGCTGAAAATTAAATCCTGAGTTATGTCATAACGATCAACAGTGGTATCTTGAAATTTATCAGGTGGCCTTGAAGGCAAGAAGCTGATAGAGGACTTTAAAGTCATACTCATATTAGGCTACAGATTTTCCCCCCTCTTCTCTCTTTTCTGCGACTATAGACGACAGTATCCAATCTGTCTTTTTTGCTGTTGCTGTTTTGTTTTTTGATACTCTCTTTAACTTTTTCTCTCTATATATTCCCCAAGAAAAGACAGCAATTGCTGTCATGTGATCAAGCAACAATTACACCCTATAAAATCCCCAAATCCAGGCAAGAACCAATACCAGTTGTCATACATGAGGTAGGCAGCCAACACCTGTGACAATTACTCTTAGTTGAGTAACAGTACAGTGAAAAGGGAAGCCCATTTCCTGATCATATCCACCTGGAGGGAATCAGAAAGCATAAGAAATACCACAACACACACTCAATTAAGTATTACGGGCACAGCTAAACTACTGAATATGTCCAAGAAACAGAAGCAGATGACCATATCAGCATATGTCCAGAAATAAGATAAAGTGACTGAGACAAATGAGCTGGAGGTAGACCTACACTCCATACTGGAAGGAGGGCAGGCTTAGTAAATGCCTGAGACGGAAACCAGACAAATGATTATAAGATGTATCAAAACACCTTACAATGGAGCTGAGAAAATAAGGAAGAAGTCAGGGGCAATCAAATAAGATAGATACAGCACTGGAAACAATTCAAAACCTACAGAAAGACATCCAAATGATTAATAATAGAATATTAGAAATGGGCAATACACTGAAAGGGCAAAGGAGTAAAATTGAAGAGATGGAAGCCGGAACTAGTGATTTGGAAGACAAATCTCTCAATACTACTAAGATAGAAGAGCAAGCAGAAAACAGGATAAAAAAATCTGAAGACAGTCTAAGATTCATGTTGGAAAACATGAAGAGGAATAACTTAATTATTGGCATTCCGGAACAGGAACACTCACACAAGTCCACAGAAAAGATAGTTGAAGAGCTGCTGGAAGAAAATTTCCCTAACATTCTGAAAAGCAAAAAGATAAGCATTCAAGAAGCTCAATGAACCCCAGGAAGGATAGACCCCAAAAGAAAATCACCAAGACATGTCATAATCAAGCTCATAAAAATCAAAGATAAGGAGACAATCCTAAAAAGCATCTAGGGAAAAGAGAAGTATTACATACAAAGGCAAGCAAAACAGATTAAGCTCAGATCTCTCAGTAGAAACCATGCATGAAAGAAGGCAATGGGGAGACATACATAAAACCCTGTATGAAAAAAACTGCCAATGAAGAATCCTCTACCCAGCAAAGCTGTCAATCAAATATGAAGGTGTAATCAAAATATTCCAGGATAAACAGAAGCTAAGGGATTTTTCAAAGCCAATTGTGAGCTGTAAAACATCCTAAAGGTTTTGTGGACTCAGAACCAACAAGAAAAAACAACAACCATAGATTGACATACATGGCACCACCACCTGGAACTCAATTGTCAAATGGAAGAGTAGGGAACAGAACAAAACTATAAGAACAAATTCAGAGCATTTGGGAGGTCAGTCTATGATCAAAACAATTACAATGTGAAAGTAGGTAAACACACAGAAACAGATCCAGATGGTGAGAAGGTCAGGTAGATTGAAGGATAAAATAAACTGTATTAAATGGAGGGAAAAGTTAATGGAATATAAGGTAACTTCAAAGAAAATTAACACTTAACAACATACCAAGAAAATGAAAATCCAAGAAGAACATGGAAACATTAAAACTATTAGGAAACTCACAAGAAAAAAACACAAAAACATGAACTCAGCACAGGAAGACATGCAGAACAAAGAAACCAAGAGCACCGCAAAACAAACAAACCAACACACAAACGAACAGAATGACAGCAATTAATCCATACTTATTGATAATTACACTGATTGTAAATGGATTAAATGCACCACTTAAGAGACTGAGAGTGGAAGAATGAATAAAAAAACAAGACCCTTCAATATGCTGTCTGCAAGAGACACACCTTACACACAAAGACAACAACAGACTAAAAGTCAAAGGATGGAAAAAAAATATACAAGCTAATTGCAATAAAAAATATACAAGCTAATTGGCAATAGTAATCTCTGATAAAATAAACGTTAAGTTAAAAACCAGAATAAGAGATAAAAATGTACATTAGCTCATGATTAAAGGGACAATTGAACACGATAACATAACCGTAATAAATATCTATACTCACAATGAAAGACCTCCAAAATATATAAAGCAAACTCTAAAAGATTTGAAGAAAGAAATAGATGAATCTACAATACTAGTGGGAGATTTTAATACACCACTTTCAAAAATGGATAGAATAACCTGAAAGAAACTCAACAAAGACACAGAAGAACTAAACACAATCAGCCAACTGGACCTCATAGATGTGTACAGAGCTTTCAAACCACCAATAGCACAATACTCATTTTCTTTTCCAGTGGGCATAGAACATTCTCCAGAATAGACCATATGTTAGGCCACAAAAGAAGCCTCCATAAATTTACAAACATCAAAATACTACAAAGCATCTTATGAGACCACAATGCTATCAAATTAGAAATCAACAATAGGAAGACAAGGAAATAAGTCAAATACATGGAAACTGAATAACGCCTTGCTTAAAAGCTACTGGGTAGTAGAAGAAATAAAACGTGAATTCACAAAGTTCCTAGAAACAAATGAGAATGAAAACACAACATATCATAATCTTTGGGACACAGCAAAAGCAGTGTGGAGAGAGTAGTTTATTGTAATAAATCTCACACACATCCAAAAAGAAGAAAGAACCAAAATCAACACATTAATACACCATCTCCAACAATTAGAAATGGACCAGCAAAGTAAACCTACAGTCAACAGAAGAAAGGATCAGAGCAGAAATAAACGAGTTAGAAAACAGAAAAACTATAGAAAAGAATCAACAGGATAAGAAGATGGTTCTTTGAAATAATTAATAAAATCGACAAACCATTGGCAAACCTAACAAAAGAAAAGACGGAGAAGACACAAATAACACAATAAGAAATTACATAGGTGATGTCACAACAGAACGAATAGAAATAAAAAGGATAATAACAGAATATTATGAAGAGTTGTACTCCAATAAATTTGAAAACCTAGAGGAGATCAATACATTTTTACAAAAGCACGACCTACCTAAACTTACACAGAATGAAATAGAAAACTTGAACAGACCTATAATAAAGGAAGAAATTGACCAGATCATCAAAAACTCCCAACCAAAAAAAGTTCAGGTCCAGATGGCTCCACTGGTGAGTTTTACCAAACACTCAGGGAAGAGCTGTCACCAATTCTACTCAAATTATTCCAGAATACAGAAGAGGATGGAAAACTCCCTAATACATTCTATGAAACAAGCATAATCTTCATACCAAAACCAGGGAAGGACAATACTAAGAAGGAAAATTATAGACCAATATCCCTCTGCAAAAATTCTCAACAAAATCCTGGCCAACAGAATTCAACAACACAGCAAAAAAATAATACATCATGACCAAGTGGGATTCATACCAGGCATGCAAGGATGGTTCAACATCAGAATATCAATCAATATAATCCTCTATATAAATAAAAAAAGGAAAAGAACCACATGATTATATCGCTTTTGAAAAGGCATTTGACAAACTCTAACATCCATTTCTGATAAAAAACACTCAACAAAGTAGGAATTGAAGAGAAATTCCTCAATATAACCAAGAGCATATATACAAAACCAACAGCCTACATTACTCTTAATGGAGAGAAACTGAAAGCCCTCCCCTTGCGAACAGGTACCAGGCAAGGATGCCCTTTATCACCACTCCTATTCAATATTGTTTTGGAAGTCTTGGCTAGAATTATAAGGCACATAAGGAAATTAAACGCATCCAAACTGACAAAGAGAAAGCAAAATGCTGTTTGCAGCTGATAAGATCCTACACATAGAAACCCCAAAAACTCAGCAAAAAACTACTGGAACTCATTGGAAGATTAAGCAAGGTGGCAGGGTACAAGATCAACATACAAAAATTATTTGAATTCCTCTGTAATAATAATGACAACACTGAAAAGGAAATTAGGAAAGTGATACCATTTATAATAGCCACCTAAAGGATGAAATATTTAGGAATAAATGTAACCAGAGAAACAAAGGACCTATGCAAAGAAAACTACAAAACATTACTACAAGAAACTAAAAGAGACCTACAAAAATGGAAGAATATGCCATGCTCCTGGATAGGAAGACTTAACCTTGTGAAAATGTCAATACTACACAAAGCAATCTACACATATAATGCGATCCCAATATAGATTACAACGACATTCTTTAGAGATATGGAAAAAACAATTACAAACTTTATATGGAAAGGAAAGAGACCCAAGATAATCAAAGCACTGCTTAAGAAGAAGAACAAAGTTGGAGGCTTCTCACTCCCTGATTTCAATATTTGCTACATGGCTACTACAGTGGTCAAAGGAGCCTGGTACTAGTACAATGAAAGATATAGATCAATAGAACAGAATTAAGAATCCAGAAATTAACCCATCAGCATACAACTGATCTGTGACAAAGGGCCAAAGTACATTGAGTGGGAAAGACATAGTCTCTTCAACAGATGATGCTGGCAGAACTGGAAAGCGATATGCAAAAGATTGAAACAAGACTTTGACTTCATGCCATATACAAAGACCAACTCAACATGGATTAAAGACCTAAATGTGAATCCCAGAATTATAAATGTCATCAAGGAAAAAATAGGGTTCAAATTTAAGGGTTCTAATCCTGGGAACACATAGACTACAAAACATTGCAAAAATTACACAAACAAAAGAAGACAAAATAGCTGATTGGGATGTTCTAATAATTAGAAACTTATGCGCATCAAAGGATTTCACCAAAAGAGTAAAAAGGGAGCCCACAGAATGGGAAAAAATCTTTTGCAATGACATATCAGACAGGGGACTAATTTCTACAATCTATAGGAGACAACAACACATCTACAAGAAAAAGACAAGTAACCCAATTAAAAAAATGGGCATAGGACATGAACAGACACTTCACCAAAGAAGAAATTTGGGCAGCCAACAAACATATGAAGAAATGTTCATAATCATTAGCCATTGTTGTTGTTGTTGTTGTTAAGTGCCGTCAAGTCAATCCCGACCCATGGCGACCATGTATAGGGTTTCCGAGGAGCAGCTGGTGAGCTTGAACCACCGACCTTGCAGTTCAATCAGCTTTGCAGTCTGGCCATTAGAGAGATGCAAATCAAAACAACAATAAGATATCATCTCACACCAGCAATAACAGTGAAGTTCAAAAATTGCAAAGGATAATAAATGCTGGCGAGGATGTAGAGACACTGAGACCCTCCTACATTGCTGGTGGGATTGCAAAATGGTCCAACCACTCTGGAAAACAGTATGGCATTTCCTCAGAAAATTTGAAGTAAAAATACCATATGATCTAGAATTTGCTGTGCTTTGTATACACCCACAAGAAATATGAGACATAACTTCAGTAGATATATGTACACCAATGTTCATAGCAGCACTATTCACAATAACAAAAAGATGAAGACAGCTTAAGTGCCCATCAATGGAAGAATGGATAAACAAACTTCAGTACATGCACACAATGGAATATTATGTTACCTTGAAGAATAACAAGGAAGCTGCAAGCCACCGCATAACATGGATGAACCATGTGGACATTATGCTGAATGAAATTAGTCAGTCACAAAAGGACAAATATTGCATAAAACCATTATGTAAAAGCTTAAGAAAAGATACCCATACTAAAGTGGAAAAAAAGAAAAAAGTTTGTTGGTTACTGGTGGGGTTGGAGTTGTGGCAGGGGCAGTGGGGGAGTCTTGGGGAAAGGGAGGGTGGCAACAGTAGAGCACAGGATAGGGGCAGACACATCATAGTTTGGGTGTGGGGGAAGGCAGTACACAAGAAGGGGGAGAGGATGGAAGAATAAGGTAGATGGGGAACACTGAGACAGACTTGCATGGGCTAAAAGTGAGAGGTAAATAGTGATTCATGCTCAACCTTGGAACAACAGGGCTCTGTGATACAGGGATCAAGGTATAGTTTGAAGAGGAGAAATGATACTAAGATGCTTGACTGTCTTATGCATATTGGTTTCCCTTTCCTACTATTGTAGAATGGACACTTGATTTGGATAGAAAGGAATGTCGGGAAACATGATTACAGAAAGCTTGTAAGCCCATCTTCAGCCTATAACTGATTGGAATACCTGAAAGGGGTTCTAGAACTTGCCCAGTGAAATAGGGCTCCTGCAGAAACTTTGCAGTGTATAGGAGATTATGTGGCATCCTGAGCCCTATGTAAAACCTTCTGGAATGCCTGAAAGTGGTTCTAGAACTTGCCCAGTGAAATAGGGCTCCTGCAGAAACTTTGCAGTGTATAAGAGATTAGGTGGCATCCTGAGCCCTATCCAGAACATTCTGAGGTGGGACATTCCCACTAGAAAGGACAAGCAGACCAGCCAGGGACATCTAGATCAACAGAAGGTACATCTTCAAAGAAAGATCATCAGGAAAAACCCAAAACAAAAATGGCAGTATAACTGGCTACTATAAGAATAAGCAAGTTGTTTTCCGGGAAGCCATCAAAGCAAGCAATCAAGTTCCTTCAGGACAAAACCCTCTCTAAGATGGAAACTCAAAGGGATCACATGAGGAGGCATGTAAGCTTGCTGATGACCACATTGGTATACTGGTGAATGGAATGGGGGAAAGGCAGCAATGAAGAAATGGGCTGAGTTCAACCATGTTCCGCAGACTCCTGTTGACCTGGAGATGAGAGAGAGAAGAGGAAGGGCTGGTTGGTCCAAAGTGTGATGAGACCTGGGGACACCTGAACCCATGGACAAGGACATAGCCATGGAGGTCTAGAGCTGAGAGTGAAGAATCCAGCTGATATGAAGTGAGAGGAGGCACACAAGAACACCTAAAGTTGCAGAGAGTACCCATTTGGCCTAGCCTCGATGGCTTGATAATCAGAATTCGACTAGATGAAGATTTAAAAGAGAGAACAAAACAATTTTTGATAAAGGAAATGAGGGTAAATTACTACAATTCGATGAACTTGACCTATACTCATGGAGGTTGTTGTTGTTGTTGTTATGTGCCATGGAGTGGGTTCCATGGAGGTAGTAACTCTAAATACTAACAGAGAGGGAAGGAGTTTTCACATCAAGTATCAGTGCTATCCCCTCTGTACACAAGGCAGATAGGGATGGGTAACTTAGATACTGGCTACTTAAAATGAGAGGGAGATAAAGGTAAAAAGTGACTGGCTTACAAGGTTTTGAGGGGGAGTTTAATTGAATAGTGTGTTGGGGAAGAAAGAGTCACCACTGAATAGTTGTCATATTGTCTAGATGGGTCTGGTGAAAAGAGATGGGGATAAGAGTCTTATGATTCAATCGTGAGTAATTGTTATCATAACTAAATGCAACTGTCACAATTGTAAAGGTAGAAGTTTTGTAACAAAAACAGGAGAGTAGTTAATCTTACAGTCCAGAAACAAAGGACCCTAGGACTGTCAAGGGAGAAGAGAACAAGAGGAATGCGGGACCTTATCCAGAGAAGCAGTGACACCAGAGATGGGAACTTGGAGAACAGAACGGGAGCAGCTGAGAACTTAGATTCTTGGGAGGAGAGGGACTAAGAGCTGGTGGCCAGGAGGCAGACTTGCAGAATGTGCCCTTTGGTGGTGTAAATTATTATATATGCCTGAGTGCCTCAAAAAAAAA
>NW_006408631.1:7324047-7349075 GCF_000296735.1 Chrysochloris asiatica
TCCTCTGAGGAAGTTTTACTGCCTTGGTTCTAGGGGGAAAATCTTGACCTTAGAAATTTAGGGGAATATTGCATTTCTCTGTGGACATCCAGGGCTCATGTTTGGAATTAAATAAATATAACTGAACACTAAGATGAAAAACAATTTGCTATTAACTGCCAAGTGGCTAGATCTGTTACACTCCGGCCTATAGGGCCTCGAACCTCTGCACGATCTGCAACATTGGGCTGCATCAACATTTTCTCCATTTATCATGATGTTATTTATTAGTCAAGTTTTGAGGGTTTTTTGTTTGTTTGATTGTTGTTTGTTTTACATTGAGGTACAATCCATACTGAAGGCTGCAGTCTTTGATCTTCATCAGTAAGAATTTAAATCCTCTGTGCTTTCAGCATGCAGGGTTGTATCATCTGCACATCACAGGTTGATAATGTGTCTTCCTCCAATCTTGATGTATTTCTTCTTCATATAAGCCTCGGATAATTTGCTCAGTGTACAGATTGATTTAAGTATGGTAAAAGAATACAACCTTGGCATATACTTTTCCTGATTTTAAATCCTTTAGTATCCCTTTGTTCTGTTCTGATAACTGTCTCTATGTATTGATTTATATACAGATTCCTCATGAGCACAAATAAGTGTTCTGGAATACCCATTCTTCACAATATTATTCACAGTTTGTCATGATCCATGCAGTCAAAGATCTTTGCATAGTCAATAAAGCATAAGTAAACATTTTTCTCCTTCTAACCAAGATTCATCTAACTTGAGCAATTGTATCCCTAGTTCTGCAGCCTCTTCTGTATCTGGCTTGAAATTGTGACAATTCAATGTCAATGTATAGCTGCAACCATTTTTTACTTAACTTCAGCAAAATTTTACTTCATATGTTATTAATGATATTGTTCCATGATTCCTATATTACTCAGGTCACCTCTCTTTGGAATGGGCACAAATATGCATCTTCTCCATTTAGTTGGGCAGTAAACTGCCTTCCAAATTTCTTGGCATAGATGCATGAGCCCTCCCAGAGCTTCATCAATTTGTTGAAAGATTTCAATTTGTATTCTAGCAATTCCTGGATCCTTGTTTTTCTCCAATGCTGCTTAGACTTTTTCCACTGGCTCTTGACCATATGGTACCTCATGAATGGTTGAATATCAGCCACTTATTTTTGGTACTCTATGTATTACGTCCTTCTTCTTTTGATACTTTCTGCATCATATTTTTCCCATAGACTCTTTCAAATTTTCAAGTAGAGGTGTGAATTTTCACTTCAGTTATTTCTACTTGAGAAATGCTGAATGTGTTTTTCCCTTTGGTTTTCTAACTGCAGGTCTTTGCATTGCACATTTATTATAACACTCTCTTGACTTCATCAGTTTTTGTTTTTGTTTTTCCATTTGCTTTAGCTTCTCTATGATCAAGAGCAGTTTCAGAGTCTCTTCTGACATCCATCTTGGTCTTTGCTTTCTTTCCTGTCTTTTTTTTTTTAATTTAAGGTTTTTATTGTGGATTGAGTGAAAGTTTACAGGGCACATCATCAGTTTCACATTCAACAATTCATATAACTTGTTTCATTACATTGATTATAATCCCCTCTATATACCATCAGTTAAAAGTATTTCTCTTTATACACTTTAGCTTTTTTTAAAAAACACACAAACAAAAAAACCCACTCAGGCATATATAATAAATTACATCTCCAAAGGGCACATTCTGCAAGTCTGCTCCTGGCCACCAGTTCTTAGTCCTTCTCTTCTTAGTTGATGAATCTAGAGTCCTCCATGCCCCCATCTCTACCTCCATCTCTGGTGCTGCTGCTTCTCTGGATAAGGTCCCACATTCTATTTGTGTGTTCCTCTCTTGATGGTCCTAGGGTCCTTTGTTTCTGGACTGTAAGATTAATCACTCCTCTTTTTTTTGTTACAAAACTTCTACCTTTACAATTGTGACAGTCGCAGTTAGTTATTTTCCTGTCTTTTTAATGCCCATTTTGTTTCTTCCTCTACAATATTTTGGATGTCATCCCACAACTCCTCTGAATTTCAGTCATTAGTGTCTAAAACATCAAACCTATTCTTTATATAGTCCCTAAATTAAGTTGAGATATATTCAAGGTCATATTTTGGCTATCGTGGATTTGTTTTAAATTACTTCAGCTTCAGACTCGACTTGCATATGAGCAATTGATTGTCTGTTCCATAGTCTACCTTTGGCCTTGTTTAGGTTGATGATATTAAAACTTTTCCACTGTCTTTTTCCACAGATGTCAATTTGATTCCTATGTATTCCATCTTATGAGGTCTATGTGTATAGTTAGTTTTTATGTTTTTTTAAAACAAGATATTGGCAATGAATAAGTCAGTGATCTTGAAAAATTCTACCATGTAGTTTCCAGCATAATTTCTGTCATGAAGGTCTTATTTTCTATCTGCTTGTCCTTTCTCTTTGTTTCCAAACTTCACATTCCAATCACCAATAATTATTAGTGACTCTTCATTCAATTTCAGAATGAAGAATTTGGTAGAATTCTTCAACGTCATCATCACAGTATGTAAATTTGAATAATAGTGATATTAATTGGTCTTGCTTGTAGGCATATGGTATTCTCCTATCACAGACAGCAAAATACTTTAGGAGAGATCTTGAAATGTTCTTTTTACATTCAATGAGATGCTGTTCCTCTTCAATTTGCCATTCCTAGCATAGTAAACCATTAGATTGTTGGAGTCAAAATGGCCAACCAATCCATTTTAGTTCACTAGCTCCGGTAGCATAGTGGTTATGAATCAGGCTACGAATTGCAAGGTCAGAAGTTCGAAACTACCAGCTGCTCTGCGGGAGAAAGAGGAGGCTTTCTGCTCCCATAAAGATTTACAGCCTCAGAAACCCTATTCAGGGTCGCTATGGGTTGGAACCGACTTGATGGCACTTAACAACAACAATGTATAGGATATTGCTATTTATTCCATTTAACTTTTGACAACCTGTAATTTTCTGGATTCATACTTTGTACATTCCATGTTCTGATTCTTAATCTATGTATGTAGCAATTTCTTCTCATTTTGAGTTGTGTCCCATTAGCAAATGAAATTCCCAAAAAGCTTTTCTTCATTTCTGTCATTAAAGTCCACTGCACTTTGAAGAGGCAGCTTTTCCTCAGTTGTATATTGAGTGCTTTCCAGCCTGAGGGGCTCATATTCTGGCACTATATCCAGTAATGTTTTGCTACTATTCATAGTGTTTTCATCTTATGGTGCTTATCTAACAATTTTCAGTTGTATTTTTAAGTTTTTCAGTGGCTAAACATCCGTAAGTAGTCTGACTTTCATTCTTTCTTATCTGTTTTAGTCTGCAAGCTCTGCTGAAACCTGTCTGTCATGGGTGACACTAACGACACTTAAAATAATAGTGACATAGCTTCCAGCATCGCAGTAACATGTAAACCACCACAGTACAACAAACTGGCAAACATGTGTGCAGGTCCATGAGAGATTTAATATTTTTTACCAACACCATAAATTCTAGGCACCAGTTCTTCTTTAAGGAGCTCTAGGAGCATAGTGGTTACAACCAGTCTGCTAACCTTAATGTCAGCACTTCGAAACTACCAGCCATTCTGTGGGAGAAAGAAGAGGCTTTCTGCTCCCGTAAAGATTTACAGCCTCAGAATCCCTATACAGGGTTGCTATGAGTCGGAACCAACTCCATGACACACCACCACCACAGTTATTCTTTGACCTTCCATATTCAAAATCCAAATTCCACATGCAAATGAGGTGATTGAAAATACCATGGCTTTAGTCAGACACTCCTTAATTCGCAAACTAACACCTTTGCTTTGGAATATTTTAAAGACATTTTGCAACAAATTTGTCCAAAGTAATGTGTCAATTGATTTCTTGATTGCTACATTTTCATGCTATTGCTCTATAGGATAAAAATGTAATGCTAAAAGCAAAGTCGGTCATTCAAATTTACTAGTCACTCCTAAGGAGCTCTGGTAGCATAGTGGTTACGAATCAGGCTGCTAAACTCACAGTCAGCAGTTTGAAACTACCAGCTGTTCCGCAGGAGAAGGATGAGACTTTCTGCTCCCGTTAAGATTTACAGCCTTGTAAACACTGTGAAGGGTCACTACAAGTCAGAACAGACTCCATGGCACATAACAACAACAACAACAACAACAACCTTGACAATCCTATTCAGGGTCACTATGAGTCTGAGCAGACTCGACTGCACTTAAGAGCAACAGTACATTTTCATTTAAAAAATGTATAAAAGCAGCTGAGATCTAGAATGTTCTGTCAGTTTTCAATGAAATAATCACTATATGATCATTTTTTGTTAATTTTGTGCTATTTCATAACTAAGAGTTTGGAAGTTAAAGTGATTCTAACCTGTTCTGGAACATCTCCCACTTGATAATAGTGACAGTATTCAATCAAAAAGAATTTATAAATATAAGCTTAAGAATTTATAATACACATAAGTCATATGTTTCAGCAAATGAGACAAAAGTGTCTTCCATTTTTATAATAATTTGCTTTATAATGGCCACTTGATTGATCAAGTTTATTTAGTATACCATTCTCTTCTGTGAAAACTATATTTGAAAAATGCAAAGTCTCAGTAAGATAGGCCCATGGCTGGTCTAATTAGGTTTTACAAAGGCACCAGAGATTTATCATTATGATTTATTCAATTTTAGCTTTTTTGAAACTTACTTAAGGCCAAACCAAAACCAAACCTACTGCCGTCAATTAGATTCTGAGTCATAGCAACCCCGTACAACAAAGTAAAACTGCCTCATAGTGTTTCCAAGACTATCAGTCTTTACTGAAGCAGACTGCCACATCTTTCCCTTTCAGAGTGGCTGTTGGGATAGAAGTGCTGATGGATCAGTTAGCAGTCAAGTGCTTTAACCAAACTTGGCTTCATAAAACTTACTTAGCAATGGTAAATGATCTAAATAATTTAAATACCAATACTAAAGCTAAATTCTTTATTTGATGCTTACAAGCATTTACTTATTTTTGCTAATAGTCTTTAATTCTTTTTCTTTCTTTTTTCCTTACATTTTATTTACTTTGATATTGTTGAGAATATACATAGAAAAGCATATAATAACTCAATAGTTTCTACATGTAGGTGAGATGAGTACTTGAGTGTCTATGCTTGAGCCAACCAAAAACCAGTTGGAGAGCTTGCTAAAATACTTTTTAGGGCACCAAGTCCAGAGTTTCTGATTTAGCAGGTCTGGGGGTTGGTACCTGAGAAGTAGCATTTCTGAGAAGTTCTCAAATGATGCTGGTGATGCCAGACTGGGCCTTCAACTTGAGCACCATTGTTGTGGTGCAAAAAGCCGGGCACTGGAAGTTAAGAAATCTGCCTTCATTTCACTTCAAAACTTCCTGCCAATAAAATATTTGTTAATATTGGTTTGTACAAGTCTCTGAGTTTCTGCTTCCAAACCTATACGTAGGAGTGCAATTTCTGGATAGGTCTATTTCTAGTTTTTCGTTTTTGTTTTATTAAAACTTTTTATTGTGAATTCTATGAAGGTTTTCAGACATGATCATAAGCTTTACAGTCAACAAATCATACCTTTTATATACACTTTGTTTCATCTCAATAATTACAATACCCTCCCTACAACAAGTTACCCTACTTGCTCCCTGTGGTTTCCCCATTTACATCTTATAGTTCACAAATTAACAAAGCAAAAATATTTGGTGCACACATACGGAACAAAATGAACCAAAAATACATATACCCATTTAAAAGTCCAAAGGACAAATTCTATAAACCCAGCCTCCTGCCTGAAGGCACACAGCCTTCCTCAGTCCATGGGTCTATGGCCAGCAGCTGTTCTGTCTCTCCATGCCACCATCTCTACTGTTGCCACTTTTCTAGGTAGGAATCTCATGCTCCACTAATGCTCTTCCTTGATGATCCTGGGATCATCTGTTCCTGAAATAAAAGATTAACTACTCCCCCTTTTTAGTTACACATCTTCTACAATTACAGTTTTGACAATCACAATTAATCCTTTAAGCAATTACTGAAAATTGAATCATAAAATCCTATCAGCATCAACCTCCACCCTCTTTTACCAGATCCATTTGAAAAAGAGGAAAATTATTCAGTGGGGAGTCTACCTTACCTCCCTCATTCTGAAACTAAGCACACTCATTAAAACTTGTAAGCCAGCCACTTCATGAGACTGAGAGTGAAGGGGAGAGCTAGTCTGAAGTTCAGGAAGATGTGTGTGAACTCTAAAACTTGCAGTTGGCACCCATTTGATCTTGCTTGGATGGTTAGGGCTGAGCTAACCAGGACCCAACTAGATGAAGATAAAGATGTTTCATACTGTGAGCAATTGTAATTTGCTACAATTTAATGAACTGGACTTTTATGTAGGAATGTCGTTGCTCAAAATTCCAACTGGAATAGCAGATTCTTCATGTCAAGAAATATGCTTGTCTCCTTAGTGTATGGGGTTGATGTTGTTGTTAAGTGCCATCGAGTTGGTTCTGGCTCATTGTTGTTATTAGGTTCCATCAAGTCAGTTCTGACCCAGAGAGATCCAGTATAGGATTTCTGAGGAGCATCTGGTGGGTTTGAATGACTGACCTTGTGGTCTAGTGCAAGTGTCTGTATACAGTTTACGAGAAGCAGCTGGTGAGTTAGCAGTTTAATGTTGATCCTACAGTGCTACAACAGAAATCCTGGGTTGACAGGGATAAGCAATTTAGACACTGGCTCTTTTCAGTTCTTTGAAGATCCGCCACACTGCTTTCCACAGTGGTTATACCACTGTTAATTTCCACAAGCATTTGATAAAGATTCCAATGTCTCCACAGCCTCACCAGCATTTGCTAATTTCTGTTTTTGTTTTTTATCTAAGCTGGGTTATATAATGAAAAATGTGGCATCAGGATTGGAGGAAGACTCATTAAAAACCTGCGATATGCAGATGATACAACCTTGCTTACTGAAAGTGAAGAGGACTTAAAATATTTACTGATGAAGATCAAAGAGCACAGCCTTTGGTATGGAATGCATCTCAATGTAAAGAAAACAAAAATCCTCACCACTGGACCAATAAACAACATTCTTATCAACGGAAAAATGATTGAAGTTGTCAAGGACTTCATTCTTCGAGGATCAAATATCAATACTCATGGAAGCAGCAGCAAAGAAATCAAACGAAGTATTGCATTAGGCAAATCTGCTGCACAAGAATTTTTAAAGTGTTGAAGAACAAAGATGTCAGCTTGAGGACTAAGGTGCACCTGACCCAAGTCATGGTATTGTCAATACTTTCATATGCATGAAAAATCTGGACAATGAATATGGAAGATTGTAGAGTGCTCCTTGGAGGTCAGGATGGCCAAACTTCATCTCTCATATTTGGACATATTGTCAGGAGAGACCAGTCGCTGGAGAAGGATATTATGTTTGGTAAGATGGAGGGTCAGAGAAAAAGAGGAAGACTCCCAGCAAGATGGATTGGCAAAGTGGCAGCATCAATGGGCTCAAGTGTGGCAACAATTGTGAAGTGGGCCCAGGACTGGGCAGTGTATTATTCTACTGTGCATAGAGTCGCTATGAGTTGGTAATGACTTAATGGCACCTAACAACAACAACAACAACAACAACAACAATCTTAGCCATCTATGTTGGAATGAAGTGCTATCTCATTGTCATTTTGATTTATGGCTCTCTAACAGCTAATGACATGGGCATTTCTTCATGTGTTTGGTAACTATGAGAATAACCTCTTTGGTGAGATGTCTTTTCAAGTTCTTTGCCCATGTTAATACTGGGTCTATTTGACTTTTGTAAAGTTGTTGAAATTTATTATGTATTTCAGTTATTAAATTCTTGTCATTTTGTATAGTGTCGAAAGTATTATCCCAGTAGTATCTTGTTTTCCCCCCACTTTTTTGGTAAAGTCTTTTGATGAACAAAATCTTTTAATTTTGTGAGGCCCATAAAAATCCATTGTTGAAATCTACACCTGACAGCATCATCTCTTCTTGTTTTTCTAAGAATTTTGTGGTTTTAGTTTGTACTTGTAGATTCTTAATCCTTTTTGAGTTTGTTTTTGTTTATGGCATGAGGCATTGATCCTATTCCACTCCTTTGCATGTATAAATTCAAGTTTTCCAATGCCATTTATTAAAGAAACTTTCCCCTCATCAAATGGATTTAGCACTCTTGTCAAAAATCAGTTGATCATAGATCTGCGGGCTTCTGAATTCTCAGTTTTATTCCATTGGTGTATATGTCTACTGTTATACCGGTAGCCAGCTGTTTGGATTATTGTATCTGTAAAGTATATTTTTGAATCAGGAAATATGAGTCCTCCTACTTTCTTCTTCTCTTTAAACATCGTTTTAGATTAGGATTGACTTTTTCTATTTTGTAAAGAAAGTTGTTGGATTTAATTGTCTTAAAAGGTTAAAAATTTGCAATTTATATACTTCCCAAGCTCATAATTACTAAAAGCCCTTGCAATTCATTGCTTCAGAATCTCTAAAGAATCAAGTCGTGACTCTCCTTGAATTCAAAGGGAAGTAAGCAGGTGTAAAATACATTAGAGATCCCAGCTGAAAAATCTATCATAGGATCAGGATTGAATTTCATACCTCCCAGATCTCAGTGGCAGTTTAAATTACTCAAAAAAGTAGAATGGACTTGGCAGCAAATAGAAGAGAAATAATATAAAGAAGTTGCCTTCCTGATGGCAAGAAGGTAGTAATTAGCTGTAGTCAATTGACCATGGTGTCCCCTGAGACTGTGGTCCTGAGCCCCCAGGCCCAGCAACTCATCACTAAAAGGCTCTTTTGTGTGAGGTTAAGAGCATGTATCCTGAGTTTGAAGTCCTGCTCCTCTGCTTAATAACAGTGAAACCATGGTCAAGCTACTTAGCATGTTTCAGTTTTTGCAACTGTAAAATGAGAATAATAAAAACATTTAACTTACAGAAATGTTAGTTAATATAAGTACAACTTAATATAAGTATCAGATTAGTTAATATAAGTACAACCCTTACAATAGTGCCTATCACATGGGAAAGGTACAGAAGTTTTACCTGATTTTGTTATAACTCAGTCTTGTCTTGTACATACCTAGAGACCAAAATGTGGGCCATAAAGGAGGAAAGATTATAAGACACTTCCGTTTTATAACTATCTAATAAACATTGTGTTGTTATTGTTAGTTACTGCTGAGTCACTCCTTGACTCATGGTGAGTCCATGTGCACCATAGTGTAAAACTACTCCATAGGGTTTTCTTGGCTGAGATCTTTATGGAAGTAGATTGCCAGGGTTTTACTTTTGTGGTGCTATTTGGTGGGTTCAGTCTACCACCTTTCATTTATTAACCTATTGCAAAGCACTTGCATTAAGAGAAATCCTATTACATAATTACATAATTTTGGATTGCATTAAGATTTCAAGAAAAATTTCTTATATTAAAAGTTTAGAACATCAGATCTCATCACTCAACTAACTGACAACTCTTTCCCTTAATTCCTTAATAAGACTGACATTTCTTTCCCTTAATTCCTTACAGTTTTTGTTTATTGTTGTTGCTAGGTGTCATCAACTTGGTACCGACTCACAGTGATCTTACATATAACCGAACGAAACACTGCCCTGTCCTGTGCCATTTTCACAGTTGTTACATTTCAGCCCATTGCTGCTGCCACTGTGTCAATCGCTCTCATTCTGGGTCTTCCTCTTTCTCGCTGACCTTAACAAGCATGATATCCTTCTTGAGGGATTCATCTCTCCTGATAAACATGTTCCAAGTATGAGAAATGAAGTTTTGCTATCCTAACTTCTAAAGTGCATTCTGGTTGTACTTCTCGTAACAGATTTGTCTGTCCATCGTACTTTTAATATTCTTCTCCAATGTCATAACTCAAATGCATCTATGGTCTTCCTTATTCGTTGAACAACTTTCACATGCAATTGAAAATATCATGGCTTGGGTCTGGTGCACCTTAGTCTTCAAATTTACATCTTTGCTCTTGAAAACTTTTAAAGAGGTTTCGGGCTGCAGATTTGCCTAACACAATACATTATTTGATTTCTTGACTGCAGCTTCTGTGTTGAGAGTGGATTCAAGAAAAATGAAGTCTCTGATTTCAATCTTTTCTCTATTTATCAGAATGCTATATACTGGTCTTGTTGTGAGGAATTCTATTTTCTTTACACTGAGGTGCAATCCGTGCTTAAGGCTACAGTCTCTAGTCTTCATCAGTAAGTATTTTAAGTCCTCTTTGCTTCAAGGAAGAAAGGTTGTACCATCTGCATATTGCATATATTTAACGAGTCTTCCTCCTTCCTGATGCTACGTTTTTCTTCATATAATCCAGCTTCTTGGATTATTAAAACATCTTCCTGATATTCTCTGCTTTCAGCCAAGATCCATCTGATGTTAACTATGACATCACTAGTTCCATGTCCTCTTCTGAATCCAGCTTCAATTTCAGGCACATCCCTGTCAATGTACTGTTGCAGCCATTTTTAAATTATCTGCAGCAAAAGTTTAGGTGTATGTGACATTAATGATATTGTTTGATGATTTCCGGATTGTGTTTGGTCATCTCTCTTTGGAATGCCCACATATCTGGATCTTTTAAAATTGGTTGGCCATGTAGCTGTCTCCTAAATTTCTTGGCATAGATGACTTTTTAAGATATGTTTTTATTATTTTTTAATTTAGCGTTTCTTAATATTGAGAGTTAAGCTGAATTAGTTGGGAAATACAAAGACATCATTTTCTGATCACTATAGTAAATAAGGTAGCAGATAAAAATCCCAACAACTTTTAATTAGAGCTGTGCACATTAGAAAAATATGTGTTAGATAATTAAAGTTCTAAAATCTTGTTTTATTTGAGCCTCTCGTTATCAAGTTTTACATTTATTTTTAATTGGAACTGAAAATTGAAAACAAAGCTATTAGTTCCTTTTTGTGTTTTGTACTTTTCTTCTATATTATTTATTAGTAAGCATAGAAATGCCACAAATCAGGAAATAAAGCTATGGAGGAGTGTGAGAGTTCAATTTGTTACAATTACATGATCTCTTAAATAATTTCAAGTTAGTTTCTGAGAATGTGAACTTAATCAAAACTTTAGTCTGAGTCTATGCTACACCAATTCCATTTTGTACAAGTTGCATAAGCACTTTAAGCCTTACTTTTCTCATATGTCAAATAATGATAGTAGTAGTATTTGTTTCACATGGTATTTGTGAGATTTAAATTAGGTAATTCATGAAAATCTGTAGTAAGTACGCTTCTTAGCATATAATTGTTCAATAAATGTAGACAGCTTTGAAGAAGATTCTGCAGTTGAGGACTATTATTTCTGTTTCATCTACACCTTTGCCTTTTATCATTGATAGGTTAATTTATTACAGACATTCTTCTGTTTCAGAGTCACTCCTCTTCTTTCTCTTTTCCAGGATTCTTCTCAATCTATTATTCTTAAGTAAATATTTCTCAAGCCTGAACAGATTTCTGTTCCATATCTTACAATGTTTCAGTTCTCTTCCAAAGAACTGAAAATTCTTTTTCTTTATTTCAGATAGTATTTTACTGAGTTTTTGATGAAAGTTTACAAAACAAGTGAGGCTCCTGTTTGACAACATCACCACAAATTGCCCAGTGACATTAGTAACATTTATCACAATGTGTCAACATTCTCTTTGTGTTCTTTGTTTAGCTTTCAGTACTATGACTTCCTGCCTCCTTGTCTTCTTATCTTTGTTTTTGAGAAATTATTGGTGTTTTGATCTCTTACTGATGGTTTTTAATTAGGGCATTTATCTATGGGTGTTGTTATTAAGTGCCGTGGAGTCGGTTCTGACTCATAGCAACCCTGCACAGCATTTCTGAGGCTGTAAATCTTTAAAGGAGCAGAAAACCTCCACTTTCTCCTGTGGAACAGCTGGTAGCTTCGAACTGCTGACCTTGCGGTTCACAACCTGGTTCATAACCACTACACTACCAGAGCTCCTTATCTTTATTTTGTGTGCCAGTCTGTCATTATTTTGCTACAAGATGATCTAGGGGATAGTCTCAATTCTAGATTTAAAGAGTGCCTTAGGGCACTAGTCTCAGTGGGGTGCTCTGTTCTCTGCATTTCCAGTCAGTCTTACTTTTTTCCTTTTAAATAAGACTGAGTTCTGCTTCTTACTTTTTTCTCCCATTCTATCTGGGACCAACCATTGTTACTGTAATATCAGTCAGTGGTGGTAGCCAGACACCATCTTCTGTTCTAGTCTCAGAGTAAATGAAGTTATGGCTCATGTACACTTGTTTTTTCTCTGCAGTTTTGGTTGCCTTTATATTCTTCTGCTTCTAGTGAGTAGAGACCCGTAACTGAATGTTAGGTGACCACTTGCTAGCTTTTAAGACCCCAATTGCTACTCACTTCACTAGGATTCTGATTTTTTGTTGTTTTCCCACTATGTTATGCCAACTGGCTGTGTTATACCATGGAACTATGGTTTTAAACCTTCAATCACAGAAAACCAATGTTGGAAGGTACTCAATTAAGTCTTCAATGAATATATGTGCCTGCACCACATTCTATATTTTTAGATGCATATAGCTCTGGTATTGTTGTGGTGCTTTAGGATAAGCTCTGGTCTACTAACCAACAACATTCTTATCAACGGAGAAAAGATTGAAGTTGTCAAGGACTTCATTCTTCTTGGATCAACACTCATGGAAGCAGCAGTCAAGAAATCAAATAACATATTGCATTAGGCAAATCTGCTGCACAAGACCTTTTTAAAGTGTTGAAGAGCAAAGATGTCAGCTTGAGGACTAAGGTGCGCCTGACCCAAGCCATGGCATTTTCAATAACCTCATATGCATGCGAAAGTGAATAAAGAAGACCATAGAAGAATTGATGCATTTGAATTATGGTGTTAGAGGAGAATATTGAAAGTGTCATGGACTGCCAAAAGAACCAACAGATCAGTGTTGGAAGAAATGCAGCCAGAGTGCTCCTTGGAGGCCAGGATGGCCAAACTTTGTCTCTCATACATCGGACATACTGTCAGGAGGGACCAGTCATTGGAGAAGGATAGAATGTGTGGTAAGATGGAGGGTCAGAGAAAAAGAGGAAGACCCCCAGTGAGATGGATTGGTAAAGTGTCAGCATCAATGCGCTCAAGCGTGGCAACAATTATAAGGTTGGCCCAGGACTGGGCAGTGTTTCGTTCTGTTGTACAGAGGGTCGCTATGAGTCGGTATCAACTCAATGGCACCTAATAACAACAACAACAAATCGAACCATAAGGTCGGTGGTTCAAACCCACCAGCCACTCTTCAGAATCCCTATACTCAATGGTATTTAACAACAATGTAACCCTGGTGGCAATTCGGGTTAGGTGTTGGCTGCTAACTGATAGATCAGTAGTTAAAACCCACCAGCTGCTGTTAGAAGAAAGAACAGGTTGTTTTCTTCTATAAAGATTTAGTTTTATAAACCTAATATAGGGTCAACTTAAATTGGAAACACCTTGATGTCAATTGGCTTTGGTTAGGTATAGCTACTTTTATCTTTTCTCACCTATGTATGCTTCTGTGTCTACCCATATACCATTTTGCCAATACTCATCCATATATGCTCACATGCTTGTTACAACTTTGGTTGCGCTGTGGTTACTACATGCACATTTGGTGCCACTTTTCCCATCACCAAAAATAAACCATTCTCTACTATATAAAGCATACTTTCTTTCCCCACCCTCCTTTCTAGTAATCCCCGATGAACACTGGTTTCTCTGTATCTATTCTTGACTTTTTATTAAAGCATGCTCATGCAATATTTGTCTTTATAATCTTGACTTATTTCACTTAGTGTTATGCCCTCCAGGTTCATTTGTGCTTCACGGATTCATTTGTGATCTTTATGGTTGTATAGTATTCTATTGTATACATGTACTACTACAGTGTGCTTGTCCATCATCCACTGATGGATATCTTCAGTTGTTTCCATTAATTTGTTATTGTGAATAAAGTAGCTGTGACTACAGGCTTGTATATGAATGTTCACGCCATTGTTTTTAGGTCTCTGTGGTACTAGCAGGTCCCTTTCTTGATCCCCTCTCACGAACTGAAGATGAGTATGAACCAAGAATCTAATGAAAGAAGACCACTGAACCCTTTTCTGGCTCCAAAGATCTAACCTCAGAGAGCACCCATTATATATGCCCCACCCCACTCCCACTAACCCCCACAACCACCTGTGCTCCATTGAGCTGGAGATGGAAATGAGGGTAGAGAGAAGGATTGCCTTTTCCATGCCTTTATTCTTAACGCGAACTGTTGCATATACTGACCCTGCACCTGGGGAAGTTGAGGAATAAGATCCTTAAGTTTTAGCCCCAATCCATCCTCTCCTTACCTACAGAGTCCCAAAGTGGTTATTGCAGGCAATTTTCCCTCTTTCCCTGGTCTAGAACACCATCAGGCCCAAAAGAATGGAAGACGTTAACTATCTTTCCTTTCCACTGATCCCCAAACAATTCAACCCAGGAGGGAATATGGAAACCCGCTCTCCTCCAATATCCTGGCTCCTTGGGCTTGTGGATGTCTCCTAACCAATTCACTACAGTGAGTGACCCCAGCTTTCTGCCTGTCCCAAGATACCCTTCCTTACCATGACCACACTGGGTGTACATATATATTTTGCATATGTGTACATTAAACCTGCACTGTCTTTCTGCCCTTCTTTGAGGTGTCTGACATTACCTTATTGTTTAGGCCAGAGTGGGGTTGGAGGGAATGCTACAGTAACAGTCGTAACAGAATCAAAAGGCAGCATAGTCAAAACAAAGAAGCTTTTACTAATAACATGCAAACACAAAATAAACCAAAAAAAAAAAAAAGCTGGACAGTGAATAAGGAAGACTGTAGAAGAATCGATGCTTTTGAGTTATGGTGTTGGAGGGGAATATTGAAAGTGCCATGGGCTGCCAAAAGAACCAATAGATCCGTTTTGAAAGAAGTGCAACCAGAGCGCTCCTTGGAGGCCAAGATGGCCAAACTTTGTCTCTCATACTTCAGACATATTGTCAGGAGGGAGCAGTCACTGGAGAAATATATCGTGTTTGGTAAGGTGGAGGGTCAGAGAAAAAGAGGAAGACCCCCAATGAGATGGATTGGCCAAGTGGCAGCATCAATGGACTCAAGCGTGGCAACAGTAGTGAGGTTGGCCTAGGATCGGGCAGTGTTTTGTTCTGCTGTGCATAAGGTCGCTATGGTCAGTACTGACTCAATGGCACCTCACAACAACAGACTAAATTCACATTCAATCTCAGAGATTGTTTAGAAACAGTTTAAGTCAGGAGCCTTTAGGATATGTGAACAATATTTTATTGGGAGTGGAGAGCTAGCTGTTGGAAGAAGAGATTAGCTGGAAACATCCTCCACTCCTATCCCAGGCTAGCCTGCCTTTCCCTTGTGGCCAGTGTTTTTTTGTTTTTTTGTTTTTTTTTACTTTGTAATGTGAATTGAGTGAAGGTTTACAGACAAGATGATCAGTTTTACATCCAACAACTTACACACTTTGTTTCATCTCAATGATTACAATTCCCTCCATTGCAATCCCACTTTCTCTATGTGGTTCCTATTTCCATTCCACTGACCTCCTTCCATCCCTTATCAACTTTGTCCTTAGGTAAATTTTGCCCTATTGATTTTGAATGATTGACCATTCCATGGTGAACATACCTTACTGGTGCTGTTGTCCCCACTCTATACTTATCTGCTACTGGTGCCATGAGGGTGAGTTCCTTTCCAGAAGGGTGGGAGAGGGCCACAGTCTCAGTTTCCTCCAGTCTCCTTCTGACCATTAAGCTTGGTCTTTAAAAAAAAAAAAAAAAATTTAGAGTTTTGTTCCACATTTTCTGGCACTCTATCTACAGGCACCTTCTAATGTGTTTCTTTTCAGAGCAGTTGGTAGTGGTACCAGGACGCCACTGGTTCTTCTAGTCTCAGAGTCATAGCAACTGATGACCACATGTTAATCCATTAGTCTGCTGGACTAGGTGATTCCCATCATCTTCAATTCTCATCACTCTTCTTTCTTCTATACGTCGAAAGACCAATAGTTACACCTTGGTGGTGGTGGTGATTATGTGCTATGGAGTCAGTTCCAACTCATAGTGACCTTGTACAGGGTTTCCGAGGCTGTAAATCTTTACAGGAGCAGAAAGCATCATCTTTCTTCCACAGAAGAGCTGGTAGTTTCAAATGCTGACCTTGTGGTTCACAGCCTGATTCATAACCACTACACTACCAGGAAACCCTGTACAGGGTCGCTATGGGTCGGAACCGACTCGACGGCACTAAACAACAAACAACAACAACACTACCAGTTGCACATTAATTGCACCTTGTTGTTGTTGTTGTTAAGTGCCATCTAGTCAGTTCCGGCCCATAGCATAGCAACCCTGTATAGGGTTTCCAAGGAATGGCTGGTGTGCTTGAACTGCTGATTTTGCAGTTCAAAAAGTTTTGCAGTCTGGCTCATTAACTCACAGTGCCACACCAGGACTCTTTAGATGGCTTTAAAGATCCCAGATACTACTCAGCAAAGTAGGATGAAGAAAATTGTCTTTGTGGACTATGTTATGTCTGTCCACTTCCTTGACACATACATTTTGAGTACTCCACAGTTTTGCCTTAAAGGATCTTCCCCAGTTTTCCAAGTCCTGCCTGTTTTCTCTCATAAGGAGAGGGAATGTACTCAAAAAAGTGAGAGAACATGAGCATGTGAAAAAATAAACAACCTTTTAGTGTGGAGTCTTGAAGTGGTGCTGTAAGATACGTTACCGTAAGGTCAGATGTTCAAACCCACCAACCACTCCCTGAAGCCCTATACAGGGTCACTATGAGACGAAACTGACTCAACAGCACTTAATAGCAAAAAACACAAGGGCGTATACCTAGGAAGGGAATTGCTGGATATTATTGTAGTTCTATTTCCAATTTTTAGATAAGGTTTTCCATAGTGATAATACCATTTTATGGCCTCATCAGCAACTCATAAGGATTTCAATTTCCCCACATTATCAGCATTTGTTGTTATATGTTTCTTGTGTGTGTGTGTGTGTTTTTTTTAAGAGTACCATTTTAGTAGTGTTAATACAAATTCACTTACTGAATACTGAATACATAATTCAAATGCATCAGTTCTTCTGTGGTCTTCCATTCATTGTCCATGTTTCCCATGCATATGAGGCAAATGAAAATTTCATGGCTAGAATCAAGCATACTTTAGTTCTCAAATTTTGCTCTTGAACACTTTAAAGTGGTGTTTTGCAGCAGATTTTTCTAATGTAATAGGTAATGTAAAACTTTGATTTCTTAACTGATACTTCCATGAGTATTGATTGTGGATCCAAGCAAGTTGAAGCCTTTGACAACTTCAATCTTTTTTCCATTTATCATATTATTTGTTGGTCCAGTTGTGAGAATTTTCATTTTCTTTACATGAGGTGCAGTCCATATTGAAGGCTATGGTCTTTAATCTTTGTCAGTAACTACTTCAAGTCCTCTTCACTTTCAACAAGCAAGGTTGTGTTGTCCAAATATCACACATTGTTGATAAGTTCTTATGTCACATACTTTTTCATACAATCCAGTTTCTTCTATTAGAATGCCATGCTCTTCTTCATATAATCCAACTTCTCTGATTATTTGCTCAGCACACAGATTGCATAAGTATGGTAAAAGAATACAACCCTTGTATATAGCTTTCCTGATTTTTAATCATTCAGTATCCCCTTGTTCTGTTTTTGTATGACTGCCTCTAGTTCATGAGCACAGTTTCCTCATGAGCACAATGAAGTGTTTTCGAATACCTATTCTTTGAAATGTTACCTATGGTTTATTATGATTCACATAGTTAAATGTCTTTATAGAGTCAATAAAGCACAAGTAAATATCTTGTAAGGTATAGGTACTGCTGGGGGTTTTTTTGGTTTATTTTTTTCTTTAGGTTTATATCCAGTTTGCCAGCATAATTTTTTAGAGACTTCCTTCCCCACTGAATTGACTTTGATTTGGTGTTGAAAATTAATTGTTCATAGATGACTGAGTTTAGTTCTGGGTTCTCAGTTCTGTTTCACTGGTCTATGTGTCTATTGTTGAACCAATACCAGGTTGTTTTGATTATTGTATGTTTTGATATTGGGGAGTGAGA
The DNA here is from genome assembly GCF_000296735.1 of Chrysochloris asiatica. NCBI lineage: Eukaryota > Metazoa > Chordata > Mammalia > Afrosoricida > Chrysochloridae > Chrysochloris > Chrysochloris asiatica. The sequence continues at coordinate 7,342,302 of NW_006408631.1, forward strand.
AGCCTCCTGCCTTGTTCTTTTTTGAAGACCCCTACTATTATTGTTGTGGTTAAGTGCCATCTAGTCTGTTCCAACTCACAGCGACCATGAATAGGGTTTCCAAAGAGTGGCTGGTGAATTCAAACTCACCTTGCAGTCCAGGTCCAGGGCTTATCCTACAGCACCACACCAGGACTCCATTATTATTGTGGAAGTGCCTATTTCCCTCTCGTATTGGTATTTGCTTTGTGTATTTTGGTACTTTGCTCTTAGGTGCATATTCATACATTTGTCTTCTCGCTGACTTGCTCTTTTTATTACTCAGTAATGTCTGGAGTCCTGGTGTGGCACTGTGGGTTAATGCATCAGACTGCAAAGTCATTTGAACTGCAAGGTTGGTGGTTCAAGCTCACCAGCTGCCCCTTGGAAACCCTATACAGGGTCACTATGGGTCGGAATCGACTCAACTGCATTTAACAACAACAATGTCCTTCTACATCTCTTGTAATGGATTTTGAGTTAAAGTTACTTTATCTGATGTCAGTATAACTATCTCTACTTCGATAAGCACTCAATTGCAAGGTCATTTGAGTTGCAAGGTCAGTAGTTTAAACTCACGAGCTGCTCCTTGGAAGCCTTAAACAGGGTCATTATGAATCAGAACTGACTCACTGGCACTTAATAACTCTTTTTTATTGGAATATTTTTCCCTTCCTTTTAGTTTCAGTTTATGCCTTCATATCTAAGTCTCTTTTAAATGGATTGATCATGTTTTGTCTCATCCATTCTGCCACTCTGTCCTTTGCCCAGGTAGGTTTTACACTTAAGGTTATTATTACCTTACTCATTTTAGTCTTTGTTTTTTATTCTGATTTTTCTCTTTTGTTTGTATTTGGATGTTTTCTTGTGATGAACCTTTTTATTATCTTCTAATTGTTTCTTCTTGGTGGTTTCTTAGTGGTTTTACATTATGTTACATTATACAACTTTACAACAACATTTACCACATGAGCAATTTTAACATACAGCCTTAGCATAATAAATCTATTCCTGATAGGCTCCTCCCTCCCATTTTTTAGTTGGTGCATCTCCATTAATATCATTATGTGATCTATACTTTAAAAGTTTACTTTGTTCTTTCTTTTTTATTTTTGGACTTATTTCTTAATGCTCTTGCCTTTCCATTTGAAGTACTCCCTTAGGTAATACTTGAAAATCTGGTCTGGTAATAGCAAAATCCCAGAGGGTCTGTTTGTTTGGGAGTGTATTGATTTCCCCTTTGTTTTTGAATGACTACTTTGTTGGGTAAAGAACCCTTTGTTAGCAATAGTTTTGGTACAGTATGTTATCTATGTTGCTCTAGATATATATTTTTTTCTGACTAATGTTTTTAAGTGCTTATGCTCTGTCTGATCTGATTGACAAAATTCACAGAGGTAAAACTACCAATTTGATATCACTGAATGTGGATTTGGAGGAAAATGTGCTCAGACTCTGCAACACAGAGCTGTTTGTCCCAAGTTATACACCAATTTATTAACAGTTTTGTTTCTATTTTTCTTCTGAAGAAAACAAAGCAAATAATAGTGAATTATTCAAAACACATAATAGCTCACGGATGGGAGCCATCCTATGAATGAATTTTCCACCATACACATGTTAGCCTTCCCTTGTCCTGGACCCATCAGAGAAAGCCTAATGCCATTTGAGATATTCCATGATTGGTGTTTTTCATTCTCCTGTGCCTTATCTAGGAGTCTCTGGGTGACACAATCAGTTTGCACTTGATTACTAACATACAGGTGACAGTTCACACTTAGCCAGCAATGTCATGGAGAAAAGGTCTCACAATCTGCGTTCATTAAGACTATAGCCTAGAAAATCCCATGCGACAGTTCTCCTATGATATACACGGGGTTGCCATGAGTTGGAATTGCCTTTATATTGGTGAGTTTTGTTTCTGGTTTTTTTTGTGCCTTACCTGATGTTCCTGCTTCATCCTATACTGTCCTTCTACATCCTCATTTGTGGAAATTCCTAAGTTGAACTCAAATGTTGAATCTTGCAATAAGCTTGCCTCACTCAACTCTCCAATTGGAAGGAATCACTTCTTCTATACTTATACTATGCAATTTTATTTTTAGTTGCTATCATAACTAATTGCGATTGGCACAACTGTAAAAGTAGAAGTTTTGTAACAAAAAGGGGAGTGTAGTTAACCTTACACTTTAGGAACAGAGTATGCTAGAACCATCAAGGGAGAAGAACATGAGCAGAATATGTGACCCTATCCAGAGAATCAGCAACACCATAGATGGGGGCAGAGATGAGCATATGGAGAGATAGAGCAACTGAGGACTCTAGATTCATGGAAAGAGAAAGACTGTGTGCTGCCAGGCAAGAGGCAGACTTGCAGAGTGAGCCCTTTGGTTGTTTAAATGATTATATATTCCTGAGTATTTTAACAAATACTGTTGAATAATGATGCATGGAGGGGATTGTAATCATTTCAGTGAAACGAAATACGATAGGATGAGTGTAAAACTGAATTCTCCCATGTAAACTATCATTCAAATAGCAATAAAAACTTTAAAAAAAGAAGATTTTGACAGGTAACAAAATATAACAAGGCATAAAAGATGACTATCATTATGTACTACTCTTCTATATGTGAGCTTATGTTACTTGTTTGACCTTAAGTGCCATAGGATAAATAGTGGTTTCATTTTTTGTTTCTTTCTATGTTCTTTTGTGAAGACAATAAATTAGACTAAAGTGGACTATCAAATACACCCAACAGTTTACTAATGCACCATCATAAGTTTTAGCCTTTCTTAGTTCTTTGGAAACACTAACCAAAGGCTATGACTTTGTTTTTACATCCTAAATTTTACATCCTAAATTTTCAATTGCTTCTGGAGAGTCTAGCCTTGGAAAAACTTTAGGATTGTGAAAGAATCATCTGTCCTTTGAATCTTATTTTTAAATATCTGAAAGTTTTAAGACTCCCCCACTCCACCCCTTTTTAAAGTTTTGAAGAACAAAGATGCCAGCTTGAGGTCTAAGGGGCACCTGACCCAAGCCATAGTATTTTCAATAACTTCATATGCATGTGAAAGCTAGACAATGAATAAGGAAGACCATAAAAGAATTGATGAATTTGAGTTATGGTGTTGGAAGAGAATATTGAAAGTGCCATGGGCTACCAAAAGAACCAACAGATCTGTGTTGGAAGAAGTGCAGTCAGAGTGCTCCTTGGAGGCCAGGATGGCCAAACTTCGTCTCTCATACTTCAGACATATTGTCAGGAGGGACCAGTTGCTGGAGAAGATATCATGTTTGGTAATGTGGAGGGTCAGAGAATATGAGGAAGATTCCCAGTGAGATGGATTGGCAAAGCGGCAGCATCAATGGGTTCAAGTGTGGCAACAATTATGAGGTTGGCCCAGGACTGGGCAGCCTTTTGTTGTGTTGTGCATAAGGTCGCTATGAGTCAGTACCAAATTGATAACACCTAACAACAACAACCCCCACCCCATGCCTGACTACAGAGCTATGAACCAGTGGACCAAAAGAGGAAGAGGACTTGTGGCAAGGACTGTGACTAAATCTTAAACTAGAACAGAAACTGGTCAGGCATGGATGGCTGTACTTCGTTAATCCTGTCCAGACTTGCTACTGATTGCATAAATGTTTCCACTAGTCCACCAGACTCACCCATTTCCCTTTAGCAGAAATCAATGAATCATGTCAAATCATGATGAAACTATTGAGATCTTTATCTTTCTAGTCTCTACCTATGCTTTTGTCTCTAATCACCCTTTCCTTGCCCCCTGCCTTTTAACTGTCAACCTTAAGTCACTCTTTACCAGGAATCTGGAGGAGAAAAGAGGTTGAAAGGAGATCTGGAATGAAGAGGTAATTTGGAAGTAACTTGAAAGGAGATCTGGAATGAAGAGGTACTTTGAAAGTAACTGAGCTAGAATTCAGAAAACTAACTTTGGTCTTAATCTTTGTTGTTAAGTCCTGTTGAATCAATTTTGACTCCAGCAACCACATGTGATGGAGTAGAGCTGCCCCATAGGGATTTCAAGGCTATGATTTTTACAGGAACAAATCTCCAAGTGTTTTACCTGTAGAGCATCTGGGTGATTTAAACCTCCAATCTTTCAATTAACAATTTAACCATTGTGCCACCTTGGTCCAAATCTTAGTTATTGTTAACTATTTGAACAAGTCTAATTATGTTTCTGGATATCATTTATAAAATTTTAAAATTAGAATAAATAGCATATTAATAAATAGATACAGAATTTCTTTATACTTATAATTAAAATAAAAATAAAATGAAGAAAGAGTATACAATGACAAAGATATTCATTGCCCTGAATCATTTTGACTCACTTTTGAAAGTTTCATGTTTATTACTTTCATTATTGTATTTGTATTATATGTGTATATTGTATATCTTAGTATGGGTTTCTACTAAAGGCAGATCTTAAGATAAGGACTTAAGAGTGAGTAGTTTATTTGAGATGTCTAGGGCAGTGGGACAAATAGATAGAGAAGAGAAGGTGGCTAAGAATGTATATTATTGCACTCACTTCATTAATTAATAACTGGAGTTAATCCCATGAAGAAACTCTGAAAAATGGTATGAAACAGGACTCAGAATAAAACCACCGGAAGTTCAATGGAACTGAATTTAGCATTGCTGAGCTTGGGTGTTAATCTATCAGCACTTCTGGGCTACTGTGTAGGGTGTGGAGGAGCATATTGGCCTTCCATCGTTTGAAGGGAAAAGTTTGGGGTGCAGAAACATGTGTGAATACTGGCAGTTGAAAGTTGGTACCCCAAGAGTACTGGAGTGATATGAGAGGACAGAGACAATATCCAAATTAATATATTACCTATTATGTTAAACAAATCAATCTTTCTTATGTAAAAATAAAACATGTTTACCATAAATGATTTAAACAATTTTTTCAAAAGTGAAATGACATAAGCATTTTTAATTAAACGCAAATTTGACAATTGGTTGAAGTCTTTTTTTAATTTTTACTTTTGAGTGACGGTTCACATTTAACAAATGATACACTTTGTTTCATCTCATTGATTTCAATCCCCTCCATGTAACAACAGTTATCCCACTTCCTCCCTGTGGTTCCTGTTTTCATTCCATCCACCTTTCCATCTCTTTTCAACTTTGTCCTTAGGTAACTGTTATCCTTTTAATTTTGAATGATTGATCATTCCATGGTGAGCATGCATTACTAGTGTTGTTGTCCTCTGTATTCACGTATTTACTGCTTGTCTGAATATTGGGCCATATGGGTGAGTTCCTTTCCAGACCTAACGGGTGATCTTTCTGATCAGTAAACTGGGTCTTTTTAAAAAATAATCTTGAGTTTTGTTCCACATTTTCTCCCACTCTATCCAGGACCTCCTACTATGATCCCTTTTACAGCAGTTGGTAGCAGTAGCCGGGCATCATCTTGATTTTCTAGTCTCAGAGTTGTGGAGACTGATGTACATATACGCCATTATTCCACTGGACTAATTGATTGCAAGCATCTTCAATTCTCATCACTCTTCTTTCTTTTGCACATGAAGAGACAAATAGTTACATGTTAAATGACTGCTCATGAGCTTTCTAGATCCCAGTTGCTACTCACGAAAGTAGGATGTAGACCATCGTTTTTGTGGACTATGTAATGCCCATGGACCATGGTATTCCCTGAAATTATGACCCTGAACCCTTAGGACTAACAACTCATTACCTTAAGATGTTTGATAAAATCTAAGATATTTTCATCATTTTGTCCACTGCATACTTCCTAACATTCACAGTGGAGTTTGCAGCAAAGGTAAATACCCATGTAAAAATATCCTCGTTTAAACCTCTATATAATAGTGGGTATGCTCCTACTCTTCATTCCAGACCTTATCAGTCCATGTATCTGTCTACCAAAGTTGTCGCAAGCTTGTGTAATAACACTATTTACGTAAGTCCTCTATAGACCTTGCATACATTCCTTTGTCTTCACTTGTCTTCATCATTCTTCTACCAACCTTTCTCTCTTTTATATTGGTCTCCCCTTTCTTGTATATTGCTCATCACCTGAGTTAACATGTGTCTACTCTTAAGACACGTGCTGTTAAATGTAGTACCAGAAGATGAGTCCCTCAGGTTGGATGGCACTCAAAATATGACCATTGAAAAGTTGCCTCCTCAAAGTAGAGTTGAACATGATGATGCAAATGAAATAAGCTTTTGGGACCTTCATATGCTGATAAGACACAACTCAAAATGAAGAGAAATGGCTGTAAAAATCCATTAATAATCAGAACATGGAATGGATAAAGTACAGATCTAGGAATAATTTAGGTTATCAAAAATGAAATGGGATGCATAAATATCAATATCCTAGGCATCAGTGAGGTGAAATAGACTGGTATTGGCCATTTTGAATCTGATAGTCATATGGTTGAGTATGCTGGGAATACCAAATTGAAGAGGAGTGATGTAGCCAACATCATCAAAAAGAACATTTTAAGATCTATCTTCAAGTATAATGCTGTTTCTGATAGGGTAATATCCATATGCCACCAAGGAAGACCAGTTAATACCACTATTATTAAAATTTATGCACCAACCACCAAAGTCAGTGATGATGAAATTCTTCAGTCAGAAATTGATCAAACAAGCAATCAAGATGTATTGATTACTGGTGATTGGAATGCAAAGGTTGAAAACAAAGAGGAAGGATCAGTAGTTAGAAAAATATGACCTAG
>NW_006408631.1:7364282-7370584 GCF_000296735.1 Chrysochloris asiatica
AAAAACCTGGTTGTGAACCTCGTGGTCAGCAGCTCAAATCCTCCAGGCCCTCCACGTGAGAGAGATGAGGCTTTCCGCAACTTGCAGTTAAACAGCCTTGTGGCCCAGTATTCCGTGTTGTTGTTGGAGCTCCACACCACACGTCTCGCTGCTGCTGGAAGTTCTCGCTGCTGCTGGAAGTTCTCGCTTTGCCCATAGAATCATTCAATATTTCAAGTCAAGGGTGGAATTTTTCCTTGAATTCTTTCATCTTGAGAAATGCTGAGTGTGGTTTACCATGTTGGTTTTGTCATTCCAGGTATTTGCACATTGCACTATAATATGTGACTCTGTCTCCTCGAGCTGCCCTTTGACATTTGCTGTTCAGCTCTTTACTTCCCCATTGCTTCCATTTTTTTTAGCATCTCCATGCTAGAGAGCAAGTTTCCAAGTTTTTCCGACATCCATTTTTGTCTTTTCATTCTTTCTTGTCTTTTAAATGTCTTTTGCTTTCTTCCTGTATGATATTCTTGATGCCATTCCACAGTTTTCTAGTCTTTAGTCATTTATGTCTGATGCATCAATCTGTTATTGAGATGATCTCTAAATTCAGGTTCAAGGTCATATCTTGGCTCTCATGGACTTGTTTAATTTTCTTTAGCTTCAACCTGAATTTGCATATGAGCAATTGTTGGTCTATTCCACAGTCTGCTCCTGGCCTCGTTTTAGATGATGATATGGAGCTTTTCCACCATCTCTTTCCACAGATGGAATCAATTTTATTTCTGTGTATTCCATCTGGTAAGGTCCAATTGTGAAGTCATCTTTTATGTTGTTTAAAAAAAAAAATGAATGTCATTGGTCTAGCAAAAATTCTATCACCAAAGCCATATTTTCTAACTACTGATCCTTCATTTTTGTTTCCAACCTTTGCATTCTAATCACCAGTAATTATTAATACATCTTGACTGCATACTGGATACATTTCAGACTGAAGAAGCTGGTAGAAATTTTTAATTTCATCATCACTGGCTTTCATGATTAGTGCATAAATTTGAATTATAGTTACATTAACTGGTCTTCCTTGTAGGCATATGGCTATTATCATAGCATAAACAACATTATACTTCAAGATTGATCTTGAAATGCTCTTTTTGATGATGAATGTGACACTACTTCTCTTCAATTTGGCATTCCCAGCAATATCAACTGTAAGATTGTCAGATTCAAAATGGCCAATACCAGTTCATTTCAGCTCACTAATGCCTGTCATTTTGCCATACTGTGGTGGCTTGCATATTGTTGTGGTTCAGGAAGCTATGTCACCAATATTATAAATACCAGCAGGGTTACCAATGTTGGGACAAGTTTCAAATGATCATCCAGATTAAGACAGGACTACTTCCAAATATTTAGTTACTGAAACCTTATGAACAACAGTGAAACACTGTCAGATAGCACCAGAATATTGAATATTGAAATATGACGAAGAACACCAAATATTTTCAAGGATAGTACTGGAAAATGAGCCCCTCAGGTTGTTGTTGTTGTTGTTGTTGTGATGTGCCGTAGAGTCAGTTCCAACTCATAGCGACCCTGCACAGGGTTTCTGAATCTGTAAATCTTTACATGAGCAGAAAGCCTCATCTTTCTCCCGCAGAACAGCTGGTAGTTTGGAACTGCTGACCTTGTGGTAGTTCTCAGCCCAATTTGTAACCACTACGCTACCAGAGCTCCTCAGGTTGTAAGATACTCGAAATACAACTGGGGAAATGCTGTCACCTCAAAGTAAAAATGGAGTAAAGCTTACAGTACCTTCATTTGCTGATGGGGTACAACTCTAAATGAGGAGAAACAGCTGTAAACATCCTTTAAACATCAGAATATGGAGTGTACAAAGTATGAACCTAAGAAAGTGGAAAGTTATCAAAAATAAAATGGAAAGCATAAATATCAATATCCTAGGTATTAGTGAGTTGAAATGGACTGGTATTGGACATTTTTTACCCTATAACCACATGGTTTACTATTTTTGGAATGACAAATTGAAGAGGAATGGTGTCACATTCATTAACAAAAAGAACATTTCAAGATCTATCTTGAAGTATAACACTGTGATAAGATAATACCTATATGCCTACAAAGAACCAGTTAATAAACTATTATTCAAATTTACATACCAACCACTAAAGCTACTAATGATGAAATTAAAGAATTCTACTAACTTTATCAGTCTGAAATGGATCAAACATGCAATTAAGATACATTGATATTTGAAATACAAAGGTTGGAAATAAAGAGGAAGAGTCAGTAGTTGGAAACATAATGTGGCCTTGGTGATAGAAACTATGATGGCTATCGCATGATAAAATTTTGAAAGACTGATGACTTTTTGATTTGTGTCTCTAGTGTGGCACTTCAGGATAATACTTTGGATCACAATGTCTGTTTGAACCACAAGGTCAGTGGTTCAAGCTCACCAGCTGCTCTTTGGAATCCCTATATAGGGTCATTATGAGTCAGAACCAACTCAGCACACTTTACAACCTTTACAAAATATATGTGAGAAGATATTTTTCTATATAGTTAGTTACATGCATGCATATTTAAGTATATGCACATATGTTGTTGTTGTTGTTGTTAAGGGCCATTGAGACAGTTCTGACTCATAGTGACCCTGTAGAGGGTTTCTGGAGGAGTGGCTGGTGAGTTTGAACTGTCCACCTTGCAGTTTCAAACTGACCTTGAGATCAAGTTCATCCTACTGTGTCACACCAAGACTCCATGCACATAAGTATATACACATTTAACATAATTCAGTGTTCATAGTACTTTTATTATACCCAATTTATACATAAGTAAATCAGGGCCAAAGTGATTACCTAGTGTCATGTAAGTTGAAAGGTACAAATTGTAAGGAACGTGTACTCTGTAAATGCTCATCAATATCTTTGCTAACCTGCTTTCTGAAATAGGTAAGGTTGTCTTTAAAATGGTACAAGTCCCATTGCTATCATACCCCTGCCCACACTTTACCTCTTTATTGCTGTTTTTAAGTGTCATCTAGTTGGTTCCAACTCATAGCAACTCTATACAACAGAACGAAACACTGCCCAGTCCTGTACCATCCACAGAATTGTTCTACACTGTAAACCCATAGTGCAGCCACTGTGTCAATCCATCTCATTGACACGGTCTTCCTCTTTTTCACAGGCCCTCTACCAAGTGTAAGGTTCTTCTCTAGTTATTTATCCTTCTAGATAACATGCCCAAAGTGCATGAGATAAAGTCTCATCATCCTTACTTCTAAGGGCATTCTGCCTGTACTTCTTCAAGACTCAAATCATCATTTCTCTAGCAGTCCACGGTATTTTCTATAATCTTTGCCAATAACATAACACAAATGCACCTTATTCATTGTCCAGATTTTGTGTGCAAATGAGGTGATTGAAAATATCTAGACTTAAAGTCAGTGCACCTGTCTTCAAAGTGACATCTTTTTCTTTTCAACACTTGAAAGTTCTTTTGCAGCAGATTTGTCCAATGCAATACATTTTTTGATTTATTGACTTTTTTTCTTGCATGAGTATTGATTTTGGATTCAAGTACAATGAGATAGTGACAACTTCAATCTTTTCTCCATTTATTGTGATGTTGCTCATTGGTCCAGTTGTAAGGATTTTTATATTCTTTAGGTTGAGGTATAACCCATACTGAAGCCTCTAGTCATGAATTTTCATCAATAAGTGCTTCAAGTTCTCTTTACTTTCAGGAAGCAAGGCTGTGTCATCAATATTATCACAGGTTGTTAATGAGTCTACCTCCAATCTTGATGCTGCATTGTTCTTATATTCCAATTTATGTGATTATTTGCTCATAATACAGATTGAATAAGTATGCTGAAGTAATACAACCTTGATGAACATATTTCCTGATTTTAAACCATTCAGTATTCCCTTGTAATGTTTGAACAACTTCCTCTAGATCTATGTATGGGATTCCACATTAGGACAATCAGATGTTCTGGAATTCCCATTCTTCAAAACAGATTGCTCTTATCCTTCAGTTTGTCATACTCTGGTGGTTTGATTGTTGTGATGCTGGGACCGATGCCACCAATATTTCAAATGCAAGCATATTTTAATGGTGCTTCCAATCTAAGAAAGACTAGGAGGAAGGACCTGGGCATCTAGTTCTGAAAAAAATTGGCAACCTTATGAATAGCAGTGGAACATTGTCTGGCATATCTTAGAAGATGATCCTCTCAGGTTGGAAGGTATTCAAAACACAACTAGGGAAGAGGTTTCCATCTAAGTAGAGTTGACCTTCATCATGGGAAAGAAAGAAAACTTATATGGCCTTCATTTGCTGATGTGGCATGACTTAAAGTGAGAAGAAACATTTACAAACATCCATTACTAACCATAACAATGAATGTACATAGTATAAATATAGAATAATTGGAAGTTTTAAAAAGTAAAGTGGAACACTTAGAGACAGATATCCTAAGCATAGGAAGATAGATAGACCAAGATGAAATGGACTGACTGGTATCAGTCATTTTAAATGAGACAATCATATGGTCCACTATGCAAAGAATGACAAATTGAAGAGGAACAGTTCACATTCATTTTATTCCAACACTGTAAGTGATGGGATAAAATACATACCCCTAAAAAAGAAGAACAGCTAATATAAATATTATTATTCAACTTTCCAAACCAACCATTAATGCTAAAGATGAAGAAACTGGAAAATTCTACCAACTTCTTCAGTCTGAACTTGATCAAGTATCCAGTCAAGACACATTGATATTTACTGATGATTGGAATGTGACTTGAAGGTAACTGACAACAATAGAAAATGCTTTAGAAATAAAAATGTAAAGAAATTAAGAATGTAAAGAAGTTAAATACAAAGACTCTATGTACAAGCACTCTTATAGATGTGGGCTAGAATTTTTTTATTTAAGAAGTGGTGGGCATTTTATTTTGACTATACTCATCTGAACCTTCTCTTTTGGAAACAAAGAAGAAAGATCAATAGTTGGAAACTATAGCCTTGATGATATAACCAACACCAGATGTCACATGACAGAATTTTGAAAGACCAATTCACTGGAAATACATTTTTTTAAAACAACATTAGTACTATCTATATACCTGGACCTTGAAGGATGAAATATATAGAAATCAAATTGATTATGTCTGTGGAAAGAGACCCACAGTACCTACCATCCATCAGTGGTATCATAATGCGCTATGCCGCCAGTAGTCAGTCAATTTGTTTTACTGTGGTGGCATGCATGTTGCTGTGAGTCTGGAAGCTATGCTACCAGCATTTTAAATACCAGCAGGGTACACCCATCATGGAGAGGTTTCATCTGAGCTTACAGACTAAGACAAACTAGGAAAAAGTAGACTCAGACTACTTCTGAATGGTTAGCCACTGAAAACCTTATGAATAGCAGTGGAACACTGTCAACACCAGAATATTGTATAATGAAATATGATGAATAGCACCAGAATATTGTCAGATATAGTGCAAGAAGATGATCCCATCAGGCTGGAAGGCACTCTAAAACAACTAGGGAAGAGCTGCCTCCTCAAATTAGAATTGAACATGATGATGCAAATGGAGTACAGGTTTTGGGACTTTCATTTTCTGATGGAGCACAACTCAAAATGAGGAGAAATAGCTGTGGACATGCAATAATAATCAGAACATGGAATGTATGAAGTATGAATCTAGGAAAATTAGAAGTGGTCAAAAATGAAATGGAATGCAAAAAGTTATCTTAGGCATTGTTGTTGTTGTTGTTTGTTAGGAGCCATCTAGAAGGTACCAACTCATGCGACCTTGTGCACAGCATAATAAAACCTGTCTTGTACCAACCTCATAATTGTTGCTACACTTGAACCCACTGGGATTGCCACTGTGCCAATCCATCTCACTGGAGACTTTCCTCTTTTTCACTGATCCTCTATTTTACCAAGTATTATGTTCTTCTCCAGGGACTGGCGCCTCCTGATAATGTGCCTGAAGTGTGAGAGATGAAGTCTGGCCATCTTGGCTACTAAGGAGCACTCTGACTTTAAGTTCATGGTACTTTTAATATTCTCCTGCAATATCATAATGGATCACTGTTGCGGACCGTGTAAGACTGGTCAGAGGTTCAAGGCCCTATAGGCCCGAGTGTAACAAATGAAGCCACTTGGCAGTTAATAGCAAATTGTTTTTCATCAAATTGTTTAGTCATATTTATTTAATTCCAAACATGAGCCCTGGATGTCCACAGAGAAATGCAATATTCCCCTAAATTT
>NW_006408631.1:7372934-7379873 GCF_000296735.1 Chrysochloris asiatica
TTTCCTGTTCAGCTCTTGCACCTCTTCAATTTTTCCATTTGCTTTGGCCCCCCTACGCTGGAGAGCAAGTTTCAGAGTCTCTTCTGAAACTTTGTCTCCCTTCTTCTGTTTGTCTGTGTATTCTTTCGCTATCCCTATCACCGCTGGATCTCCCCTCCTTGTGAACCAAATCCTCGTGAACCGCACCCCTATGTCAAGGTGGGTCTCCGACAGATCACAATGGGTCAGACCTGACTGGATGGCACCTAATAACAATAACAACATATCTTATGTGGTTCTGATTTCTTTGATGGTTAAAACAGCTCTACTTTGAATTGTGATATGATATATTTTGTTCTATTGATGAAAACAACAGCCAAAACCACATGTTTTTAAATTAAATGTCAACAATAAATTTATAATACTAATATAAATCATTCTGTTTCCTATTTAATAAAGTACTTTATCTACATATTAGTTCCTTGTGCCCATTTTTAAACTAGAGAAATTATGTGTTACATGACACTGTGAATAATATTACCACTCTGACAACAGTTGTTAATGTTATCATTTGTCAGATGATCAGACAAAATGGTTTATGAACACTAACACTCAGATTATCTAATTTAATGAAATAATATTTAAGGCAACAATATGTTTAACAAAGTTTCAAGATTATAACTGATTGTAAAAGCAAATTCAAAAAAAAAAATCTTTTAAATACCACAAATTTACAGAACAGTCGGAAATGACAATAAAAGAAACATTCTTTCTTCCTGAACCAATGGTAACCTTATCCCTTTAACTCAAGGGGATAACACCTTTGATGTATATTTCCTACAAAGACATTCTTCTACACTTTCAATGTAAACATTGTTATCAGAAAACATCACTACTGTTAAAGCCTCAGACCTAGTTCAAACTTCACCAGTTGTCCTACTAAAGTCCTTTATAACAAAAGGATCTAATGTTGCATTTACAGATTAAAAAAAAATGAAACTTTATGAAAATTTAATCTACAAGGGGCTTCAAACATTCATGTAAAAAATAGAATTGAAAAATAATTTTTCCACAAACTTTTTAAAGCTCTCTTTTATTCGTCTACAAGTTTGTACATTAACCTGCATACATTGGAGACTCACAGGATGCATTTAGTTGTCATGCCGTTTTAGTCTCCCTAAATACAATCTGCCTCCTCAGTTTTAGCAAACCAATTAGCCTTGTCAATTGGGCATTTGTTGATGTTTGTTACTAAGTGCTATAGAGTCAGTACTGACTCAACAAATCAAAACCAAATCCATTGCCATGGACTAGAATCCAATTCATAGCAAACCTGTAGGAAAGAGAAGCATTGTCCCATAGGGCTTCCAAAGCTACAATCTCTATGGGAGCAGACTACTACATCTTTCTCTTGCAGAACTGGTGGATTCAAACCATAGACCTTTTGGTTAGCAGTCAGGTGCTTGACCAGTGCACCACCAGGGCTCCCAGTGAGCATAGTAACCAGAAGTTGCTTTAAAAATTCATTTAAATAATCTTCTTAGTGCTCTTCTTAGGGGGCCCCTTAGTCTGTAGCAAAGAACATTAAGGGAGGATCCAGTCATGTTAAGAGAGAGGACTAATGATGGATTTCTGAAAGACTTCTTTCAGAAGCTTTACAAGTATGCAATTTAAAGTGTCTGTTCTAAAGATAAAATAATAGAGCAAGGAATAAGTGAAAGTTCTTTTCCATTATGGGGTAGAAAACATTTCCTTTAAAGGAAATAGAATTGTAACCATAAAACTTACTTGGGAACTGCGTATTATCTGCTGTTCAAATGTAAACTTTAACCCTGCTCTGACCTCAATTATATGTGTGCTGTTGAACAAAACCTGCCTAAATACATACTTAGAAAATGAGATAGGAAGGAAGCTACTCCACAATCTCAGCCTTCTCAAAGCCCCACTACCCAGAAAGATCTGCAAAGGCTAGCCTAGATTTAAAAACGTATACAGTTTGTGACATCTCTTCTATTGTTTTCTCATATTAATTCTTGGGCTTGTAAATATTTTATTTTTGCCTGCTTTGTTTATACAATTATACTGTAAGCAATTTGATTATACAGATAATCTATTTAATGACTGTTTTGTTATTATCTGTCTTCATCTCATCCAAAACAATGTAGGTGCGTAATTGCTCATTAACCCAACTTTCACATCTTTTTACTCTATAAGATCTTAGGTTTTGATGTTCCAAGGGAGAAAAATATTCAATGATATATTTTCTTTTCTGAAAATTTAAACCTGTTTTTCTTTATATTTTCCCAATATTATGTAAAGGAAACTACCATGAGATTATTAAGCAATTCATACCTCTAGTTGCACTTATGACCAGAAATTGCTAGAGCGAATGAGAGATTCCCCTTTATTTGCAAAATCAGGGAACAGTTTTAAAAGGCAATATTCCTATCTTTCTTCTTCCAACAACATCAGAAATTTGATAGCATTAGTAGAAGACAATTTTCAGGCTGAGAGGCAAATACATTTCTTAACCAAACAAGAATCAGAATTTCATCTTGCCTTCAAGATAACAACGATCCCTATTGAGTATTTTTTAAAAATATCATCAGTTTTATTATTATTTGGATGAAAAGCAGAACATTTCTTGAGAGCCTGAATTAAAATGCAGTCTTCAATTACAAGGGTAAGTAAAAAAACTCTAGTATTGCAACTAGAGTTCCAAAGCATACATATGAGGTTATTTCAAACAACACATGTTTAGGCATGCCTCTTGGATACGTGGATGACTGAGATTGTTAGGGTGCCCTCAAAAAGAGATCCAATCAAACAGTGGCTTCTTAGGGAATATGATGTCCTGGGCCAGTTAAATTTGAGTCAGAAAGGTCAACGCAGGAGGTTTTGACAATTGGTGAGAAAAAGGTCAGGGAAGTAGTACCAAAATTGTTTCCATCACAACACATGTGATAGTTCTTTAAGAGTAGCAAAAACTGTTCTGGAGAATTTCATTGGGAAACCTTACCCAACCCATTATACATCCCAGATCTTGCTCCTTTTTGTCCTCCAAGCTCAACAAAACAAATACTATTTGAGTCCCTTGAGAATGCCAAAACTGCTTGACAAGTTGTAAATTGAAGTCTTCAGGGAAGGGTTAGAGAGATGGAGCATCACCTTCAGAAGTGTAAAGACCTAGATGGATGATATGTCAAGAAATAATAGCTTCATATTTTAATATTTTTTTCCAATAAAAAAGCATACTGCTTTTTTGTTGTCTTTTTTTTTTTTTTTTTTCAGTGGCTATTAACTTAACTCTGTACAGGGGCATTATGAATCAAAACCAACTCCCTGACACTTAACAACATCAACTAACTTAACAACACAACTTAACAACAACAGCAACTAATAATAGTAAGGAGTTCCAGTAGTGTAGTGGGCTATAAGTTGGGCTGCTAACTGCAAGTTTAGCGGTTCAAATCTACCAATCACTCCAAAGGAGAAAGATGAGGCATACGGATTTACAGTCTAGGAAACGCCTATACAGTGACGCTATGAATCAGAACTGACTCCACAGCACAAACTCACCACCACTACCACTAATAGTAGGATTGCATCAGACAACCACTTGTAGATTTAACACATCAAACAGAAATGATCTCTTCATCATTTCCTTGCTTTGTTGTTGTTGTTCGGTGTCTTCAAGTTGGTTCCAACTCATAGTGACTCTGTGTAGGATTTTTGAGGAGCAGCTAGTGGGTTTGAATCACTAACCTTGTGGTTAGCAGTCTGGTGCTTATCCTACAGTGCCATACCAAGACTCCATTTCCTTCTTAAGACCTTCTAATACCTTTTCTTTGGTCAACCTGGCCTTTGATGATGTTACCTTCTATCTCTCTTTTGCTTTGAGCACATCTCTTACTACTCACTTTACTTTCAATTACTGGGTTTCAGTCCTACTAGTATTCTGTTTGCTCCTTGGGAGAGTTTTTGTCTCTATTTTAGGCTACTTTTGCTATTTCTTCTGCCTGGAATTACTAGTAGTCCAAACTATAGTTTAGTGGGTATGAAAAGGGTGCATTTCTCATTTATTTCTCATCAGGTCTTCTGACCTCAAATAAATATTCATTGTAAGTAAATGGAGTAGATTTTCTATGCATATGCTTCTTCAATACAAGCTCCCTCACACTTCTTCCAAGTAGATTTTTATCCCAATTTAGAAAGTCTGGAGGGCTTCCATCTCCAAGTTTTCCCCTAAATCTCTATACAGCTCTTTCTGATCGCACAAGAATCAGGTTAAATGCCACCTCTACGAAAAGGCATGTTTGTCTTTCCTAATCCAGTCATTGACTCCTTATGATGTTTTATGTTCTTCATAATACTTATTAATAACTTACCTTCATCACTGGCTACTCATTAGTTATGATCCTTTGGTAGACTGTAAATACTGGGATTTGTCTGTCTTGTTTCCTGCTGTATCCCCAGTTCTTGGAACAGTGTCTGATACACAGTTGTTAGGCGCCATGGAGCTGGTTCTGACTTACAGCGATCCTATGTATAACAGAACAAAATGCTGCCTGGTCTGTGCATTCTCATCATTGTGGCGATGCGTGAACTTATTGTTGCAGAATCACTGTGTCATTCTATCTTGTTGAGAGTCTTCCTCATTTTCTTTGACTCTCTACTTTTCCAAGTATGATGTCCTTCTCCAAGGTCTGCTCCTTCCAGATAACACATCCAATGCACAGTTGGCACTCAGTATTCATGTGCTGAAAGCATAAAATATGATTTATTTGCTTGTCAAAATTAGATACTTGGCCCACTTCTGAACCATATGACTTCAGCAATCTTATTTAGCAATCATATGACAACCTCAAGAGCATTCTAAAGAGTACTTCTTCAGCTCATTTAAATATTGCTGTATTTATAACCAGGCACATTAAAATAAAAGCAGATAAGTGGGGTAGAAAACAACAAAATCATATTTATTATAGCTTCTCTTTCAAAACCAATTAATCAAGAGAATGTTTTCAGTTCTTCATCCTTTTTCTCAGGTTGGGGAATAGTTCTGTCCTTCACCACATTTACTGCTCAAGGTAGAAAAGTATAAGTCACCTGAAGCCTAGACTGCTTGTTCTCCCTCACTTCTCCACATTCAACCAACCAGTGGGTCCTATGAATTGTAGGTCCTAAATATCTTTCCTTGTCATTCATAATGGTACCCATCATGTCTTGCCTAGCATACAATTAATAAAAAATGGGATTTTTAAGAATTGAAAACAAGATTTTTCTTACTTTAAAATGGAATTGAATTATTTCAGTATTTTCTTAATATTTCTTAAGGAGGAGTCCTGATGTGGCACTTTGAGATAAAGCACTGGACTGCAGGTCAGTTTGAACCACAATTTCAGCAGTTCAAACTCACCAGCCACTCCTAGGAAACCCTATACAAGGTCGCTATGAGTCAGAATCAACTTGACAATACTTAACGACAAGAACAAAGAGAAGTCAAGGTGAAAAAATTTAAAGATGCTTCTACCTATTATTCAGAATGTGCAATTATTTAGGAGATTAGATGCTATGCATAATTTTCAATTCTTAAAAAAACCATTTTAGTCATTCCAAAAGGTCAACGAGAACTCTGAGATAAATGAGTTTTCAGAGACCTTCCTAGATTCTTCTAAATAGCATCAAACATAATTGCAAAGAATATGAAAATATAGTTATTTAATTTTTTTATTAATTTGAAAAAGGAATTTACAGGTTAGAAAGACAATTTGTACAGAAATAAATGTTCTACTCTTGGGGTGCTTTATTATAGAGGAAAGAATTCATTATAATAATTTTAAATGTTGCTATTATTTGCATCAGAGTCCTGGTGTGGCACTGTAGAGTAAGCACTGGACCACAAGGGCTGTTTGAACCACAAAGTCGGCTGTTCAAACACACCAGCTGCTATACAGGGTCACTATGAGTCGGAACCAACACAACGACACTTAACAACAACAGTATTTGAAGCAGTTCATTAAGAAGCTGAATTTATGTAACAAGAAGGAACTATTACAATCTACTAGTTAAGATCTGTCGTGCCAATATAATGGAATTTGACAAGCCTGAAAAGATTTCAAATCCTAATGAGTACTATATGTATGCTAATGGAAATACCATGGGGAAAGGCTGAGCTTGCCAAAATTGGATTTGGAAGTAGCAGGAGTAATATATCTTGGCAACCAGGGCAGTTTGTTCTTTGGAGTTTGAGGTTTGAAGAACACTACAATATAAACAAAGGCTCACATGCAACATCATACTTCAGAATCAATACATTTTGCTCTGTGGAAGCTCAAAGTAGAAAGCTTAAAGAGTGCCTCTGACTATCCACTTACCCACATGAATTGAATCCAAAGGAAACAGATATTTGAATAAAATTATTGAGAAGTCAAAATGTCAAATTATTGATCTTTACTACTTAAGCTTTCTAAACACATAATAATTTTTCAAAGCTGGGTTTGCCAAATGTCTTAGTTATCTAATGCTGCTATGACATATACCACAAGTCGATTTCTGTAACAAACAGAAATACATTCTCTCAAAGTTTGTTGTTGTTGTTAGGTGCCATCGAGTCAGTACCTACCCATAGCAACCTTACGCACAGCAGAATGAAACACTGCTTGATCCTGGGCCAACCTCACTACTGTTGCCACGCTTCAGTCCATCGATGTTGTTGTTTGGCCAATCCATTTCGCTGGAGGTCTTCCTCTTTTTCTCTGACCCTCCACCTTACCAAACATGATATCCTTCTCCAGTGACTGGTCCCCCTGACAATATGTCTGAAGTATGAGAGATGAAGTTTGGCCATCTTGACCTCCAAGAAGCACTCTGGCTGCACTTCTTCCAAAACAGATCTATTGGTTCTTTTGGCAGTCCATGGCACTTTTAGTATTCTCCTCCAACACCACAATTCAAAGGCAT
>NW_006408631.1:7379973-7398216 GCF_000296735.1 Chrysochloris asiatica
CATATGAGGTTATTGAAAATACCATGGCTTGGGCCAGGTGCACCTTAGTTCTCAAGCTGACATCTTTGCTCTTCAGCACTTTTAAAATGTCTTGTGCAGCAGATTTGCCTAATGCAATACATCGTTTGATTTCTTGGCTATAAATCAAAATCAGAGAGCTGATTCCAGGGGAGTGCTATCTTTGTCGGTTCTGAAGAAGGGTCCTTGTCATCTTTCAATTATCTGTAGGCAGCATTTCTTAGACATCTTCATGCATCTTGGCATCAATCTTCCCCTGAACCTAGGGGCTTCACACTACAGGAAAACCGGGTCCAAAGGATGCATTCCACTCTTGACTTTTCTTTCTTGGTGTTAATGGGTCCCCCTTGAAATTGGTTCTCCAGCTCTTCTTCCCTTGAAAATGCAGTATTCCTTAATACTGCCTTCGTAATCTTCTGTCCTCTCTAATCATTTCCATATTTCCAGGCCCAGTGCTCTTGATTCTCTCCATGTTCATTCTCTTTACTCATTGAACCTCGCTAACAATGACTTTCTTGTGAATTTCTTAATCAGTTGCTATTGAATCAATTTCCACTCAGGGTGTTCCCATTGTATTCAAATAGAAATGTCCTCCAGCTGTCAACAGCTAATTTTTGGGAAGGAAATTGTCATGTCTTTCTTCTGATGTATCCCTTGGCTAACTCACTGTCCTCTAGCTTTTCAGGGAGCAAGTGAGTCTATTAACCATTTCCACCACTGTGGAACTACTCTTCCTTTCTTACACACAACATACTCCCTATCCTATCTTTATTTTTCTAGGCACGCTCTCCTAGTTTCCTCAGTTGAGTCCTTTTAATATAGCTTTGCTGGACTTCAAGCTTCCCATGTTTTCATCTCTTTGCAGCTGAGTCCTCTGACCTTCTCCAGCAACTTCTATCCAGCTCTGTTTCTTCCCAGCCTCTCATTCCAGCACTCACCATTAATAACCACCATTTGTTGGGCACTTACTGTTAGGCTTTGATGTTGTTGTTAAGTGCTATTGAGTCTGTTCTGAATCATAGCTACCCTGTATACAGTTTCCAAGGAGCAGTGAGCTTAAATTGCTGACCTTGCAGTTCAAACCGACCTTGCAGTCCAGAGCATTAACACACAGTTGTACAAAAGTTTCACATAAATGATTATATTTATACATCACAAGAATGAGGCACATATTATCATTCTTTTTTTCTTTTTATCATATTATCAACTCCATTTTTTTTTTTCTTCTTCTTCTTTTGGTAAATGAGAAAACTGAAAACTAAAGCTTACAAGGGGAAGTACCTTACCAAATTTCTCATGGTAAAAATTTTCTGTGCTGGAATTTGAATCCAATTTGGTCTGACTCTTAAAACACTGCAAAATATCCACCTCCCCAATATTATTAAGCATCCATATGACAAGACTTACTTTGATCTTATGGTGTGATCTTAAAGTTTCTTACTCACTCATAAGACTTGGGTCTCATCTAGTGTTATCCATCTACATAATTGTCAAATTATTTCACATTTGGCTGGTCTAGCAAAGGGAGCTAAAAGTAACAGCCAAGGAAGACCAAGTAAAGTCAGGCAGGAGGACATGCAAAGTCTAGTCTTTGATTGTACCTTCCAGGCATCTTAGTTAGCACAGCACTTCCATAATGACATTGATTATCTGGTGAGTCATTTATGAACTAATAGACGTTGTTGTTGTTTTTAAGTGCCATTGAGTTGGTTCCGCCTCAGAGTGATACTGTATAGGATTTCTAAGGAACCATTGGTGGGTTTGAACTGCTGATCCTGTGATTGGCAGTTAGTGCTTATCCTAGTGTCCCACAGAATTCAGAATTAATAGATAGTGGCTTACAGACATAATGAAGTAGACAGACTATATGACAGAATGGTCAAACTGGAGAGGGGTTGCTCCTAGACTCTCAAGAAGAAACAGCTTCATTCTCAACATATTTCACCATTGGGCTTTGCAACAGAATCTGATGCAATTAATTTTTTTACAACCTTCTCTAATCTGATTTTTCCTAGTTTTTTTCCTGACCTGGTTCTACTACTGCCTGGCAATGAGCCAGGTATCTCTACCAGTACTCTGCCTTGATTTTGACCTTAATCACATTACTGACTCCACCATTCATCTATCAGTTTTCCATACTGTGGTGGCTTCCATGTTTTTGTGAGGCTGGAATCTATGCCACCAATAAATGCCAGCAGGATCACACATGGTAAACAAGTTTCATTGGAGATTCCAGACTAGGAAGAAGGAGTGGCAGACAACTTCTGAATGTTTAGTCACTGAATAGCTAATGAATAGCTGCAGAACATTATCAGGTAGAGTGCAGGAACATGATCCCCTCAGGTTGGAAGGCATTCAAAATATGACTAGGAAAGAGCTGCCTCATCAAAGTAGAATGAACATATTGACATGAATATAGTAATTTTTCTGGACCTTTATTTACTGATGGGACGCAACTCAAAATAATGAGAAATGGTTGCAAATATCCATTGATGACCCCCACATGGAATGTTTGAAGTATGAATTTAGGAAAATTGGAAGTTGTGAAAAATAGAATGTATAAAGATTGATAGCCTATCCATTGATGACCCCCACATGGAATGTTTGAAGTATGAATTTAGGAAAATTGGAAGTTGTGAAAAATAGAATGTATAAAGATTGATAGCCTATGGACCATTTTGAGCCAGACAATCATGTTTACTATGCTGGGAATGACAAATTCAATGTCAAAAAGAAAATTTCAAGATTTATCTTAAAGTATAATGCTGTCTGTAATAGGGTTATGTCCATATGTCTACAAACAAGATTCCTTGTGTGGCATTGAACTGCTAACTGCAAGGTCAGCAGTTCAAACCCATCAGCCATTTCTCAGAAACCCTATATAGGATTGCTGTGAGCCAGAACCAATTCAATGGCACTTAGCAACAATAAACAAGACCAGTTAATAACCAATATAATTCAAATTTAAGTATCAACCTTGAAAGTCAGTGATGATGAAATTGAAGAATTCTGCCAACTTCTTCAGTCTGAAATTGATCAAACATACAATCAAAATGCATTTATAATTACTAGTGATTGGAATGCAAAAATTGGAAACAAAGAGGACAGAACACTTTGGAAAATATGGCCTGGGTAATAGAAATGATGCTGGAGAGTATATGATAGCATTTTGTAACACCAATGACTAATTCATTGCAAATAGCTTTTAAAAACAACTTAAAATGTGATTATGCATGTGGATCTCATCAGATGGAATACACAGGAATCAAACTGTAGGAAAACATGGTGGAAAAGTTCAATATCATCAGCCAAAACTAGACCAGGTGAAACAGACCACCAATTGCTCACAAGCAAATTCAGGCTGAAGCTGAAGAAAAATCAAAACAAGCCCACGAGATTCAAAATATGACCTTGAATGTATCACATATGAATTTGGAGACCATCTCAAGAAGAGATTTGATGCATCAGACGTTAATGACCGAAAACCAGAAGAGTTGTGGGATGACATCAAGAACATCATACATGAAGTAAGCAAAAGGTCATTAAAAAGACAGAATAGAAAGAAAAGACAGAAATGGATGCCAGAAGAGACTCTGAAACTTACTCTTGAGCATAGAGAAGACAAAGCAATAAGAAGTAATGAGTTGGTAAAAGAGTTGAACAGAAAGTTTCAAAGGGCAGTTTGAGAAGATAAAGTCAAGTATTATATTGAAATGTGCAAAGACCTGAAGTTAGAAAATCAAAAGGGAAGACCATACTCAACATTTCTCAAGATGAAAGAACTGAAGAAGAAAAAAAAATCAAGCCTCCACATGCAATATTGAAGGATTATATGTGCAAAATATTTAATGATGCAGAAAACATCAAAAGAAAATGGAAGGAATACACAGTTAATATACAGAAAGAAAGGATTGATGTTCAACCATTTCAAGGGGTAGCATTCATCAAGAGTCAATGGTACTAAAGCAAGAAGTCCGGGTTGCACTGAAGACATTGGTGGAAAACAAAGCTCCAGGATTACAGGAAATAAAAATCTGAATGTTTCAATAAACTGATGCAGCACTGGAGACACACAATTGTCTATGCCAAGAATTTTGGAACACAGCGACTGGATGAGATTCATATTTGGGCCCATTCCAAAGAGAAGTGACCCAATAGAATGCAAAAGTCATCGAACAATATCATTAATATTACATGCAAGTAAAATTTTGCTAAAAATAATTTTTAAATGGTTGCAACAGTACAACAGAAAACTGCCAGAAAGTTGATTCAGAAAGGGGACTTGGAAGTAGGGATAGCATTGCTGATGTCAGATAAATCCTAGCTGAAACAGAGATTACCAGAAAGATATTTTTTACTTGTGTTTTATTGAGTGTGAAAAGGTGTTTGACTGTGTAAATCCTGATAAAGTGTGACACTACAAAGAATAGTTTCTTTCAAATACTTAATTTTTCTCATGAGGAACCTGTACTTAGACCAAGAGGCAATTGTTAGAAAAGAACAAGGGGATACCAAATTGTTTAAAATCAGGAAAGGGGTGCACCAGAGTTGTATTCTTTCACCAGATTTATCCAATCTGTATGCTGAGCAAATAATCTAAGAAGTTGAATTACATAAAGAAGAACATGGTGTCAAGATTGGAGGAAGACTCATTAACATGTTGCCATATGCAAATGATACAACCATGCTTGTTGAAAATAAAGAGGGCTTAAAATACTTACTCATGAATGGCAAAGACTACAGTCTTCAGAATGGATTGCACCTCAATACAAACAAAACAAAGATCCTCACAACTGAACTAATAAATAGCATCATGATAAATAGAGAAAGGAGTGAAGTTGTCATATACTTCATTTTGCTTGGATGCACAATCAACATTCATGGAAGCCATAGTCAAGAAATCAAATGATATATTGCATTAGGCAAATCTGTTGCACAAGACCTCTTTGAAGTATTCATTAGTAGAGGACTAAAGTGTGCCTGACCCATTTTATTTTCAATTACTTCATATTTTTGTGAACATTAAACAATGAATAAGGAAGACTGTAGAAGAATCAATGCTTTTCAATTATGGTGTTTTAGAAGAAATCATGGACTGTGAGGAAAAAAACCCAAAACAACCAAATCTGTGTTGATAGAAGTACAGACATAATGCTCCTTAGAAGATTGCTTGGTGAGACTTCATCTTCCATACTTAGGACATGCACTCAATAGGGACCAGTCCCTGAAGAAGGACATCATACTTGGTAAAGTGAAGAGTTGATGAAACAGAGGAAGACCCCCAATGAGAAAGACAGACACAATGGCAGCAGCAATGGGATGAAATGGAATAATTGTGAGGATAGCTCGGGACTAGACAGTGTTTCATTCTATTGTTCATGGGGTTGCTATGAGTCAGAGCAAATCTACCCAAGCCCCAGTCACACATAGCTGAGGGCAAAAGAAGCAACTGTATTAGGGCTTTCTAGACAAACACTATCAATAGTATATGTTTTAGAGAGAGAGATTAATTTTTGAGAAATTGGTTCATATGGTTTTTGGGACTAGCACATCTAAAATCTGTAGATCAGTTGATATGCTGGAAATCCCATAATCTTGTGTGTCATAATTAGTAGGTCAGGCAGGAGAAGAGTGAGAAGAATTCTGGCAAGATGCCTATTTATAATCTGAAGACAAAATCGTCTCTTGCAAAAGCTCTGTATATGTTCCTAAGGCCTTTAATTGAGTGGCTATAACCTGCCTAAATTATGGAGGGTAATCTGCATTATGTAAAATCAACTGATTTAATCATATATAGATACTTCATAACAGCATTTAGACTAGTGTCTGACCAAACAACTGGGCAAATAGTTCTGTCAACTTGACACTATAAAACAACCATGATAGTAACTCTGATATATAACATCACATCTTCAGCCCCAAATATGAGCTATTTTTAAGCTCTTCCGGTTATATATTGTTGTGTAAAAAACTACCCCTAAACCCAGTGGCATCAAACAACCACAATTTTATTTTCCTCAGAGATTTTGTGGAATAAAAATTTAGATAAATCTCAACAAGGATGACCTTTACTACAAAGTGTTTGAGACCTCACCTGAAATGATTCAAGGAGTTGGAAATGCCTACAACTGAAAGTTGAAATCAGAGTCTTCTTTGTGTGCATGTTTGGTGAGTGGGTTGGTATGGCTAGAATCTCAGTAAGCATCTCTCTCTCTATCATTTGGCTTTTCTTCCCCACCCTCTAAAGCTTTACCAAGTAATCTATGTGGCCTCTTGAACATTTTTTCACAAGATAGTTGGCTTTTTATATGGCAGCTTAGAGTTCCAAGACAGTGTTCTGACCAACAAGGCAAATGCTATGTAACCTTTTATGATCCATTCTCAGAAGTCACAAAGTATTCCTTCTGTCATATTCTGTTTGCCAAAATAGTAATATACCTTCTCAGATCCAAGGCAAAAGACAATATACCCGAATTTTTGATAGAGAGAATGCCTTTGAATTTGCAGCTACATTCAAAACCACAACACAAGCTCGTAAGGACTTCCAGAAGCCAATATATTTCTCTCTCTCTAAACTTCACCCATCTAAGAACAGACAACTTTTGTAGACGAAAGGAAAACATATTGCTAAAGTTCTTATTGAAATCTGTTATTTCCACCCTGGGATCTTCCTACAAGTTGCTTTTTTTATTCCCACTTTTGGTATATTTTTGCATGCTACCAACCCTTTTCTTCTCAATCCAGTTCATAAACTCTCTTCCCCCTACCTGTTTTATCTCTGCTTCCCACCCTTATTTGCTGTGCATTTTGAAGATATATTTCTCTTCAAAGGAAACACCTGTATCTCCCAAACTCTCACTGCCTCTTCTGTCTAGTTTCTTACCAAAAGTTATGGTCAATTCTCTAGTGAAATGTCTTTCCCTCCATTTCCCAGTAGAAGTTATTTTTTCTGTCTTGCAATTCTCTGCACACCAGAAAAGGGATAGACATTCTCTCAGCTCCCTGCTGTTTCTTGCCATTATTCTTCCACAATTCTTTTTTTAGAGTAATGCCAATTAATTCTTGTGAGTTGTTCCCTCACTTGACTTTCTCATCCACCAACCTTCAAATCACTTTCCTTCATACAACTCCTACAGACTTCCTGCCACTCAGCAACCCATCAAATGTCCTAATCTCATAATTATGACTCTCCTCTACCCTAATAGCCTTTACTTCCATTCATCTTCAATAACCTAGTCACCCTTTCTTATACTAATCCTTGCCGTTAGTTCTGTTCATGTCATGCATCTTTTCCAGTCTCCATCCGGATCTTGCTTCCCTGACATCTTGGAGCAATCTTGCTTTTTATTACTCTTTCTGACCTTATTCTCTTTCTTATTCTAAAGTTGTTAGCCTATTTTCTTCCCTTTATTCACAAAACTCTCCTTCAATGACCAGTAATGATGATTATTGTATTGCTTAAAAGTGCTGTCAATAATACTTCTAAATATAATATAACTTCTAAATGGAAGGAATTCTGCATGCTGCTTTCTGTAACACATGACAGGGGACATAGAAACTTTTCTCTGACACTCTCTTCCCAGGCTGTTGTCCTGAGGGATTGTTCTGGTTCTCCTGGGACTCCAATTCTTCCCTCTCAGTACTCTTCTGTCCATCCCACAATGTAGGTATTGCTCATCCCTACCTACCCTTGCTGCCCTTTCTTTTTTTCCCTCTCTCTACAGGCTATACTAAGGAGCTCTGGTAGCATAGTGGTTATGAATCAGGCTGCTAACCTCAAGGTCGGCAGTTCGAAACTACTAGCTATTCCGAGGGAGAAAGATGAGGCTTTCTGTTCCCATAAAGATTTGCAGCCTCAGAAACCATATGCAGGGTCACTGTGAGTAGGAACCTACTCCACCGTACTTAACAACAACAACAACAAGCTATACTACCTGGGCGATGACACCTACTTCTTTGGTAGCAACTATCATTTGCACATTGACAATTCCCAAACAGTTTATCTCTCGCTTCAACGCTCCTGAACTGTGGAATGGCACTTCCAGTAACTTATGCACTTTTCCAATTCTGTGTTTGTTTTTGAATTTTTTATTGCTGTGAAAATATATACAATATACAACAATTTCTTCATGTATAATTCAGTAACATTGATTATGTTCTCCATGTTATTATCCCACAATTATTCATTAATGCCCCACCACCCAGGAAAAGCTCCTCTTTTTCCTTTCCCTCCCCACCCCAGCCACTGATAATTGTTGGTTTCTAGATATTTGCTTGTTGCATATAGGTGAGGTCATACACTATTTGTCTTTTTGTGATTGACATATGTCACTCAGCATGTATTCAAAGTTCATCATTATTTGGCATGCATTAGGATTTCTGACTGAGTAATATTTCATTGTATGCATTTATCATTTTGCTTATTCATTCATCTGCTTGCAGACATTTAGTTTTTTCCACTTTTTGGCGATTGTGAAAATAATTGCAATGAACATTGGTGTACAGTTTTCTGTTTGTGTTCCTGCTTTTATATTTGTCGGTATATACCTAGGGCTGGAATTGCTGAATCATCTTGGTGATTTTATGTTCAACTTTTTGAGGAATTTGCCAGAAATTTTCCATAGAAACTGAACTATTTCATATTTCCCTCAGTAAAGATGAGGGTTGTGGTTTCTCCACATTGTTTTTCTTTGTTATTTGTTTTTTTTATCATTGCCATCTCATTGGTTTGATTTCTATCTTCCTAAATGCTAATGATGGAGCCCCAGTAGTAAAACCCATAGAAGCTAACTAAAAGCCTTGGAAACAATTTGCCTTGGAAACCTTACGGGGCAGTGCAGTGACATTGGAGGATAAGCACACAACTACAATGTCAGCAGTTCAAACTCTTTAGAAACCCTATAAAGAAAGGGTCCCTATGAGTCAGAACCAACTCTACAGCACTTCACAACAACAACAACAACAAGGACACAAATAGGTTTCCAAAGCTATTTGAACAACCCACTGGGCAAACTGCAAGATCAGTAGCTCAAAACCATTGGCCGCTCTGTGGGAGAAAGGTGAGGCTTTCTGCTCCTGCAAAGACTGACAGTTTCAGAAACCCTATGCAAGGTTGCTGAGTGGAGTCGGAAGCGACTCAAAGGTACACAACTACCACCACCACCACCAGAGAGTCCATGACCCCATGGCAATGGTTTTTGTTTGTTTTGAACATGTTATGCTTTAGGTGAAAATTTAGATAGCAAATTAGTTTTCCATCCAATAGCTCATGTAAAAATTATTCCAAGACATTGGCTATGATCCCCTTAACATGTCAGCACACTCCCTTTCCTACCCTGGGCTCTTCATTTTCATTTATGTAGTCCCCCCGCTCTACCCTACCTCCTCCCACCCCTTCTCATCTTTGCTTTTAAGCAGATGTTGCCCTTCTGGTCTCTTGCAGTTAATTTTTGTTTTTCCTTGTGCTTTTTGGCCATTTTAATATCCTCTCTGGTGAAATGTCTATTCAAATTCTTTTGCTCGTTGTTTGATAGGCCTGTCTTTGTGTTGTTAAATTATAGAAGCTTTTAAAGTTTATTTTGGGTATTAGACCCTTATCAGATATATGGTTCTGGAAAATGTTCTCCCAGTTTATAAATTTTCTCTACAGTTCTTGATGAAGTCCCAACTATATGTCTTTTGGGAGTCCTGGTGTGGCACTGTGCATTAATGCACTGGACTGCAAGGGCAGTTTGAATTGCTAGGTTGGCAGTTTAAGCTCACCAGCCACTCTTTGGAAACCCTATACAGGGTCGCTATGGGTCGGAACCGACTCGACGGCACTTAACAACAACAACAACAACAACATATGTCTTTTGAAATCCTGGTGTGGTGCTGTAGGATAAGCACTGGTCACAAGATTTGCCATTCAAATCCACTAGGTGCTCCTCAAAAACTCTATACAAGGTTGCTATGAGTCCAAACAGACTTGACAGCTCTTAACAACAGCAACAGTTTATCTTTTAGGAGTCCTGCTGTGCTGGCTATAGGATGAGTACTGCTAGATGCAAGGTTGACATTTCAAACTTACCAACCGCTCCTTGAAACCCTATACAGGGTCATTATGAGTCAGAACCAACTCCACAGCCCTTAATGATAATAATTACATATGTCTTTTAGGGGATTGCACAGGCTCTGTACAATAAGCATTGGACTACAAACCACAAGATTGGTGGCTGGAGCCCACCAGCCACTTAGCAGACAACAGATGAAGCTTTCTGCTCCCACAAAGACTTACAACCTCAGAAACCCTATTCAGGGTCACTGTGAGTCAAAACCAACTTGAAGGCACTTTCAACAACAGCACATGTCCTTTAAGTATCTCCCATTTAGCAAACATTGCAGATTCTCTTTATCAACCACCCCTTCACTTCTACCAGGGAGAGACCTTACTAAAACACAGTTTGTATTCAAAGAAGTGAAAAGGGTGGTGAGTTATTTTCAAAAAGAATAAACAGATAAGAAAAGTGCAGTCCATGTGCAGCAGAGCATCTCCACGATGGCAGAGTGGTTTTCAAACACAAAATCGATGATGATTATTGAGATCAATATCTCTGAGGATGTGTGTTTGAACCACCAACCTTTCAGTTGGCAGTCCAGTGCTTATCCTACAGCACCACACCAGGACCCCCAGCAACTCTTTAGGCTGCTCTATTTTACTGAAAATGCCATTTAAGAATATCACCTCTCTTTGTTCTTATTTTAAGCTCTGTAGGCAACTTTCTGATCCATATTGAGATTTTCCTTGAACAAAGAGGCAGATGTCTCTTATTCTGTCTGGCATCAAACTGTTTGTAGACTCAGAAATTGGCATTCTAGTTGGTAAATGATTCTTTTGTCAGTTTGCTTGGTATGAGTCAGTCCCCCAGAGTTTGGTGAACTCTCATTGACCTGTTGCAATCAATTTTCTGGATCTTCAAAACTGAAGCTCAGACTCTGCTGTGTGGTGACTGTGAAAATAGAACATCAACTTGAGAGGTAAGGCTCCAGGTACAGAGGTCAGAAGACCCTCCTTATTGATGTATTTTTAGCAGTACTTGACTTTTGTGCCTTTGCCTCCACAGTGCACATCAGAGAGTGCAAAGCATGGAAGAGCGGAATACTTGATTATTTCTGATCTCAAGTAGTCAATTGAGTGTTCCAAATAACAGTGTTAAATACACCCTAAACCAGAAAACCACCATGGTATGAAAGAAGGCAAAATAAATGTACAGCAACAACAACAAAACATTACACTGAGTTGTAAACTCTTAGCAGCCTCAACAATATACCTACTCATTCATTAAAAGACTTAGCATCGTGAAAATGAAAACAGCACCTAAGGTGAGTTATACATATAATGTGCAATACACATCCAAATCCCAAAAACATTCTTTAATGAAATGATGAAAGTAATCTCCAACTTTATATGAAAAGGAAACAGGCCCCTGAGAGCTAAAGCAATATTGAAGAAGAAGCCACACTGTAATCTCAAATATTACTATAGAACATAGTATTGAAAATACCCTGAAACTGGTTCAATGATAGAAACATAGACTCATGAAATAGACTTGAGAACCCAGAAGTAAATCCATTTATCTATGGGCACTAATCTTTAACAAAAGTTTGAAGTCCATCCAGTGGGGAAGAAGCAATCTCTTTGACAAATGGTGCTGGCAAAACTTGGTATCAGTTTGCCAACAAATGAAACAGGATCTATACCTCATGTCAAAACAAAGACAAACTCAAAATGGATCAAGAATCTAAAATGTCAAAACTAAAATTACAAAGTTCCTGGAGAGGAACAAAACTAGAGACCAAAATTTTGGCATAAATAGTTTACCAAACACAATTGAAATTGCAAGATACATTAGATAACTGGGACCTCCTGAAAATCAAATATTTATGTTCTTCAAAAGACTTTACCAAAAGAGTGACAAAGAGAACCTACAAACACGGAAAATCACTTGGCAATTGACATATTTGATTAGGTCTAAAACAAAACAAGTCAACAACTCAGGAACAAAAAGACAAACAATCCAATACAGAAAAAATTATGCAAAGGACAAAAGCACAGTACACTTCCCCAAAGGACATACAGGCAGCCAGTAAACATATTAAAAGATGCTCACCATATTTAGCCACTATAGAAATGCAAATCAAAACACTGAGATACTATCTCACCACTGCAAAAATGGCACTGCTCAAAAAATCAGAAAACAACAAATGTTGGCAAGGTTGTGGGGAAATTTTAAGTTTTACACACTGGTGGTGTGATTATAAAATGGTACAACCACTATGGAATACGCTTGAAGGGTCTTACTCATAAAGCTGGAAATAAAAATATGAAGAGACTTCAAAAAGTTCATGGAACAATTCCATTAATTCCATCTTTTGATGCCCCTTGTAAATTATGATCCAGCAATTCCACTCCCAAGAGATATGGTGGTGGTGGTGGCTGTGTGCCGTGGAGTCGGTTCCGACCCATAGCGACCCTGTTCAGGGTTTCCAAGGCTGTAAATCTTTATGCGAGCAGAACGCCTCATCTTTCTCTCAAGGAACAGCTGGTAGTTTCGAACTGCTGACATTGCAGTTCGCAGCCCAATTCGTAACCACTATGCTACCAGGGCTCCTTCCCAAGAGATATAAGAGATATAAGAACAGTGAAATGAATAGACATATGAACACTTAAATTCATTGTACCATTATTCACAATAGCAAAAAGATGGAAGCAACTTAAGTGTCCATTAATGGAAGAATGGATCAACAAATTGTGGTACATATATACAATGGAATGCTTCACAGCTATCAAGAATAATGAGGAGTCCATAAAACATAATATAGATGCATATGAAGGATATTAAGCTGAGTAAAATAAATCAATCACAAAAGGACAAATATCATATGGTCTTACTATTATAAAAAGTCAATAGTGATATACATAAGGAGCTCTGGTAGCATAGTGGTTACAAATCAGGCTGCGAACCACAAGGTCAGCAGTTCGAAAATACCAGCTGTTCCACAGGAGATGAGGCTTTCTGCTCCTGTAAAGATTTACAGCCTCAGAAACCCTGGTCAGGGTCGCTATGAGTCGGAACCGACTCCATGACACATAACAACAACAACAACAGTGATATACATACAAAACCCAACATTCTTTGATGGTTACCATGAATGGGAATGGGAGGAGGCGAAATCACTTTCTAGAGGGTTGTTGTTGTTATGTGCCATTTCCAAGGGTTTCCAAGAAGTGGTTGATGGGTATGAACCGCCAGTCTTTCAGTTAAAAGTCCAGTGCTTATCCTACAGACCCATACCAGGTGATGGTAAAAGCAACACCAAACATGGGTGAATTTTGTACAACTTGACCAATGTAAATGAAAATACTAAGAAGTATACAAGAATAGGGAATCATTTCTTTAAATGCTATAACATATACAATTGTGTAACAAAAGCAGTAACAATAAAAAATTATGTGTTTGGCTTCATAAATAGATATGTATGCATGTGTATAGGAAAGCATATTGTGAATATATGCATGTATATGTATAGGCATATCTGTAGTCATATACACACACACACACACATATAAAGTCCTGGTGTGGCACTGTGGATTAATGCTCTAGACTGCAAAGTCGTTTTGAATCACAAGGTCAGTGGTTCAAACCTACCAGTCACTCCTTGGAACCCCTATACAAGGTCGCTATGAGTGGGAACCAACTCAATGGCGCTTAAATATAACAGCAACATATATATATGTATATGTTGCTGTTATATATATATGTATATATATATATATATATATATATTGTGTGTACTGAATATATTTTTATATACATAATAAAGCACATAGGGGCACAGTTATAGAAGCCTCCTAGACATACGCATACACATTGAGGGATTGGTTTATTAGGCTAAAACTCTTACGACCATAGTTTTGTGGGAGAAATAAGTCAATTGGCATAATATAGCTCATAAAGATAATGTTCTATATCCTAGTTTTATTACTAGCAACTCACATCTTAATGGCTTCCCAGTGGTCATCTGAAACACAACTATGGGTCTCTACTCCTCTGGAGTAAAAGAGAATGAAGGAAACCAAAGGTCCAAAGAAGAAAATCCACAGGACAAATACCCTACATGAACCATAACCTCTTCTAGCCAGAGACTAGAAAAATTATATGGCACCAGACTACCACTACCAACCTCCTGACCAGGGACACAATAGAGGGTTCTGGATAGAATGGGAGAAAAAGTAGAACAAAATTCACATTCCTTAACCCAGACTTACTGAACTGTGAAAGAGACTAGAGGAGATACCCTTTGAATGTAGAACTGAAGTTGCTCCTGAAGGCCACCTTTCAGTCAAATAATTTGTTTTATAAAATAAACAATATCACTGTGAATAACGAGCTCCTTTAAATCATCAGTTATATCAAACCAAACGATCAACATTTACCCAAAAGAGAAGTGAGAAGGCAAAAAGGGAAAGGAAGCAAGATCAATGGAAGTAAAACAAACCAAATGAAAATAATCATAATGCTGACACATTGTGAAAATTGTATCCAATGTCATGGAAATTTTTATATGGAAATTGTTAAATGGGAACCTAATTTGTTATGTAAATTTTAACCAAAAACATAATAAAATATTTAATAATAATAAAGAAAATATGTGCTATTGAATATGTATTATGTGGTAGGTATTATTCATATTTTATTTTTATTTCCAGTTGCTCCTTGGAAACCCTATGTTGTTGTTGTTAAGTACCGTGGAGTCATCAGTTCTGACTCACAGTGACCCTGCACAGGGTTACGGGAGCAGAATGCTTCATTTTCCTCCCACAGAACCGCTGGTAGTTTTGAACTGCTGACCTTGAAGTTGGCAGCTCGACTTGTAACCACTACGCTACCAGAGCTCCTTTGGAAACCCTATACAGGGTCACTATAAGGAGCTCTGGTAGTATAGTGGTTATGAATCGGGCTGCGAGCCACAAGGTCAGCAGTTCGAAACTACCAGTGGTTCAGCAGGAGAAAGATGAGGCCGTCTGTTCCAGTAAAGATTTACAGCCTCGGAAACCCTGTGTAGGGTCACTATGAGTTGGAACGGACTCCACGGCACATAACAACAAGGTAAGTCGGAACAGGCTTGATGGCACTTAACAACATTTGTTTTATTTAATTGTTCCAACATCCAATGGGGTATATATTGTAATGGGTATTTTGTAGTTGAGGAACAGCTGGGAGAGTTTAAATAACTTGCTCAGGGCACACAGGTGATGAGTGACAGAGCTAGATTCAAACCTAAGACTTCAGACTACAAACCAATAATCTTAAAGACAGCTGCAATTCGTTGTTTGCTTGTTAACTGTTCAAACCAGAGGGAATAGCATGAAGTGTTAAGCCATTAAAATTTACATAAATCTGAGTTTCCATTATACTACCTTGAATTGCAAATTATGCCCCCCCAACTGAACTCACTGTCATCCAGTGGATTGCAACTCATAGCAGTCCTGTATAGTGTTTCAAAGGGTGAAAATATTTATAGGAGCAGATTGTTGTTGTTGTTAGGTGCCATAGAGTCAGTTCTGACTCATAGCAACCTTATGCACAGCAGACTGAAACACTGCCTGATCCTGGGCCAACCTCACTACTGTTGCCACACGTAAGTCCATCCATGCTGCCAATTAGCCAACCCATCTCGTTGGGGGTCTTCCTCTTTTTCTCTGACCCTCCACCTTACCAAACAAGATATCCTCCTCCAGCGGCTGGTCCCTCCTGACAATAGGTCCAAAGTATGAGAGACGACGTTTGGCCATCTTGGCCTCCAAGGAGCACTCTGGCTGCACTGCTTCCAAAACAGATCTATTGGTTCTTTTGTCAGCCCATGACACTTTCAATATTCTCCAGTCTCATCTTTTTCCCATGGATCGGTTGGTGGGTTTGAGCTACTAACCCTAGGGTTAGATATTGTTAAGTGATTTCGAGCTGGCTGCGATCCATATAGACTCTGTACAGGGTTTCCGAGGAGCAGCTGGTGAGGTTGAACTGCCGAATTTATGGTTCAAACTAGCCTTGCAATCCAGTGCTTATCCTACAGATCACAGTGCTTATTCTACAGCACCAGCAGGGTTCCTTTTAATTTGCAAATAACTCCTTAAGGCCAGCAGTTCGAAACTACCAGCCGCTCCGCGGGAGAAAGATGAGGCTTTCTACTCCCGTAAAGATTTACACCCTCGGAAACCCTGTACAGGGTCGCTATGGGTCGGAACCGACTCGATGGCACTTCACAACAACAACAACAACAATCTTTATATGTAGGATAAATGCTGCCTTAAAATTTCTTTGGGAATTCTGAATGGAATCTTCAGAGGAAAACACCAACATTTAAAAAAACAGAATGAATACATGCAATAAAATTATAATTAAGTATTTTATGTTTATTTAAAAAGTTTTGTAAAACAATCTCTCATTCTGTATTCCTTTTACTGAGCAAATTGTGGAAAATATTACAAAATTTTGACCATGTATGTCCAGAAATAAAATTTCCACTGTGAGCCATGATACAAATATATAAAAATATATGTGTTGTGGTATGTGCGTATGTTTCTGAAATTAAAATAATAAATTCTTACTGAGCTGTTAGCTCTGTTATCTATCCTGTTTCATTTTGTTATAGAGTTCTGGTTATAACCTACCATATACTATGTTCCTGATCCACTAATAGGTCAAATCCTAGACCTTGCAGAACCCTGGGATGTGAAAGGTATGTTTGACTAAGGCTGTTGTTAAGTGCCTTGAAGTTGGTTCCGACTCATAGTGTCCCTAACTAAGGATGAAAAAACTCTGAATTCTTTGCTAGCACCACCTTTTGACTGAATGTGAAAACTGCTTTCACCTGCAAACCAAAGTGATGGCACTGGAATTGGATCATGTCCAAGGCCTCCTGTTTTAATGAATCCTCAAAGATGGTCTACCTTCATGCAGGTAATCTCTCCCCATCAGGAGAGGTAATGCATTTTTTCTCTGTGCTGCACTGGCAACCCCCCACTTACCTTCCAACCCCCAACTCCACTCTACCTCATCCACTCCCAAGAGGTTGAAGTGTTGTTAGGGACTCTGCCCAGAGGCCTGACTCCAGTAAAAAACACAGGTGTGGTTTTTATGGTGGGTCTCA
Organism: Chrysochloris asiatica; assembly: GCF_000296735.1. Classification (NCBI taxonomy): domain Eukaryota; kingdom Metazoa; phylum Chordata; class Mammalia; order Afrosoricida; family Chrysochloridae; genus Chrysochloris; species Chrysochloris asiatica. The sequence goes on from NW_006408631.1 coordinate 7,397,185, forward strand.
GCAAGGATGAGGATGATAGTACTCAGGAAGCACTCTAAATCAATATAACCTTGCAGAGTTCAAATCAGTAAGCACAGTATTAATATTAACATGAATTTCTAGAAACATAGGTAGTGTCTATAATGCCTCATCCCATTAAACTGATAAGCCATAGTAGGTCTACTTTCAATTTAAAGCAATCTTTTTGTATTTGGAAATTGTTGTTAAGTGCCGTCGAGTCAGTTCCAACCCATAGTGACCCTATATAGGGTTTCCAAGGAGACACTGATGAGCTTGAACCGCCAACTTTGCAGTTCAAATGGCTTTGCAGTTTGGTGCATTAGCCCACAGCACCACACAGGAAATAGAGGCTCTTATATTTGCATTATCCTACAGTGCCATACCAGGACTCCATTTTAGTAAGGGTGGGGATTAAAATGTAATCTATTTATGTGTGGTGAACGATGTTTCTCTGTATCTAATCCCAAAATGATTTAGAAAATCAAAATGCTGATGGTAAATTTCTTTTACAGCAGAAAGATAATTATCTGTATTACATAATACACTTAAATACACATACATACACATACGACCTAAAAAGCTCTACCAAAACTGATGTTAATGCATAAAGATTCCAAAATGGTAAAGTTTGGATCATAAAGCAAATTAAGGAATTAAAATTGACTGTCAGCTATCTTAAAAGTTGCAAGGGAATTCCACTTTTCTACTCACAGGTTTCTAAGTCAGGGCACCTCTCTCAGTAGACAGTCAGAAAACCGAAAGGAAAGACGACTGTGTACTTACCTTCTCCAATAGGAAAAGTACATTTCCATTCCATTATACATCATGTGCACTGTGTAGCACCATATGTTGTTCTGTTCCATCGAGCTGGTTCTGACTCATAGTGATCCTGTATAGGGTTTCTGAAGAGCAGCTGGTAAGTTTGAACCACCAATCTTGTAATTCAAACAACCTGGCAGCCAAGTGCTTATCCTACAGTGCCACACCAGGACTCCATATATATATATAGATATAGATAGATAGATATGGATA
>NW_006408631.1:7398356-7430720 GCF_000296735.1 Chrysochloris asiatica
AACCTGGGAGAAGTGAGCAATGCAGGCTAATAGATAAACACAATCCACATCCACAAAGGATTGTAAGTATAATTATCTCCATGGTCTATACATTAAAGATTAGCACCAATGTTTTAAGCATAAAACACCAGCATGGGATCTACTAAAGTAATGTTCGGTATATTTGTTCAGACTCATGACATAGTCTAAGCTACTCCTTAAGAAATGCTGGAGTGAGTTCAATATGACCTACAGTATTTGTATAATAATAAATGTTAAAACCTGGGAAAACTTCTAAGTATTCATCTACTGTAATAACAGAAGACATCATAGCATGTTTCACACTTTTATTGAGTCTTTTTCAGTTTTAATTATCTACAGTAGGCACAATTCTAGTGACCACAATTATACTGAAATTCTACTGGTCTCAAAAGTAGATACAAAGTGGTTGCACTACCTTAGACATACACACAAACACACAAACACCAAGAATTTTGCATACTGCTGCATGCAAAGTATGCTATCATAGGAAATATACATTCTTTTTATTAAAAGCACAATTAAACATACTAGTCTGGATTTTTTTTAAGCTACCACTGATTTAGATAAACCTGAGAAAGCTCAAAATGTCAAGTAATACTGTTTCCATACCGATAACCAATGGTACTATTAATCACAAAGAAATCGAGTTTAATTTTCTATATTAAAATCACAGATAATATAAAAATAAACATTTCTGCAAAAGCACTAAAGCAGACCGTAATTCAAATTCACAAATTTTGATATACAACATATATTCCCCTTCATATTAATTTTGGATGATGGGTATAATTCACTGTACAACAGAAAAAAAAAAATCATAACAGAATCCAGCAGCTAAATAATATATGTATAGTTATCACTAGAAAACTTGTAATTAACATTACTGACTGGAAAAAAACACACATTAAAATTAATAGCAATGTTGAACTTGCTGATAGTGTCTTACTCAGAAATTTCATCTCAAGAAATTAAGATTATGCTATTTTATTTTAAAAAGAAACAACAGCACAAAAATTTAAGCCGAGCTGATCAACAGTAGACTGATTCACCAGCTGCCTCTTTTTCTTCCTAGCTCCTTAAAGTTTTTTTGTTTTGTTTTTTAATTTGAATATAGTTATAATGCCCACTCCATCAGATTTCCAAAACATCAAAGAATTACTTTGAATTTAGGATAAGCCTTTGCACTAGTAAATGGAAGATTTGCCATATTTGGGAGCAAACTCCTGACAGGAAAGTATAAACTTTTCTGTAATATCATACAAAATATAGACAATACAGACCCAGTCTGGCTAAAACACTTTTATGTACTATTGATCTTATGATGGTCTGACACTAAATTGTGTTTATAGAAAGAACCATAATTAAAAAGGTAAACATGCAAAAACATTCTAAGAAAAACTAATCACTCATATGACAAAATCACAAAACAGATTTTTATACTTCAGAGAAAAACAAAAACAAACCAAAACAAAAAAACCTGAAGACTTAAACATTTTCATATAATTATATTTTAAGAGCATCATACTATACCAACTCTGATTTTATCTATGCATCATATATTATGTAAAATACAACAGTGTGACACATATTATACATTGTAATAAATATAATTTACATAAGTATGTTGCATTTTTCAAGAAAAATATTCAATCTGTACAACTGAAGTACTGTGAGCTTCACCAATAAATACTATCATGATAGTTACAATTTGACCAGCAAAGTTAAAGCTTCAAAACGTCTGGAACTAGTATCACACCTTTAGGCACTGTCACTAGTCCATCTGCAGCTGTTATAAGCACTGGCATCTTTTCTATGAGAAAGCAGTTTGTTCTTTTATGAGGTTGTCCAAATAGATGAAAGAGACTTACAGGTCATAGGTACACATTGCAGTTGCTGATGTTGGATCTGTTTAGCCAAGGATTGGGATTGAAGACTTCTGGGAAATAAAAGCAGCAGATTTCACACTCTTCTAGCAGTCTTTAGTTTTTGTGCTTTATCATAGTCTCTAACGTCCCAACCAATGGATGCCATCCAAATGTCTTAATCCATGTAGAGTGATTTTGAAAAGGTTAAGAGTCCCACAGCTGGCTGAGGGGCAAAGTCAACTCCAGATCTGGGTTCTCATGCCATATCTCTTTTAAGTTTGTCTTTTTTATTTTTAAGTAACATTTCAATGTAAACTCAAGTTCATGGTCAAAGAGTCATAGATGCCAAATTGTGAGTCCAAGAAAACCTTGGATTTTGTATCAGATATTTTTAAAATTTATTTAACTGAATAATTCCAGTATTTGAGCTGTGCTTTCATCCAAAGTATGAAATTTAGCTAACTGATAAATGACAGAATTTGAGCTGTGCTCTCACCTACAGGCCAACAGATTTCTACCTTTACTATTAAAATACATATTTTTATCATTATACGACAAGCATTAGCCAAAAGATTATCACCATTTCATCCTGACCCTGTGTATGTTTTCATCATCAGTGTTGACTCTTGTTTGCCTGGAAGAAGTTGGGAAGATCGTTCTGGTTATTATTTGGCATGCATTCATACGTCACTGTTGTCCAACATGATATATGAAACTGAAAAAGAAACATTTCAAAAAACAAACACTCACTCCAAGTATCCAAGTAGTCTAAGTCTAATCACTGTCCACGGTCTCCACACTGGATCCACATTCCAAAAGAAAGCTTACTGGAAGCTGAAACAATGTATTAACAAAACTCATACTCTAAACTATTGCAAGCATTCTGAGACGTAAACAGAAGAAAGCTAAAGTAAAAACGAAGAAATACAGAAATGTGTACCATTAGCCTGCAAGCATAAGTGTGGCACAAGATCTGGAGTTTCCATTTGGGTCAGTTTAGTGATATTGATCTAGGGTCAATATAGTAATGCCATATTTTAGACTGTACTTTTTGGTTTCTACAACAGACGATGGTGTTTGATCCTGAGCAAGTGAGAACCTAACTCTTTCTTTACCTAAAATGAGAGGATGTAGATTGACATCTCTAAAATTGTTTCACAATCTGGCTTCTGCAATTTTATGCATTATGAATAAACATTTTTAGAAGAACAATTGCTTAGGAAAGCTAAATTCTTCATTGATCTTAATGGCTGAAGATTGGGTAAACTGAGGTAGTTCTAAGAATTAACTGAAGGTCTTACAAATATTCAATTCACCCTGGTCATGGAGGGCTGCAGTTAAATCTTCACCTTCCTATCACTTTGTTTTGTAGGACTTTGAGGCCATAGCATATTGCCCCATATCACTTTACTTATAAAGTGCTTTCAAACAATGTAGGGTATAAATTACTCCACCATCAGTTCCAGACTCTGATGTTGACTCTGCCTGTGTTAGCTTTCACAACCCCAAATTCCTTTAACACTGGACTTACTTGTTTGGGGTTATAAATTATGTTACCTCACCTCATCATTTTTGCACTATATAAAATTTGACCATTTCAAGGGCTAGATGTCCAGCAATTCAATATTCACTGAAAATTGTTATGAAAGTTGTTAAAATATTATCTGTTGAGGGAAAATATTAAAAATAAAAACAATGACCAGTAGTCATTGGTATCACTTTCAATATTGGTAGTTTGATTAGTAGTCCTGGTGTGGTGTTGTGGGTTAATGTGCTAACCTACAAAGTCGGTTTGAACCACAAGGTCAGCAGTTCAAGCTCACCAGCTACTCCTTGGCAACCCTATGCAGGGTCGCTATGGATCAGACTGATTTGACAACATTTAACCAACAGCTTTTCACTGTGAGCTTTCCTCAAGCACTCAGATTGAATTCTTCATACTTTTTTTTTCCAGCATCGTTTTCCTTTAAGTATGAGATGTAAAATCCATTTAAAAATTATAGCTTTTCATTTTATCAGCATAGCCTATACACATTCAGTTTACTTTTCCATCTTCTTTATACATGTTGTATTTAATGATCTCAAACAATTCCAAGAAGCACGACAGAGCCTTTTACACAACAATGTCAATTTAAACTAAAGACCTCATTTTCAAATGTCTTTTCCATCCCAAGCTGCCTCTTATATATTTGAGAATATGCATTGTGAATGACTGTCAATCATTATTCTCCTCTAGTGATACAGGTATCCTGGCATTTGAAGTTTTGAAAGTTCACTTCTTTTATGAAAGACCTACATTATTATCTGCTTTTGCTAACTGGAAGCCATCTGAAGAGGATTTTCACATTAAAAACAAAACAAAAAAACACACACAACAAAAAGTGAAAGCAATATTCAGCATTTGTTTTGTACCAAGCTGTTGGGGAGGCAGAACACACCCCCTAACAGAGCTCCTTAGAAGGAGCTTAGCCCTCCTTCTCCTCTTATAATCAGCATCTCAGCATTAAGTTGCTATATCTTTGAACTATACCTGTATTATATTAGGCTTTATGTGCTGTTTGGTATGATTTGAAAGGTTATTTTCTGGGCCTGGGAACACTAAAAAATGTTTACCATATAAATTAATGTCAATCACACTTTATGCCATTTCAGTTCAAGAAAGGTTTCCTAAGAACTCTCTACTTTTGAATAAGGTGGGAAAACTGTACTATCTTCTTTCTGAACATCTTCGCAACTTGCTAAGTCATTCCACTTTATTTAACTTTGGTCTGAATTTTATCTGTGATTTTTAAAGTTGTTTTTACAGATGTGAGTGAGCACTTGTCCTGAAACATAAATAAACTCCTAAGATACTGCACAGCAGTGGTGCAAGTAAACACTCTGTATCACAGAAAGTCTAAGAGTGTTTGTGGTGTTTACAAGGAAAATGCATGCACTTTGATCCTATTGAATGCATTTTTTTCCTTATGATAATCAATGTGGGCTTCTACCATCAAACATTTAGTATTAAAAGTTTAGTGAAATAATTGGGAAGTAATCATTTTCAAGGCTTTCACATTAATTAACATAGACATTTCTAGTCAATTCTCCAAAGAAGCCTACCCAGCTACTATTTATGCTTGAGACTCCCAGAAACCCAGTTCATAGATCTCTTCATGTGATGCTGAGTGAGCTGAGTATAGTAGTTCACTAAATCATTTTGAAGATGTAGAGTTTTAATCTGTTCCTAGCATGAGCTATTAAAAACAACAAAGATTAGAGGATCCATATACTCCAGTTTCAAGTGGTCAGGTTTGTTTTGGCTTTGTTTGTCTTATTTTTAGTAATTAATAATAATAAAGTTGCTCCCAACTCATGTGCACACACACTTTAAATACTCATGTGGCGATATCAAGAGCAAGAGAAGCTTGTAAATTTTGCAGGAAGAATAAGAGGTAAATGTTTAACTAGGATATTTATGATACATACTTCTAGTCAGAATGAGGGAGGAAGACCTTGGAAGCAAAACCAAATAAGCTGCACAGAGTGGGTATGGGAGTTTCTACGATTGATTCTTTTTTTTTCTTGGTCTTTCGAAGTCTTACTAGAAACTTAATTGGGGGTGGAGGGGGGACGCGACTACTTGGTTCTATTTTAGCATCCTACCATGTCACAAAAGTGAGGCTTGGGGGGATTCTTGTGCCTTCACAAGCTTGTATCTCCATTCTGCTTAAACTCAGATAAGATATTGAGGGTCATATCTTCACTCTTGGACTGCAAATTTGCCTCACTTCTTCTGGAAGCTTTCCTGGTCGCTCGGGAGAGTCTCCTCCTGAATGTATCTCCCGCCAAGAAATAGAGAATAGGGTCAACACAGCTGTTGAGACTTGCCAGACCTCTTGTCACCTGATAAGTGGCATACACCCGGTCATTGAAATCACACATTTCTGGGGTCTGAATATCCAGACGGGCCCTCAAATTCATCGTTTTCATCACATGGAAAGGGATGTAAGACACCGCAAATACAGTCAGTACAATAATCACCAGGTAAATGGATTTCCTCCTGAGTGGAGAGTTGTCTAGGTCATTGTAAATCAAAGCTTTCACAATTAATCCGTAACAGCCCAAAATCAGTACCAAGGGGACACAGAACATGGCCACGGTCGTGCACATGCTGTAGATGAAATAACTTCTCAGGTACTCATCCGAGGTGGTGTCATAGCATGTGGTTTTGTTTGTCCGGAGACCGGTGCCAGAGTAGAAGAGGATGGGGGAGATTCCCACCACCACGGTGAGCCACACCAGCACGCTGATATAGACAGCGTTCTTCTTCTTGAGCCTGCCCAGGGACTTGAGCGGATATACCACCCCGCTATACCGGTGTGCACTGATGCAGGTTAAGAACAAGATGCTGCCATAGAGGTTTACGTGAAAGATGAACCTCTGCAGCTTGCACATCACATCCCCGAAGATCCAGTCCGTCTTATTGAAGTAGTAGAAGATAAGGGCAGGCAGAGTGAGCACATACAAAAAGTCAGCCAGAGCCAAGTTGAACATGTACACCGAGATGCCGCTCCACGGCTTCATGTGGAAGACGAACATCCAGATGGCCACGCTGTTGCCCAGGAAGCCGATGATAAATACCAAGATGTAGACAGCGGGCAGGTAGTAGAACTGGAAGCCAGTCTTGGTTAAAGAGCATTTGAATGAAGCGGCGGCGGCGGTGGAGACGGCCGTGCCGTTCCCCCACGTGCTGTTCCCCCAGGGTGAACTCTGACCGGCCAAGAAGGCAGTGTCCGTCCCATTGGGGACAGTCGGCCACAGCACCTCGGTCATTCTCTCCTCCCGGACTTAGGCGGCTCCTAGAGGCAAGCAGCAGCGAGAGGGCGGCAGCTGCAAGGGGCGCAGTGAGCATCTGAAAAGCCGGTGAGCAGAAGAGAAGGGAAGCGGGTGGTCTTCACTAAAGAGGACGCGCGGGGGTTCGCCCAGGCCGATTCCGGCTCTTTGCTCGCGGCGGGCCATGAAATCCGCCCCTGGCCGCGACTGCACGGGGTTGGCGGACCGGCCAGCAACTTCCTCGTGTGGTTGGCAGCGCCGAGGTTACACAACAGGGCGCTCACGGCACTGCTACGGACAACTTTCCCACTGCGCTTTCCCGAGGGGCGGCAGCTCAGAATCCGAGAGCTGCGCGCCCAGAGCGCAGCGAGTTGAAACCAAACTCACTCCAAAGCGCTCGGGTTTTGGGAGAGCGTTCCCCAGCCTCTCTCCTACCTAGATCGACTTCGTTCGTGCATCGTCCTTTTCCCTACCTTGGAAGCAAGCAGCTCGGCTTCGGGCCCCGCGCCCTTTTCTGGGATCTTCCACCTCTGCAGTTAACCTTTAGGGGCCATTCCAGCATTCGTGGTAGCAGACTCGTGCGCCTCTGGTACGGGTTCCAGTCATGTCGGTGTACTGTGGGGTCCCTTCCCAAGGCCCGGCTCAGTCCCGAGTGTAGGGGGCAGGCAGGAGAGCTAGGTTCCCCGCAAGGGTGGGCGGAGTTTGAGAACCCGAGCGAGTCCGCGCCGGGCTGAGAGACGAGGGGCGTGTCTCCTTCGAGCCCGCCGGGCAGCCTGCCAGCGCTCTCCAGGGCGCAGCCCGCAGCTGGAGGCGTCTTCTAGGGAACAGATCTCCGCCCTGCCTTCGCACTCAGCCTTTGCCCCGCTGCTGTTCTCAATGAGTTGACAGGGCGAAGGGTACTCGGTTTGGGCTGACTGCTGGCCAGCGATTGGCCCGCTAGAACTCCTTCGCTCTTCCGCCAGCTATCTCGGCAAACTGAAATTGCTGACACACAGGAAACCCTTATGACAGCTCAGAGCCTTCTGGCTACAGCCCCAGAACCCACCGGTCCACAACTTAAGTCGCTAGGGCCCACTGGTCCGCGACAGAAGTCTTTAGGGCGCTTAAAGATCACACCAGGTGTTTGCAGTCTCCTAGTAGTCCGTGCGACTGGGAACGCCCTGGCGTTGCAGAGCGCTTGTCTTCCCTGGGACGAATTCCTGCCACATGCAGGAACCTGCTATGCCAAGAGAGCACGAGCTTTCCCCGCGGTGGGGGTTGGAGGAGTCTTACTGCTCTTCTTGACCATTTTTGCTTTCGTATCCCAGTATTGTTTTCAGATAAATAAATGCTAACATAGTGATGAGTAACATCAACGTGAGAATTTAAAAAACTGACTGGTTATTAATTCATATGCCATGTTGTTACAGTACAGGTATACTTACCACATGAAGACAAGCTCCCAAAAGCCTCCAGTCCAATTCTTTTCATCAAAAATCAGATGTTGCAATGAAAATATAATTCAAAATAATTTGTTTTGGAACTTGAATATTAAATGCAGGTTTATATACTGTTAAGTGCCGTGGAGTTGGTTACCACTCATAATGACTTTTCGGTTAGTAGTCCATTGCTTATCTTATTGCTCCACATCAAGACTCCAGGTTTATATGTTGTTGTTAGGTGCCATCGAGTCGGTTTCTACTCATAGCAACTTTATGCATAACAGAACAAAACATTGCCCGGTCCTGGGCCAACCTCCCAATCATTGCTAAACTTGAGCCCATTGCAGCTGCCACTGGGCCAATCCATTCCGTTGGGAGTCTTCCTCTTTTTCACTGACCATCTACTTCACCTAGTATGATGCCCTTTGGCAGGGACTGATTTCTCCTGATAACACATCCAAACTATGTGAGTTCAAGTCTCACCATCTTGGCTTCTAAGGAGCATTTTGACTGTGCTTCTTCTAACACAGATTTGTTTATTCTTATAGCAACCTTTGGTAATTCTAATATTTCTTCTACCACACCATAACTCGAATGCTTTAATTCTTCTGTGATCTTCTTTATTCATTGTCCAACTTTCACAGGTATATGAAACTATTCAAAATAAAATGGCTTTAGTCAGGAGCGCCTTAGTCCTACAACTGACATCTTTGTTCGTGAATATGTCAAAGGGGTTGTGTGCAGCAGATTTGCCTTATGCAATTTGTCTGATTTCTTGACTGCTGCTTCCATGAGTGTTGATGGTAGATCCAAGCAAAATGAAGTCTTTGGCAACTTCAATCTTTTGTCCACTTATCATGATGTTTTCTTTACTTTGAGGTGCAACTCTATAGAAGGCTGTATTCTTTGATCCTCATCAGTAAGTATTTTAAGTACGCTTTGCATTAAGTACGCAAGGTTATATATCTACATATTACAGATTGTTAATAAGTCTTCCTCCAATCCTGATGCCATAGTCTTCTTCATATACACTCGCCTCTCAGATTATTTGCTCAGCGTAACAGATTGAATAAATATGGTGAAAGAATACTACCCTGAAGTACACCTTTCCTAATTTTAAACCGTTAAGTGAATAAGGAATGGATGGTCTGTTCCACAGACTGCCGTAGTCTGGTTTGGCTGATGATACGGAGCTTTTCCACAGTCTCTTCTCACAGATATAGTCAATTTGATTTCTGTGTATACCATCTGGTGAGGTCCATGAGTATAGCAGTGTTTTACATTATTTGAAAAAAGTATTGGCAATGAACAAGTCATTGGTCTTGCAAAATACCTTGCAATCTCCAGCATCTCTTCTATTACCTGGGCCATATTTTCCAACTGCTGATCCTTCCTCTTTGTTTCCAACCTTTGCATTCCAAACACCAATAATTATCAATACATCTTGATTGCATGATTGATCAATTTCAGACTAAAGAAGTTGGTTGTTGTGATTACTAAGTGCCTTCAAGTCAGTTTTGACTCATAGCAGACCTGTGCATAGTTTCTGAGGAGCGACTGGTAGGTTTGAATCGCCAGCCTTTGGTTTACACCGACCTTACAGTCTGACGCTTATCTTACAGCATCACATCAAAACTCCATTACCTCTAGTAAGCATCTTAAAAATACAGATTTGGGACTTCCTTTATTACATTTACTGAAAAACTTATTTCTATACCTTGAATATGTGAAAAGTATAAGCGATTCACTTCAAAATTTGAGTTAGTTTAATTTTTAAAAAAAAATGACTATTTACTTGTTCATATTAAATAACCTACATAGGAATAGATTCTAGCACATACTGACAATTTAATAATTAAGAATATATTTTATGTAAATATATTACCAAAGATTTCCTCTTAACGGAAACCAAAATCCAAGAAGAGACTGTTCCTAAAATGCGTGTGATAAAGATTTATTGCTTGTCCCAAATATTACATAATGATGGTCCCTTAAAAAATACTCAAAGAAACACCATGGAGCTTTGATAATATAGAAGAAAATATCCTAGGAAACTCAGACAGCTCCTTTAGAGGAGCACATATAAAAAGGACCTTATCCATGCACATGGCATCACAAATATGCAAGTACTTTGTATTGCGGTCACTTGTACAGATGACAATAAACTATAAAATTAGAGTAAATAGCTCAAATAAAAGTGAGTATTGGTTGCTGTCTTGAAAACAGTCTTAACTGAAACGGATTCAGCAGGCCTCTTTTCTCATCTGTAAATGAAGGAGTTGGACTTAATTATCTTTTATGTCTCCTTCTAGTCCCAGCTTATATGATTCTGTAATTCAAGGCCTCCACATGAAACATCTTCATGTTGTGTGGTTAGGTTGGTATTAGCTGGATATTCTGGAGTCTTGGTGTGACTGGTTTTCTATTAAGAGAAAGAAGCAAAGAAAACCATTAAGAGTTTTATAGATACTCAATAGGTCCTAACTTTTCACTCCTTTGCATTTTTCATTTGCAACCTAAGCAATATGTAACCCCACTCAGAAGTCCTTTGCAAATGCATTAACCCATAATGTGGATGTTTTGAAATGTACACTTAGTTCAAATACCACTAAGTACTTTCAGAAAACTGATACTTTACTAGGAATTTGGAGGGGGTAGATCTGCTAAGTGCACAAGAGACTTATTCTTTTAATGATGTAAAAAAAGAATATTAGGTAAATGTTGTAATTACTGATGTTACATTCAGTATTGTAAATAGATTTAAGTGCATATTTATATTATGTTTAAATTGTGTTTTAACATAAATAAAAGTTATGCTTTGTGGAGATGTTACATATATTTAATAAATATGTATGGATTACTTTCTACTTCTAAACATTTAAATTAGATTTAATGATGGGAAAGAAGCAACTATCATTTAAGACTTCAAAACATATCATTATTTATTGGTATTTGAACAACAATTATGAATGAGTTAAAAGGAAATCCATTGCCCTAAAGTTGATTTGGACTCATAATGACCCTGTATAGCAAAGATGAACTTCCCTCATAGGGTTTCCAAGGCTGTAAGACTCCACGGTACTTAACAACAGCAACAACAATCTTTGCAGAAACGAACTGCCATAGCTTTCTTTTCTAGAGTGACTGGTAAGTTTGAATGATTGACCTATAGCACAAGAGTGCTTAAACCCTGAGCTATCAGGACTCATTTTACACCTTAAAGGTATTAATAGAATATTCTTTATGTATTTAAGTGACTTATTGCAATCATTCTATGTCCATTTGTATTGCATTTGAGTAATGATGTAAATCCCTGACTTATAAAGATTTATAATTTAGGTGGGAATTCAAAGAATGTACATGTTGTTGTTGTTGCTGTTAAGTGTCATCCACTTGGTTCCAACTCATAGTGACCCTGTATATGGTTTCTGAGGCTTTATATCTTCAAGGAAGTAGAAAACCTCATCTTTCTCCCAAGTTTTAGCTGATGGGCATGAACCATAGACATTGTGGTTCTAGGTCCAGGGCTTATCAAAAGGTGTCACTGTGCTCCCAAAGAATGGACAAAGCTAACAATAATAGCAATGCATAATAAAAGCAATAATAATAAGACTTGAATTCTGGTGTAATGCTGTGGGTTAGTTAATGTGCTGGATTGCAAAGTTCGTTGGAACCACAAGATCAATGTTTCGAGCTCACCAGCTGCTCCTTGGAAACCCTATCCAGGGTCGCTATGGATCGGAAGCGACTCGACGGCACTTAACAACAACATATACTCTTCATTGTGCACAATTAACAAGGATGATTTACTTTAATTATTAAAAATATCCTAGGATAAGAGTTGATGTTGTTGTGGTGATGGTGGTGTGGTGCTGTGGGTTAAAGCACTGGACTGCAAAGTCATTTGAACTGTAAGATCAGTGGTTCAAGCTCACCAGCTGCTCCTCAGAAATCCTATATAGGGTAGCTAAGGGTAGGAACCTACTCAACAGCACCTAACAACAACAACAGCAATACCCAATCTGAGCACAGACAGTGCTGAGGAAGTCAGAGCTATCTATTCAGCCTTCCTCATAAACAACTAGGCTACTTGTTTCAGGCTTATAAAGATTCTCCTCACCATCTTCAAAAAGTCCCTTCTTTCTAACTCCTTAAAAGTCACAGAAAATATCACAGTCATTGAAAATGGAAAGATCACAGGAAAATTCATATCACAAACAGAAAAAAATTCTGATAAACATAAAACATATAATATCTGGCATTATAAGATAAGCACAGTACTGTTGTTTCCAATCCACCAACCACTCTTTGGATACCCTATAGGGTTTAATATAAAGGAACTCTGGTAGCATAGTGGTTACGACTTGGGCTGCAAACCACAAGGTCAGCAGTTCAAAACTACCAGCTGCTCCGCGGGAGAAAGATGAGGCTTTCTGTTCCCATAAAGATTTACAGCCTCGGAAACCTGTACAGGGTTACTATGAGTCAGAACCAACTCCACGGCACATTACAACAACAACAACAGAAGCTGGATTATATGAAGAACAACATCCCATCAGGATTGGAGGAAGACTCATTAACAACCTGTGATATGATACAACCTTGCTTGCTGAAAGTGGAAAGAACTTAAAATACTTACTGATGAAAATCAAAGTCCACAGCTATCTGTATGGGTTGCACCTCAATGTAAAGAAAACAAAAATTTTTATCTATGGATCAATAAATATTATCATGACAAATGGAGAAAAGATTGAAGTTGTCAAAGACTTCATTTTGCTTTGAATCACTATCAACACTCATAGAAACAGCAATCAAGAAATCAAAAGACATATTGCATTAGGCAAATCTGCTGCACAAGACCTTTTTAAAGTGTTGAAGAGCAAATATGTCACTTTGAGGAATAAGGTACACCTGACCCAAGCCATATTATTTTTAATATCCTTGTGGATATGAAAATTGGACAACGAATAAGGAAAATGATAGAAGAATTGATGCACTTGAGTTATGATGTGGTAAAAGAATATTCAAAGTAACAAGGACTGCTGGAGAACAAACAAATCTGTTTTGGAAGAAATACAAGCAGAATGCTCCTTAGAAGCCAGGATGGCCAGACTTCATCTCTCATATTTCAACATATTATCAGGAGTAACAAGTACTTGGAGAAGGACATCATGCTTAGTAATATGGAGGATCGGTAGAAAAGAGGAAGACCTCCAACAAGATAGATGGGCACATTGGCAGCAGCAATGTGCTCAAATGTAATGATTGTGAGGGTGGTACAAAGACTGGACAGTGTTTCATTCTGTTATACAAACGGTCATTATGAGTCAGAACCTTCTCAGTACAAGTCACCACTTACTATTGAATAGAGCCAGACTTGTTGTTTTTGTTAGGTGCCATCAAGGTCGCTATGGGTCGGATCCAACTCGATGGCACAACAACAATAACATCAGGTGAGTTATGATTCATAGTGATCCTATGCACAACAGAATAAAACACTGCCTAGTCCTGTGACATCATCACAATTGTTTTGAGGTCACTGTGCCAATTCATCTTATTGCGGGGTCATCTTTTTGCTGACACTCCACTTTATCAAGCATGATGTCCTTATCCAGGGACTGGTCCCTCCTGATAGCATGGATGAAGTGTGAGAGATAAATTCTGGCCTTCCTGACTTTTAAGGAACATTCTGGTTGTACTTCTTCCAGCACAGATTTTTTTGTTTTTCTGACAGTCCATGGTACTTTCAATATTCTTCTCCAACACCATCACTCAAATTTAATTCCTGACTTTTAAGGAACATTCTGGTTGTACTTCTTTCAGCACAAATTTTTTTGTTTTTCTGACAGTCCATGGTACTTTCAATATCCTTCTCCAACACCATCACTCAAATTTAATTCTTCTATGATCTTCCTTTGTTGGAGGAGAATACTGAAAGTGCCATGGACTGCCAAAAGAACCAATAGATCTGTTTTGGAAGAAGTGCAGCCAGAGTGCTCCTTGGAGACCAGGATAGCTAAGCTTGGGCTCTCATACTTTGGACATATTGTCCGGAGGAAACAATCGTTGGAGAAGGATGTCATGCTGGGTAAGGTGGAGGGTCAGAGAAAAAGAGGAAGACCCCTAACGAGATGGATTGGCCAGGTGGCATCATTGATGGACTCAAGTGTGGCGGCGGTAGTGAGGTTGGCCCAGGATCGGACATTGTTTCATTCTGCTGTGCATGGGGTCACTATGAGTTGGTTCCAACTCGATGGCACCTGACAACAACAAATGATCTTCCTTATTCATTGTCCAATTTCACATGCATATGAGGCTATTGAAAACTCCAGGGCTTGTATCAGGACCACCTTAGTCCTCAAACTGGCAGCTTTGCTCTTCAACACTTCAAAGAGGTCTTGTGCAGCAGATTTTCCCCATGAAATATGTCATTTGATTTCTTGAATATTTCTTTCATGAGTGTTGATTGTAGATCAAGTCAAAATGAAATCTTTGACAGCTTCAATATTTTCTCTATTTATCATGATATTTTGTATTGGTCCAGTTGTGAGGATTTTTGTTTTCTTTACATTGAGGTGCAATCCAGAGTGAAGACTATAGTCTTAGAACTTTATCAGTAAGTATTTTAAGTCCTCTTTGATTTCAGCAAGCAAGGTTGTATTATCTGCATATTGCAAGTTGTTACGGGTATCCCTCCAATCATGCAGAATAATATAATCCAGTTTCTCAGATTATTTGCTCAGCATACAGATTGAATAAGTATGGTGAAATAATACAACCCTGGCACACACCTCTCCTTATTTTAAACTGTTCAGTACCTTCTTATCCTGCTCAAATGACTGCCTATTGGTCTATGTGCAGGTCCCTCATGATCACAAGTAAGTGTCTGGCATTCCCATTCTTAGAAGAGTTAACCGTAGTTTGTCATGATCCACACAGTCTAAAGACTTCGCATAGTAAAAAAAAAAAAAAAAAAAACCACACAAATGAACATCTTTGTGGCATTCTCTGCTTTCAACCAAGATCCATCTTATGTCAGCAGTGATAGCTCTTCTGATAGTAAAGATATTGGTTGATGATTTCTACACTCTGTTTGATTACCTTTCTTTGGAATGGGCACAAATATGGATCTCTAACAATAAGTTAATTGATAGAGATCCATAAAAAATGAAATGGAATGCATAAACATCGATATCTTAGGCATTAGTGAACTAAAATGGACTGGTATTGGCCATTCTGAATCTGACGACCACTTGGTTTACTATGCCGGGTATGACAAATTAAAAAGGAATCGTGTTATATTAGTAGCCAAAAAGGAACATATCAAGATCAATCATGAGGTACAACGCTGCCTGTGACAGGATAATATCCACGCGCCTAAAGAGAAGATCAGTTAATACCATTATTAGTGAAATTTACTCACCAACCACTAAAGCCAGTGAGGATGAAATAGAAGAATTCCACCAACTTCTTCAATCTGAAATTGATCAAAAATACAGTCAAGATGTATTGATCATTACTGGTGATTGGAATGCAAAGGTTAGAAATGAGGAAGGATCAGTAGTTGGCCTTGGTGATAGAAATGTTGCTGGAGATCGCATGATAGAATTCCACAAAACCAATGATTTGTTCTTTTCAAATACCTTCTTTAGACAGCATAACAGATGACTATACACATGAACCTCACCAGATGGAATACAAAGAAATCAAATTGACTACATCTGTGGAAAGAGACAGTGGAAAAGCTCCATATCATCAGTAAAAACAAGGCCAGAGGCAGATTGTGGAACAGACCGTCAATTACCCATATGCAAATTCAGATTGAAGCTGAAGAAAATGAAAAAAAGTCCACGAGAGACAAAATATGATCTTGACTATATCCCACCTGATTTTAGAGATACCTGCAGAACACATTTGATACCTTAAACACTAAAGACCAAAAACCAGAAGAGTTGTGGGATGACATTAAGAACATCATACAGGAAGAAAGGAAAAAGTCATTAAAAAGGAAAAGATCAAAATGGATGTCAGAAAAGACACTGAAACTTGCTCTCCAGTGTAGAGATGCTAAAGCAAATGGAAGAAATGAGTAGGTAGAAGAGCTGAACAGAAAATTTCAACAGTCAGCTCTAGAAGACAAAGTCAAATATTACAACGAAATGTGCAAAGATCTGGAGTCAGAAACCAAAAGGGAAGAATACGCTCAGCATTTCTCAAGCTGAGGGAACTGAAGAAAAAATTCAAGCCTCAACTTTAATTTTTGAGGGATTATCTGGGCAAATTATTGAATGATGCAGAAAGCATCAAAAGAAGATGGAAGGAATACACAGAGGTGCTGTACCAAAAGGAAACGGTTGGTGTTCAACTGTTTCAAGAGGTAGCATATGATCAAGAGCCAATGATACTGAAGAAAGGAGTCCAAGGTGCATTGAAGGAATTGGCAAAGAACAAGGCGCTAGGAATTGATAAAATACAACTTGAAATCTTTCAAGAAAGTGAGACGGCACTGGAGGCACTTAATCATCTATGCCAAGGTATTTGGAAGACAACTATCTGTCCAACTGATTGGAAGAGATCTGTATTTGTGACCATTCCAAAGAGAGGTGACCCCACGGAATGCGGAAATCATGAGACAATATCTTTGATACCCCATGTGAGTAAAATTTTACTAAAAGTAATACAGAAATGGCTGCAAGCATACATTGACAGAGAACTTTCAGAGGTTCAAGCCAGATTCAGAAGAGGACGTAGAATGAGGGATATCATTGCTGATGTCCTATGGATCTTGGCTGAAAGCAGAGAATATCAGAAAGATGTTTACCTGTGCTTTATTGACTTACACAAAGGCTTTTGATTGTGTGGATCATGACAAGCTATGGACAACATTGCAAAATATGAGTGTTCCGGAACACTTAATTGTGCTCATGAGGAATCTGTACCTGGACCAAGAGGCAGTTGTTTGAACAGAACATGGGAACACTGAATGGTTTAAAATTAAGAAAGTGTGCGACAAGGTTGTATTCTTTCACCATACTTATTCAATATGTATGCTGAGCAAATAATCTGAGAAGCTGGGTTCTATGAAGAAAAACGTGGCATCAGGATTGGAGGAAGACTCATTAACAACCTGTGATATGCAGATGATACAACCTTGTTTGCTGAAAATAAAGAGGATTTAAAATACTTACTGATGAGGATCAAAGAGCACAGCCTTCGGTATGGATTGCATCTCAATGCAAAGAAAACAAAAATCCTCACCACTGGACCAATAAACAACATTCTTATCAATGGAGAAAAGATTGAAGTTGTCAAGTACTTCATTGTTCTTGGATCAACTATCAACACCCACGAAATCAGCAGTCAAGAAATCAAATGATGCATTGCATTAGGCAAATCTGCTGCACAAGATCTTTTTAAAGTGTTGAAGAGCAAAGATGTCAACTTGAAGACTCAGGTGTGCCTGATCCAAGCCATGATAATTTCAGTAACCTCATATGCATGCTAAAGCTGAACATTGAATAAGGTAGACCTTAGAAGACTTGATGCGTTTGAATTATGTTGTTGGAGAAGAGTATTGAAAGTGCCATAGGCTCTGAAAAGAACCAACAGATCTGTGTTGGAAGAAGTGCAGCCAGAGTGCTCCTTGGAGGCCAGAATTGTCAAACTTTGTCTCTCATACTTTGGACATATTGTCAGGAGATACCAGTGACTGGTGAAGGATATCATGTTTGGTGAGGTGAAGGGTCAGAGAAAAAGAGGAAGATCCCCAGTGAAATGGATTGGCAAAGTGTCAAAATAAATGCTCTTGAGCGTGGCAACAATTGTGATGTTGGCCCAGGACCGGGCAGTGTTTCATTCCTTTGTACATAGGGTTGCTATGAGTCGGAAATGACTCAATGGCACCTAACAACAACAACAACAAGGTGGCATTGAGTCCATTCTGACTTAAGCTGTTGTTAAGTGCCTTTGAATTGGTTCTAACTCATAGTGACCCAATATTGGGTTTCCAAGGAGCAGCTGGTGAACTTAAACTACCACACTTTTGGTTCAATCCAAACTTGTCTTCTAGGGCATTATCCCACAGTGCCACACAAGGACTCAGTTCTTACTTATAGCGACCTTATAAATGGGACCGGGCAGTGTTTCATTCTATTGTGCATAGTGTCACTCTGAGTTGGTACTGACTGGATGGTACCCTAACAACAATAATTTGGTGATATGGCTGTTTTCCAAATTTTGTGGCAAAGATCATTGTCTCCAGTGATGCATCACTTTGTTGAAGGATTTCAATTGTGTATTCCATGTATTCCTGGAGCCTTGTTTTTCACCAATGCCTTCAGTGCAGCTTGGACTTCATCCTTCAGTACCATTGGTTCTTGACCATATGCTACCCTTTGACAAGCTTGAACATCAACCTTTTTTTTTTTTTTTTTGGTACAGTGTCTCTGTGTATACCTTCTGTCTTCTTTTGATGCTTTCTGCATAATTCAGTATTTCCCCCCACAGAATCCTTCAATATATCAATTCAATATCTGAGTTTTTTCTTCAACTCTTCCATCTTGAGAAATGCTGAGTGTGTTCTACCCTTTTGGTTTTCTAATTCTGAGTCTTTTCATATTCATTATAATTCTTGACTTTGTCTCCTTGAACTGACCTTTGAAATGTTCTATTTGGCTCTTTGACTTCCTCATTTCTTCTATCCCTTTTAGCAAATTTTAGAGTCCCTGCTGGTATTCATTTTGGTCTTTTCTTTCTCTGTCTTTTTATTATCCTTTTGCTTTCTTCCTGTGTGGTGTTCTTAATGCCACCCCATGGTTTTTCTAGTCTCTGGTCATTAGTGTCTAATGCATCAAATCTGTTGTCAAAATTTAGGAGAGATATCTGCATAGAAACCCCTTAAATGTGGCGGCAGCATGAGATAAAGAAGAGCTGATGGGCAGAACAGCTGTTGTGATTTTGTAGGTGAGAGAGAATGAGTCCCTATTTTAGTAGATTAAGGGAACTTTTGAAAGAGCTGTGACAACTTCTGAGATGCAGTCTGTTGAAAGCGATGAAATCCCTTCTTCCTCAAAAATGAAACTAGGAAAAGGAAGCATGAAAAAGAGGATGCCTAAGTAATTCACAGCTGAGTCCTCCAATGAAGTAGGATAGATGGCTAGGATGGAGTCTGAGGGAGAGCTTTCAGAGTAATAAGAAAAGGATTGCACTGTTCTGTGGGGGCAGCTGCTCCCATAAATTATACACTTATCATCAATCCAATCTGTAAACTTCCTGAAATGTATTTCATTAAGAATCACAGCAGGGAGATAGGACACAATACAGACAGCTAGGTTGATTCAAAGTTGGGATGAGGAGGAGAGGAAACAGGGTAGGCAGAGGTAAGAGAGAGGGGAGAGAAAAACCAGGAAAGGAGAGAGGAAGAAGGAATGGCAGCTGGGGAAACATTAAGGGAGTGGGGAAAGGATATTTGCACAGGAAAAAGGCGGGAGACCTTTGGAAATTGCTGCTGGATAAACACTCAACATTATGGTCAGTTTCAACCTCAAGGTAGGTGGTTCAAACGGACCAGTTGGTCCTCAGAAACCCTGTACAGGGTCGCTATGAGTCAAAACAAACTAGACAGCACTGAACAACAATAGTAACTAAGGTTTAAATCTGGATAGGACATCTGGAATATAGTGAGATGGCAAAGGCTACATGGACCTTTGGTCAGAGTAATGTCCCTACTGAGTAATTTCTCCTTGGCAGAGGACAATGAGTCAACAGCTAAAGGAACATCTTTCGGTTTTCCATCTGTGCCTCATCACTTGCAAGAACCTGTAACATCCCAGGCTACCTACATTTGCTTCCATTCTTCCAGAAAATTTCTTGCCCTTAAAAGTTAAGATTATTCAAAGGAACTACTTTCTGTAGTATCTTCCATAGTATTTGGTTTTCTTACCCTTCTCCACATGAAGCCCTAGCCTTGGAAACTTTACAATACTTGCAAAAGTTTTAAAATCCAGAATAAATCCTAGTACATGCTTTTAAAGGTTCCAGTCGCAGCTTGTCCAGCATCCCTATCTGATAAATATTATTTTTACTCCCTTTGTCTCTGAAATCTATAGTTTTGCAAAGACTTGCCTTAGAACATTTACTGATAACAGATTAGAAATTCCACATTGAATGCCGGTTCTACTACAATTCCTTTATAGTTCTCATTTTTTAAGCAGACAAAGAAATAAATTTTCATAAAGCCATTGGTACACAAATACCTTTAGAATCAGTTAGTCAAGTCTGAGCTCTTATGTCGTCATTGTGAACCTTTAAAAGATTTACATGGTACTCCAGAGGATGAGAACATACATTATTTGAGAGTTGCTTTCTATCACTATTATACTCATCATAAATAAATTCTTAATGTTATGAATTTTTGATAGCTCTACAGTTGGAGTATTTAACTTAAATTCCAAATAAACAAATGAAAACCATGTGCAAAAGTTAAAAATAAATAAAAGCCCTGTTTCGTTTTTTTACATAAGTAACATATTCCATCAGTACCTGGTAGGTGTTGACCTCAACTGAGTATTCCACATTTCTTCAAGATTAACATTTATTTGGAATTTGGTTCTTTGAAGAGTTGGTAATAATTCCCCACCCAAAATGAGAATAAACTTTTAAGAGGAGACTATTGCACCCATTTTTATACGTATTCCTGGTGCTTTTAGTACGCACTCTTGACTAAAGGCTAGCTGAATAGGCTGATTACAGAAAGTCTTCTTACAACATACTGAAAACTAGACACTTCTGGAAAGAAGTTTGGGAAGCCAAGGTGAGTACCAATGAGTCAATCTACTAAAACAGAGTACTCCCAATCCTTGCCTATAAAAAAGTACAATGAATTAAAAGCCAACTTAGAAACAGGTATTTGTAGCTAGAAAACAACTAAAAGAAAGACTAGATGATGCTTACAGCAAGGAAACAATCAGTAGTGTCTTGATAAATTCTTGTGTTTTCAATGATAGGGTCTTGCATTACTTTGATTTTCTTCACCTTTCAGTATTCATTCTAGAACCCATTACACTGCCACTAAATATTTATATTCAACACTACATCGTAATGAAAAGAACTACCAAGTTAGTAAAAATACACTCTTCCTAACTGGCAACAGCTTTAAGGATTTCACTAATTCCACATACTTGCATACAAATCAACTGGGGATCTTGTTAAAATGCAGATTCTGATCTCATAGAAATTAAGTAGGGTCCAAGAGTTTGCGTTTCTGTCAAATATCCAGTTCATAGTCATGCTACTCATTCAACCACTATACTCTCAGTTGTTATATTTGTTGTTGTTGTTAAGTGCTGTCAAGTAGGTTCCAACTCATAGAGACCTTGTATAGGGTTTCTAGGTGGCTTTGAATTGCCAACCTTGTTATTCCATGTCCAGTGCTGATCCTATAGTGCCACACCAGGAGTTCCCACTCTTAGTAGCAAGGTTTTTATCTGATTCTTTCTGACAAGGTTTTGCTGTACTGAAGCCTGCACCACCAACTCTCCTTAGCTCATAGCACATGAGCCTTGGAGAGGAAAACATAAATTACTACAAAGTCAATTTGGTCCACTTGCTAGTGGTGTAATAACACACCTGTGTAATCACCAAACCTGTCCTGTGTCAGTGTTCTTATTTAATAAGTCCTGGTGTGGCGCTATCGGCTAAGCACTGGACCAATTGAACTATAAGTTGGGTAGTTCAAACACACAAGTTGCTCCTTGAAAACCCTATACAGGGTCACTATGAGTCGGAACTGACTCAATAGCACTTAACAACATATCTCAAGGTTGAATCCTGGTGAGTTGCTGTAGGATAAGCACTGGACTCTTAACCACAAGGTCAGCAGTTCAAATACATCTGTCACTCTTGTAAGCCTATACAGGGTTGCTATGAGTCAGAAACAAGTCTATGGACCACAACAACAATATAGCACAAGATTGCTGTGCTTATATGCACAATAAATGGTAGAGATCATTATTATGGTATTTTTACCATTTTTATTTATAATTTTTCTCATTGTTTTTCTCTAAATCGATATTTTTTTATTAGGAGGCATTTGGATATAAGAAATAAAATTCCTCAAAACCACTTTCAGTGCATAAACTGACTCTATTAAAAAGATACAAGTATATGAACTCCATGAAGATGTCGTTGTTGTTGTTAGGTGCTGTTGAGTTGGTTCTGACTCATAGCAATTGTATTTACAGCTGAACGCAACATTACCCAGCCCTGCACCATCCTCACAATTGTGGCTACATTTGGGCTCATTATTGCTGTCACTGTGTCATTCTATCTCATTGGGGGCCTTTCTCTTTTTCTCTGTCCTTCCACTTTATCAAGCATGATGTCTTTCTCCAGGAACTGGTCCTTCCTAACAACTTGTCTGAAGTGTGAGAGAGAAAGTATCACCATCCTCACTTATAAGGAAAATTCTGGTTGTACTTCTTCTAAGATAGATTGGTTTTTCTTCTGGCAGTCCATGGTACTTTCAATGTTTTTCACCAACACCATAATTTAAATGCATTGATTTTTCAATAGTCTTCTAATTCATTGTCCAAATTTCACATGCATATGATGTGACTGAAAATGCCAGGTCTTGGCTCAGGCTCACCTTAAGCCTCAAACTGACAGCTATGCTCTTTAACACTTTCAAGAGTTCTTTTGCAGCAGACTTGCCAAATGCAGTAGATCATTTGGTTTCTTCACTGCTGCTTCCATGAGCACATTGATAGTGGGTCCAAGCAAAATGATGTTTTTGACAACTTCAATCTTTTCTCTATTTATAACGATGTTATTTATTGGTCCAGTTTTGAGGATTCTCATTTTCTTTATACTGAACTGAAATCCATACTGAAGGCTGTAGTCTTTAATCTTCATGAGTAAATATTTCAAGTCCTCTTTGCTTCCAGCAAGCAAGGCTGTGTCATCTACATATCGCAGGTAATTAATGTGTCTTTCTTCAATCCTGATGCCATATTCTTCTCCATGTAATCTAGTTTCTCAAATTATTTGCTCAGCATATATTCAAATTATTTGTTCAGATTGCATAAGTATGGTGAAAGGATACAACCTGAATTTCCTGATTTTAAATCATCCAGTATTCCTTTGTCCTGTCTCTTGTACAGGTTCCTCATGAGCACAACTCAATATTCTAGCATTCCTGTTCTTTGAAATATTATCCATAGTTTTTTATGACCCTCACAGGTGAATGCCTTTTACACAGTCAATAAAGCACAACTAAACGTATTTTTGGTTTTCTCTGCTTTGGGTCAAGATCCATTCTATGTCAACAGTGATATCCTTTGTTCCATGCCTTCTTCTGAATCTGACTTAAATTTCTGGAAGCTCCCTATCAATGTGCTGCTGCAACAGTTTTTGAATTATCTTCAGCAAATTTTAATTATATGTGGTATTAATGTTATTGTTCAATGATTTCCGCATTCCATTGGGCCACATCTCTTTGGAATGGGCACAAATATATATAGCTTCCAGTCGGTTGGCCAGATAGCTGTCTTCCGAATTTCTTGACATAGATGAGTGAGAGCCTCCAGCATTGCATCAGTGGACCTGTTGTTGTTGTTCTTAGGTGACATTGAGTCAGTTCTGACTCATAACAACCCTGTGTAGGGTTTCCAAGGAGTAGCTGGTGGGTTTAAACCTCCAACCTTGGGGTTAGCAGTCCAGTGCTTATCCTACAGTGCCAATCTTGGTCTCCTTGGTGGGTATGTTATTGTTGTTGTTGTTGCTCAGTTCCATCAATTCAGTTCCAACTCATAGCAACCCTGTATAGAATTTCTGAGGAGCAGCTGGTAGGTTTGAACTGTTGACCTGTGGTTCACAGTCAGTGCTGATTCATATTACCACACAAAATCAGCAGTTTTGGTCTACTCTCTTTACTTCTCCAAAGGCCTTTTCTTTATTCAAATTTTGGCTTTTCTTTCCCTCTCTCTCTTTCCCCTCTTCTTTCTTCTATCCCTATCTCTCTCAATGTTGATCAGTTTTTTGTTTGTTTTTTTCTTTTTCGGCATGGGCATGACTCAAGACAATCACTAAATACTTAGCTTTCTAAATACTTAGCTTTCTTTCCTGCGGAGAGAGTCTGAATGACACAGTCCAGTTCACTTTGGTACACAAGAGTAGAGAACAGGTTGAGCAGTCAGAGCTTAATCCAGTGCTAAGTGACCGAGTCCATGAAGAGGGAAGAGAAGTATGCGTTACTATTCTTAGAAAGGAAATAGGAGCAGGAAGGAGTGATCAAGTAATGAAGTTGTTATCATTTCTGGCATACAAGGCAATGTGGCCATAGTTGTGATTGGTGAGCGGGAAGAGAAGAGGAGGAAAAAAAATATTTCATGAAATACAGTTGTGGCAGGCAAACTCCAATGTCCTGGGAACAAAGCATGGGGTGGCTGTGGCCATGAAGAGTCTGGTGAAGAAGACACCGTCCTAATAGTGAGGAGAGCAGACCCTGATCTTAGTCTTCTGCCTGGCTTTGGTGGAGGGTTTGTTGAGAATTAATGACTAATAGAATACCTAGGTATAGATATGCAGAGAAACCCGAAAAATTGAGCAGAGTGAATGAACTGAGAAGGAAGAAGGCAGAAAAATACTCCCATCTCATCTATTTTTGCCTTTACTAAGGGCCTGAGGAGGAAACTCTGAAATAAAGATAAGAAGAATCATTGCGTGCTTGCTAGGATAATGGAAAGCTTCCTTCAATCAAACATAAGTTATGAAGTTCAGGTTCCATCATGGAGACCAGTTTCAGGATATGTAATTGTTCCTGGACCTTGTTTACTAATTCAGTTGGGAGGAACTCACGGGACATATTTACAGTAATTTAAGTCTCTGGAAAGAAGAAGTCTGACAGCTTCGGAGCAGCAGAAACACTGAATTTGGTTTGTAGAATGAGTGCCTCAGGAGAAAGCGAAAAGCAAGTCTGGAAAACCTTTGTGGTGATTACATTAACTAGCCACACCTAAAAGTTCTGATCATTCTCCTCAGGCATGAAATTTTGGCTATAAGACATGTTACCATTTACTTTAGGAGGACTCCGTGAACGATTAGCATCACCAATGAAAGTGTCAGACTGATAAGTATTTGGATTAGAAAATGTCTGTGTGAAGAACTGTTGTGGCAAGGAGAAGATAAGTTTTCCTTTTTAGAACAAGGAAAATGTGATTACCAGCATCAAGACTCAAAGATGTGCCAAAGATAGACTTTACAAAGTCATGGTTGTTTTTTGTTTTGTTTTGTTTTTAAGGAAATATTATATATAATTGTGCTAGGGGAGAAAGTCACCTTAAGAGTATACATCCAACAGCATGTTAAAATCAATGAAAAGGAAAAGGAAAGAAATAAGCTGATAACATCTGCTGAAAATGAATACAGAAAAAGGATTTGGGACTCTACAAGAAAGGAAGGACACAGAAAAGGTATTTCAAGAGCAGTCTGAGAATTAAAGCAGTTGCAACTCAGGCTGTGGAAGGGAAAAGGCAAAGGGGAACAGAAACAGTAGTGAAAATGAACAAGAGGTACTTCCATAAAACAGATGGAGTGTGAGAAAAGGAAGTCAAATCCTACGGCAGAAATGACTATTTTGTTTAGAAGTACATATTGTTACTGTTGTTATATGCCACGGAGTAGGTTCTAACTCATAGTGTCCTTGTATAGTTTTTCTGAGGCTGTAAATCTTTGCTGGAACAGAAAGCCTCACCATTCTCCTGCTGAGTGGTGGTAGGCTCCAACTGCTGATTGTATGGTTTGCAGCCCAGTGCTTAACCTACAGAGTCACTGTGCTTCCTAGAAGTACTTATATTTCTCTTTCTTTATGAAGGAAAAGACAGATGAAAATGAATATAAAATTATAAATTAAATATACAATATTAAATATATTGAATATAAATAGATTATATGAGGATACTAATACAAGGTCTCAGACGAAGGAGAAAGTGGGAGAAAGAAAAAAAGACTAAGGAGTCCGTGGTAAAAGACAGTTGCCTAGAGCTTTTTAAACAATGATAAACTTCTTTCAAATCTAGATAAAAGCATGTTAAAGTGACAACATTAAATAAGAATAACTTAAGATCTCAGAAGACTGATTCCAGCACCTTGAAATGAAAAGCACGAATGTGAATGTATATATTATAAAAGGAAGCAGAATTGAATGTGAAGGAAGGGGACCTTGTTTTGGCTCTTCAGTAGGGAAAGCTGGAGAAAGGTTATTGATTATCATGTGGTAGTGGTGAGCCATAGAGTTGGTGCCAACTCTTAGTGACTCTGCATTGGGTTTCTGATGCTGTAATATTTGCGGGAGAAGAAATCCTCATCTTTCTCCCATGGTACGGCTGGCAGTTTCCAATTGCTGCTGACTTTTAGGTTAGCAGTGTGATTCATATCCACTAACTACGAGAGCTCCTTTGACCTTTGGGTTCACATCCAGTGCTGATCCTACAGCACCACAGTAGGAGTCCTCATTTTAGAAGCACTAAAATTGGATGAAGGGAGCTGGATTCCTTAAGCAGGTATCATGGTACTTTCCTTAAAATTAGATCAAGAACTTGAATATGGCAAATCAAATTTTTCTTCCCAAGCACTGACAAAAATGAGTTCTTACCCCTAAAAGTACTATGAAAAATAAAGGCACTGAGTCAAGGACAGATATCATAATTTAAAAAAGGAATATAAAGCAAATTAAATACAAGGAAATGTTAAAGGAAAGCAATACCCATAAAATAGAAGCTTCTGGAGTTGATGATGAGGGAAAGTAAAAAATTATCAAGAAGCTACAGGAAATAAAACTTGGGAAAACTAGAGCTACCATGTAGGAAATTTTGTAAAACACCCAGAGCTTCTAATTAAAACCAATATAGGAAAACATGACATTTCTCCAAAAGAAGCATGTAAAAATAAAGTACTTCCCAGTAATGGAATGCCTTATAGAAAAATATTTGGGAGCCAGATGGCTGAGATTATTAGCTGGAAGAGGCACAGGAGGGGAACTGGGAGATGCAGGCATGATGGAGATTTAAATTAAAGTCTATTGGGTATTATTAAAAGGAAAAGAAAGAATCCAAAAGTTCTAATCATGGGGATAAAGTCCTTCTGAGAGAACAGAAATGCAGAAGCCTGTATATATATATATATAAGTAAAGGAGACAGAAGGGCATGCCAAGTGGGAAAACAATATTCTAGAAAAGATTTGTAAACCACATCATCAAAGAGAGGAGGAAGAAGGAGTGGAAGGGGAAAGAAACATGTTAAGAAACTGATTTTCAAAGCCACGCAAATTGTTGCTTAGGGGAAAAGTACTAGATGCATACATAAGTAGTACCTTTAAAGGCCATTTAGGATAGTGGATAGATAAAAAGAAAATATTACATATGAAAAATAAACATCAAAACACAAATACTATTTCTTTTGCTAAATTATGGATTATGAGTAAATGGAATCCATTAGACCCATCATATTGAAGATAAGAGGGTTGTTCCAAAAATTTCTCTGTAGTGATATCAGATTAGAAGAGTAGATGGGGACTCATACATTTATTTGTTCTAATCCATTCCCTTGGCAGACAAAGTCACCTGAGATGGAGTGACTGCATCCAACTCTAATTAGTGAAAGCAACCCAGCGCTTTCAATATGAGACTTGGGCTTTGTAAGAATGATATCTCTGAATGTATATAGTATGGTGAGCTTTATAGCCGTTAAAGACATGGAATCATAGTTTAAACCTCAGTGAAAATGACTGAAGTTCCCTTTTATCCTCAATAGAGAGAGTGAGGCCACAACGATCTAGTTATTCACCATTCTTAACTCAGTACCATTTAAACTTTGCCTTTCCATATTCAGCAATTTGAACTGAGTTCATAACTCTTATTTCTCCTCTACTGTGAAATTATTTTTTCAATAGAGACGACTCACAAGATGAGATATTTTCAATTTCCATTTCAATTTGGATTACTTTTCGGGAATAAAAAAATGATGAGATCTAAACCTTGGTACTCAAAACTCTTGATACGTAATTATCACAGGATGTAGAATAGATAATGAATTCAAAACATCATTCTCCCACTGCCTAGCAGTGGACATTTAGCTTCCTTGTGCACAGTTTCTTTGCCTGTAAATTGGGAGCATTACTTTCTATATGTATCCATTTGCTAGGATATTTTGAGAATTAGGTAATGGATTTGCACTCTGAGCTATTTGAAAAAGCCAATGCTATGTGAATTTAAGAGAGCGTTGTTTTTAAACCTTATGGTTTGCCACAAAACTGTTTGGGTATCTGAACTTCTATACCCAGTCAATTATGTACTCTTTATATAGTATCTATTATAAAAGTGTTCTCTAAGTACTTGTTTTCACTGTTTACTGCATAAATACTTAATAGCGTAGGATCTGGGTTATTATTCTATTGTAGGATACTTCTTTAGAAACTAAGAATCCTATGTGTCTGTTTTCAGAAACAACAAAAGAATCCTTTTTTTTCCCCCTAAAACAGGACTTTTCAACAGATTTTAGGTTCTGACAGAACTTCTATTTTCTTCCTACTTCATTGAGCTATTTCAAGACTTTTATAATAGTCCCAAGTCTCCCTTTTTGAATTCGATCCTTCTGTTAAACGCAATATCCTTCTACTTGCCACACATTCTGTGCTAATTCTGCCCTCTCAATATTTCTTTATGACATTTACCCTCCTTATTGTCCTTCCTGTCTTTTCCATGTTTTTCACCATTCAAAGCCCTTGAAGAACTGATGCAGTGAAAGACTCTCTCTATCGATGTGTATGTGAGGACTACAAAAGAGCTTGAAAAAATGGAATTGAAAGATAATAGAAAAATTTCCATAAACTTTTTGGAGCCCCTTTAGAGAGATAGATAGATAGATAGATAGATAGATAGATAGATAGATAGATAGATTGTTGTTGTGTTAAGTACTGT
The DNA here is from genome assembly GCF_000296735.1 of Chrysochloris asiatica. Lineage (NCBI taxonomy): Eukaryota > Metazoa > Chordata > Mammalia > Afrosoricida > Chrysochloridae > Chrysochloris > Chrysochloris asiatica. The sequence continues at coordinate 7,427,451 of NW_006408631.1, forward strand.
TAAGCTGGTTCCAACCCATAGTGACCCTGTATAGGGTTTCCGAGGAGCAGCTGGTGAGCTTGAACCACCAACTTTGCAACTTCGTAGTCCAGTGCATTAACCCACAGCACCACACTAGTACTCTCTCTGACTGCAAAGTAATTTGAACTGCAAGGTTGGCATTTCAAGCTTAGCAGCTACTCCTCAAAAACGCTATGCAGGGTTTATAGTTGTTGTTAAGTGCCATGGAGTAGGTTCCAATCTATAGCGACCATGCAAGTATATATGAATTGATGCATTTGAGTTATGCTGTTGGAAGAGAATATTGAAAGTACCATGGGCTGCCAAAAGAACAAACGGATCTGTATTGGCAGAAGTGCAGCCAGAGTGCTCCTTGGAGGCCAGGATGTTTAAACTCTGTCTCTCATGCTTAGGACATATGGTCAGGAGAGACCAGTCGCTGGAGAAGGATATCATGTTAGGTGAGGTGGAGGGTCAAAGAAACAAAGGAAGACTCCCCAACGAGATGGATTGGCAAAGTGGCAGCATCAATGGGCTCAAGCATGGCAACAATAGTGAGGTTGGCCCAGGATCGGACAGTGTTTTGTCTAAGGTCACTATGACTCAGAAATGACTCAATGGCACCTAACAACTACAGCAACAACATATATATTTATTCCTGATGTAGCACTTTGGATAAACACTGGACTGTTAACCACAAAATGGATATTTCAAATCCACTAGCTGCTTCTTAGAAACCCAATACAGGATCACTATGAGTAGGAATAAACTTGATAGCATTTAACAAGAACAGCATATATACATATACATAAACATACACACTGTTATTCTTGTTGTTAAGTGCTATTGAGGTGATTCTTACTCACAGAGATCCTGTGTAGGCAATCCAAGGATTAGCTGGTGAGTTTGAACTGCAAACCTTTCGGTTCAAACTAATTCAAACTACCCAGTGCTTATCTTATAGCATCACACCAGGACTCCATACATATACATAAAGGGAGCTCTGGTAGCGTAGTAGTTACGAATTGGGCTGCGAACCGCAAAGTTAGCAGTTCGAAACTACCAGCTGCTCCGCAGGAGGAAGATGAGGCCTTCTGCTCCCATAAAGATTTTCAGCCTCGGAAACCCTGTACAGGGTCGCTATGGGTCGGAACGGACTCGACGGCACTTAATAACAACAATACATATGCATATACATATGTATACACATACGCATATATATATGCAGGTACACATGGAGTGCTGTTGTGGCACCATAGGACTGCTAAACACAACATCGGTGGTCCAAACCCATCAGTCAGTCCTTGAAAACCCTATACAGGGTCGCTATGAGTCAGGTGGAACCAACTTAAAGGCAATGAACAACAATTATATATATATATATATATATATATACATACACACATATACATAGAGAGAGAGAGAGAGACATAGACATATGCTTATGCATGAAGTCCTGGTATGACACTGTAGAATAAGCACTGGATAGTAAGTCGGTTTGAACCACAAGATCAGTGGTTCAAACTCAGCAATTGCTCCTTGGAAACACTATACAGTGTCACTATGAGTTGGAAGCAACTTTACAGCTTTAACTATATATGTTGTTGTTGTTAAGTGTCATAGAGTCGATTCCAACCCATAGTGACCCTGTATAGGGTTTCCAAGAAGCAGCTGGTGAGCTTGAACTACAGACCTTGCAGTTCAAATGACTTTGCAGCCTGACGCTTTAACCCACAGGACTCCTTTTTTATATATACATTTGTCAAAAGCTGTAAAATTGCTTCCAAACTCAAGGTCAGCAGTTCGAAACTACCAGCCATTCTGAAGGAGAAGGATGAGACTTTCTGTTCCGTAAAGATTTACAGCCTCAGAAACCCTATTCAAAGTCTCTATGAGTCAGAATTGCCTCCATGGTACACCACCACCACATAGAGACTCTGATTGGTCTCTGAGGAACAGCTGGTAGGTTTGAATTGCTGACCTGGTGTCTAGTGCTTATCCTCCACCTCCACACCAGGACTCCTCTATAGAATCACAGTAAGTCTGAATTGACCCAATGGCAGTGAGCTTTTATTATTCTGCATAATAGCTCCGGTGGTGCTGTGGGATCACACTGGACTGCTAACTGCAAGGTTTGCAGTTCAAACAGGCTTTGTGCTCCATGTGTATTTATAGCTTCAGAAAACCCCCAAAAGGCTATGAGTGGAACTCAACGGTAGTTGTTTTTTTGTTTTAGATTTAGTTTTTTATTCTGCATGCTAAATAACATCTCTTAAAAATATTTTCTTCCCATGCCATCCAAGAGAGAGTAGAAATAGTTTCTAAGGATAGAATTTCTGTTTTTGTATCTGTTGTTGTTGTTGTTAGGTGCCATCAAGTTGGTACTGACACACAGCAGAACGAATCACTGCCCCATCCTGGGCCAACCTCACTACTTTTGCCACATTTAAGCACATTAATGCTGCCAATTGGCCAATTCATCTTGCTGGAGGGTCTTCCTCTTTTTGTCTGACCCTCCACCTTACCAAACATGATGTCCTTCTCCAGTGACTGGTCCCTCCTGACAATATGTCCAAAGTATGAGAGATGAACTTTGACCATCTTGGCCTCCAAGGAGCACTCTGGCTGCACTTCTTCCAAAATGGATCTATTGGTAGTCCATGGCACTTTCAATATTCTCCTCCAACACCATAACTCAAGAGCATCAATTCTTATATGGTCTTCCTTATTCACTGTTTTGACATAGATTGTATCTATTTCTTACCTTAAAATAAATTATAAAAATTTTCAACTTTATTGTGCAATTGATGTGTATAACAATTTAAAAGATGAAGCTTAGGAGGACAACAAAGTAAAAACAGGTTGTTTATTGTACATAACATTTTTACTTTTCTATGAAAAAATTCCATTTATTTAACATTTACTGAATATAGGTAATATGTAATTTATTAAATATATTATGCAGTTGGAACCTTAAGTAGTATGCATTCATTACATTAGTGACATAGTTATTAAGTGTTGTCAAGTCAATTCTGGCTTTTAGTGACCTTGTATAGAGTTTCTGAGGTTTTAAATCTTTCAGGGAGCAGAAAGCTTCATTTTTCTCCTGCAAAAGTGTCTAGGAGGCTCGAACCATGGAACCTTGTGGATCACAGTCAAGTACTTATCATATGGAGCCCCCATCCACCCTACATTAACTATATATCCATTGCAAAATTATCAATTACATACAAATAATTTATTTTTAAAATTAAAATGCTCCCCCCCAAA
>NW_006408631.1:7434275-7445225 GCF_000296735.1 Chrysochloris asiatica
AAACAGTTGAACATTAACCATTTCCTTTTGGTACAGTGACTCTGTGTATTCCTTCCATCTTCTCTTGATGCTTTCTGCATCATTCAATAATTTGCCCAGGGAATCCTTCAATAATGAAAGTTGAGGCTTGAATTTTTTCTTCAGTTCCCCCAGCTTGAGAAATGTTGAGTGTGTTCTTCTGTTTTGTTTTTCTGATTCCAGATTTTTGCACATTTTGTTGTAGTATTTGGCTTTATCTTCTCGAGCTGATCTTTGAAATTTTCTGTTCAGTTCTTTTACCGATTCGTTTCTTCCATTTGCTTTATCATCTCTATGCTGGAGAGCAAGTTTCATTGTCTCTTCTGACATCCATTTTGACCTTTTCCTTCTTTCTTGTCTTAAAGACTTTTTTGCTTTCTTCATGTATGATGTTCTTGATGTCCTCCCACAACTCTTCTTGTCTTCTATCTTTAGTGTTTAATGTATCAAATCTGTTCTTCAGATTATTTCTAAATTCAGGTGGGATATATTCAAGGTCATGTTTTGGCTCTCGTGGACTTGTTTTCATTTTCTTCAACTTCAGTTTGAATTTGCATATGAATAATTGATGATCTGTTCCACAGTCTGCCCCTGGCCTTGTTTTCACTGGTGATATGGTGCTTTTCCATCGTCTCTTTCTGCAGATGTAGAATTTGAATTCTATGTATTACAGCTGGTGAGGTCCATGTGTATAGTCGTCTGTTATGCTGTCTAAAGAAGGTATTTGAAATGAACAAATCGTTGATTTTGCAGAGTTCTATCATGTGTTCTCCAGTATCAATTCTATCACCAAGGCCATATTTTCCAACTACTGATCCTTCCTCTCTGCTCCCAAATTTTGCATTCCAATCACCAGTAATGATCAATACATCTTGATTGCATGTTTGATTAATTTCAAATTCAAGAAGTTGGTAGAATTTTTCTATTTCATCCTCACTGGCTTTAGTGGTTGGTGTGTAAATTTGAATATTAGTGGTATTAACTGGGCTTCCCTGTAGGTACATGTACCTCATGACTGATCTGGATATGTTCTTTGTGATGATGAATGCAACACCATTCCTTTTCAATTTGTCATTTCCAGCATAGTAAACTATGTGGTCTTCAAATACAAAATGGCTAATACCAATCCATTTCAGCTCAGTAAAGCCTGATATCGATGTTTATGCATATCATTTAATTTTTGACAACTTCCAATTTTCCCAGATTCATATTTCATACATTCCATGTTCTGATTTTCAATGGAAGTTTACAGCTGTTTCTCTTCATTTTGAGTTTGCCACATCAGCAAATGAAGGTCCCACATGCTTTTCTTCCATGGGCTTTACTCCATTCGCGTCATCATGGTCAACTCTACTTTGAGGACGCAGCTCTTTCCCAGTCACATTTCCCAAGCTTAGGGGCTCATTTTCTGGCACTATATCTGACAGTGTTTCTCTGGTTTTCAGTGACTAAATATTTGTAAGTAGTTTGTCACTCCTTCTTCTTAGTCTGTCTTTATTTGGAAGCTCATCTGAAACCTGTCCACCATGGGTAACCTTGCTGGTATTTAAAATACTGGTGGCATAGCTTTCAGAATCATAGCAACTCACAAGCCACCACAGTACAACAAACTGACAGAAAAGTGGTATTCTAGATACCTCTTTTTCTTTCTAATACACTGTTAAATAGAAATAAGGGATAAAAATATATCAACCTACAAAGGATAGAGAATACAGATGAGACTTCAGGGAATAAGAGATTTAAATACACTTTTTAAGGGACTGGTTTTAATTAACTTTTCACAGTAAAGAAATCTATTATCTTGAAGTGAAGAGTTTCCACAAGCAGTCAACACGTTCTTCTTAGTTATCTAATGCTACTATAACAGAAATACCACAAGTGGATGTCTTTAACAAACAGAGATGTATTCTCTTCCAGTTTGTTGTTTTTAAGTACTGTCCAGTAGTTTCTGACTCATCGAGACCGGTATGAGGTGTCCAAGGAGCAGCTAGTGAGTTTGAATTGCCGACGCTGTGGTTCAAATTGATATTTTGGTCCTGCGCTTATCCTACCCTACCACTTGTTGTTAAGTGCATTGGAGTCGGTCCGACTCTTGGGACCCTGTATAGGGTTTCTAGGAGCAGTTGATGACTGGGAACTGCCAACCTTGCAGTTTAAACAGACCTTGAGGTCCAATACTTATCCTACGGTGCCATACCAGAACAGGGGCACAAAAAGTCCAAATTCAGAGTGCCGACTCTGAACAAGGAGTCCTCAGTCTGAGTGGAGGGCTGTGGTGATAATAGGCCTGATTCCATGAAGAAAAATCAATAAGCTATATTATGAAGTGATGAAACTTCAATTCCTTTGCAAGCACACTAGTTTTGTTACTGTTTAGGTGCCATCAACTTATAGCTACCATCCCAACTATAGCAGACAAAAGCACTGCCTGGTGCTGAGCCATCCTCACAATTGTTATGTTTAAGCCCATTGTTGCCGACACTGTATCAATCTATCTCATTGAGGGTTTTCCCCTTTTCACTGACCAAGCTTGAGGTATTTTTTCAGGAACTGATCCTCCTGATAAATTTCCAAAATATATGTGTCTCATCATCCTTACTTCTAAAGAACCTTCTGACTGGGCTTTTTTCAGACAGATTTGTTCTTTTTATCTGGTGGTCCATGGTATACTCAATATTCTTCACTAACACCATACTTCAAAGGCATCAGTTCTTTTGTCTTCCTTATTCACCTGCAACTTTCGCATGCATATGAGACCATTGAAAATAGCATGGCTTGGTTTAGGTGCACTTTGCTGTTCAAAATGATGTCTTTCTTCTTGAATACTTTAAAGAAGTCTTTTGAAGTAGATTTGCCCAATGCAGTACATACGTGGTTGATTTTTTGACTGCTGCTTCCATGTGTGTTGACTGTGGATCCAAGTAAAATGAAAATCTTGAGAACCTTCAATCTTTATACATCATCATGTTGCCTACTTATTTAGTTGTGAAGATTTTTGTTTTCTTTATATTGAGATATAATACATATTGAGGGCTGTAGTCTTTAATCTTCATAAGTACTTCAAATACTCTTAACTAGCATCACACAAGATTGTGTCATTTACATATTGCAGATTATCAATGAGTCTTTCTTCAATCCTGAAGCTGTGTATGATGCTTCATATGTCCAGTTTCTTGGCTTATTTGTTCAACTGGAGATTGAATAAATATGGTGAAAACATACAACCCTGATGCACACCTTTCCTGATCATTGACCACACTCTATCCCCTTGCTCTGTTTGAAACTATGTTTTGGTTCTATGTCAGAGCACAGTTAAGTGTTCTGGAATTGCCATTCTTTGTACTTTTATCCATAGTTTATTGTGATACACAGAGTTGAATGCCTTTGCACAGTTAATAAAGCACAAGGAAATACCTTTCTGGTATTTTCTACTTCAGCCCAAATCCATCTGACATCAGTAATGAATTCCCTCATTCCACATCCCACATTCTCTTTTGAATCTGGCTTGAATTTCAGACAGTTTCCTGACAATATACTGTTGTAACCTTTTAAAATTATCTTCAGCATAATTTTACTTGTCCATGATTGAAATAGATTGGCTAAGTGGCAGCATCGATGGACTCAAGCATGGCAACAGTAGTGAGGTTGGCTCAGGATTGGGCAGTGTTTTGTTCTGCTGTGCATAAGGTCGTTATGAGCTGGTACCGACCTGATGGCACCTAGAAACAACAGCAACAACATGATAGAAATGAAATTGTTTGATAATTTCTGCAATCTGTTGGATCACCTTTCTTTTGAACAGGAACACTTACAGGCTTCTTCAATTGGTTGGCCAGGTAGCAGTCTTCCAAATTTTTTGGCATACGTAAGTCATCACCTCCAATCCTGGATCCATTTGTTGAAACATCTCAACTGGTATTTAGTTCAATTTCTGGACCCTTGCTTTTTGCCAGTGCCTTCAGTGCACCTTGGACTTATTCTTTCAACACCATTATTTTCTGATTATATGCTAGTGTCTAACATGGTTGAGGAGTCCTGATGTGGCATTGTGGGCTAATACACTGGACTGCAAGGTCGTTTGAACCACAAGGTCGGTGGTTCAAGATCACCAGCCACTCCTTGGGAACCCTATACAAGGTCTCTATGGGTTGGAACTGACTCAACAGCACTTAACAACAACCCAACATGATTGATTGTCAACCAATTATTTTTGGTACAGTGACTTTATTCCTTTCACCTTTTTTGATGTTCCTATAACATTCTATACTTTTACAACAGAATCCTTGAATATTGCAACTGTAATCATACTAGCAGGCAGCATATATATTTTCTATTCTTGCTCTCACACTTCCAACCCCCCACTAGAGGCAAATGAGTCATTAATTCTTCACTAGTGATTCAAAAGGCCCTCCATTTAGCCTTTAAGACAGGGAAAACTACCAAAAGACACTGGGGCATGAAATAAGAAAGAAAATGTTGGACCAGGTGTTCCAATATTCAAATGATCAGTAGTTATGAAAGAGACAATAGAAAAAAGGAAGAGGAGGACATGAAAAAGTATGAATTCCAAAAATTAAAGGAAGTAAGGAATGATAAGCAAAAACAATTTTAAAAATGCATCAAAGCACCTCCTTGTAAAACTTTAGAAAATGAAGTACAAAGAAGAGTTTCTAAGTGTTTCCAGAGGTGGAGAAAAAGGATATATGCCAAGAAATAAAACTGAAATGTTATTGGCATTTTCAATAACAATACTCAACAATTGCTATAAGAGAAGCAGTACCCTAAAATTATGAAGGAAAATATGTTCATCCTAAAATTCTATGCCTTGCTAAACTATTATTCAAGTATGAGGGTAGAATAAAGGCATTTTTAGATATGCAGTGTCAAAATTAAACATCCATTGAGCTTTTTCTTAGAAGGCACTGAAAGGTGTACTTTAGTAAAATGAGATAGTAAATCAAGATCTAACATAGATGCAAGAAAGAAGTGATGTAACATAGTAGAATTGTAAATGATGTTCCAGGATTACAGATATATCAGATCTAGAAAGAATTCAGTCTAATTAGGAGCAGGAAAGATAACTAAATGCAGAACATGACCCATGAAAAATACCAATATAACTAATATGCTATTTGATGAGTAATTGGAAAAATCACTAAGTGTTTGACATTATACGTTGCAGAAGTTAAGAACAATAATTTGCCAAAGATGTAAAGAAAATTTAAACAAATACAGAAAAATCAGCACTACATGTATCACTGAATATTAAGATAAATGCTTAAAGAAAGACCTTAAAAAAGAAAGGTTTTTGTTTTATGTTTCAATTTTTTCCAGGAGAGAAGGGTTTTGTGTATAATAGATTTGATCAAAGGATTCCTGTCTATAATTATTCTATTAAGTCTCTTAACTCTATGTGTTTGCTGTTGTACCTGCTTCTATCTTAGTGCTGCCCAAACAGAAAAAAATATAGTGTGTGGCTTTAAATAACAGAAATTGATTTCCTCATAATTAAGCAATGAAGTCAGAATTCAGGGTATGGTTACAGGGGAAGATCCTTCCTGTGCATTTCAGCTTCTAGTAGATGCCAGCAATCCTTAGCATTCCTGAGTTTGCAGATGCATCTGTCTTTGTCATTTGTCTTCTTTTTCTCCCTGTGTGTGTCTTGGCATCTATTCTAGCATTTTTATAACTCAAAAGTTATCAAATGTTTTTGTACTGACATAGCACCTCATTAACATGACACCTACATTGACATAGCCTCATTAACATGACAAAAGAAAGCCCCTATTTCCAAACAAGTTCTATATTTAAAAGTACAGGGGTTAGAATTTCAACATATATTTTAGGAGGAAATACAATTCTGTGGCTTTGGTGAGGAAAAATAGAAATATAATCATAGGAAAAAGTACCGATTATAATTTTAAATTCAGCCTTTGGTGATATTTTTAAAGCAACATTAGCAGTGTGTCAAGCAAGTAATTTTATTTCTGATGATTCAATACTCAACATTGATTCAGGGTCAGTCATTTTGGATGTCAACTTTAGTTATATAAATAGAAAATGTGTAAGAGACTGTAATTGATATGTAACTAAACTAGGACACAAGAAAAAAATTAAATCTTGACATTTTTTTCTTTTGGTAAAGGATTTAATTATTTTTATTTTCTCAGACAACAGAAAAATAAATTAGTGAAATATGATTTTGAATTAATGTAGCTAGAGAAATCTAAATTAAATGAGATGTTTATTTTATGTTTCTTAAGGATGGAGTGAATTTTATTATGATGGTAGTCTAGTACCACTGCTTATCAATTATGAAAAAAACATTCTTTAAGTTTTTACCTCCAACTGCAAAATATATTTCAGTGATATGTGGTTGATTGTTAAATTAGTCACAGTCTATGCTTTGTTTTGATTTTTATTCTTCCATTTTTTTATTAAAAATTTGGTACTTTGTTGTATTTAGGTCAATTGTGAATTAAATTTTATAGACTATGTCTTTATGAATTCTTCTTTGGTGATATAGGGATTCTACATTTATCATTTAAAATTTTCATTTGCAATGTAGACTCTCATCAGAAGAAAAAAGAAAAATGAAACTGCTCTCAAAAGTCCCAAGTGAAAAATTCTTAATTGCTAAACTTAGAAGATGTCTCTAGAAATTGGCAAGTTACTATATCACAAAGCCACCTGGGAATGAAGCTGGAAATTTATGTCTTTGACATTTGAAAGTCCTGTGGTCACCATTACTAAGCTATGGGAAACAATATATTATTTCTCTATGTTTAATTAAAGCATTTATTGGGATTTGTCAGCTAATGGGAGGCAGGTGGCAAACAGAGTGATTCACTTAAGTATTTGAAGACTAAAAAAGGCAAATTTAATTTTTTAAGGATTCAAGATAAGATAATTCTGAGTTGACAGGTAATTCCCAGCTTATTTTTTGTTGCATTTTTCCTACTAGAGTAATTTGCTCCAATTAAAGCAAATAATAGAATTAAGCCAACCACACTTGTCTGTGAATCATTGACTTGCCATAGGTTTTTGCTCCCTGCCTCCTCACTCTTTTCAGATGATGACTTCAAGTAGTCACTAGCATAATTGCTCATTTTAGCATTATAGCAGACATACACAGCTATAGTTTAACTGAAAGCTATAAACTGTCACAATTTTAGTGTTTTCCCAATGAAGAATTATTGGTAGGTGCCATCAAGTCAGTTCCAAGTCACAACTACCCTATATAGTATTTCTGAGGAGCTGCCGGTAGGTTTGAACCATAGACCTTGAGGTTACTAATCAAGTGCTTATCCTACAGTGCCACACCAGGAGCCTCTACAAATGAAAGACTTAGAAAAAGCAATACGCTTTTTGGGTAATGATAAATGTTATCATATACTGGTTTAAAGAAAAAGAAATCAGCATCAAGTTGATTCCGACTGTTACCGACCTCATGGGTTACAGAGTTGAAGTGCTCCATAGGATTTTCGTGATGGTAAGTTCTTATAAAAGCAGGACACTAGGTCTTCCTATCATAGTTCTTCTAGGTAGGTTTGAATCACCAGTCCTTAGGTTAGTAGAAGAGTGCAAACCACTTGCACCACCCAAGGGCCCATTTACTGATTGTTGTTTTTGTTGTTGCTATTAAGTGCCCTCAGCTATTAAGTGCTATTAACTGCCCTCCAGTCAGTTTCAACTTATAGTGACCTGTATATTTTCAAGGCTGTAAATCTTCACAGAAGCATCTATTGATAAAGTATATTAAATATATATTTCAAAGCATTTACCACATGTGAAAATTCAAAAAAAAAAAAAAATTATGAGTTATCTATGAGTGACAGATTTATATAATACTCACATTTACAAGTAAACTTTTAAAAAGATGATATTTATATCTTGGAAATTTCTACCACCCCAAAAGTCAGTGGTTCAAACTCACCCATCACTCTTTGGGAGAAAGATATGGCAATCTGCTTCCCAGAAGATTCCTAACCTTGATAGCTCTATAGGGGAGTTCTACTCTGTCCTACAGTGTCTCTGTAAGTCAGTATCAACTCGACAGCAAAGAGTTTAGTTTTGGCTTTTATTTTCACTACTCCTACTTTGAACAATAATCACTTGTAGATATGATCCCTAACAAAGCTATGTCCTACAAAACCTGAAACTACATAGTCTTTGAGTCATCTTTCCTGTCTCTTAGCTAATGTAGAACATACCATTTTTTAAAATCAAACTAGTTATTTCACCATACTAGGTTTATAGACACCAATGCTTACATCAAGCTGTGGACTTTCAATTTTTTAATGCAAATTGGTTCTTTTCACAGGAGAAAATCATGTTCTATACAGATGGTAAATAGGAAAGCGGAAAAAAAAGAGACACAATATTCTCATTTACTTTGGGATTAAAAGATAGTGATAACCAAGAAGTACCAAAAGAATTCCTATGCAAGTCTTTAACATCAGAAGATAGACAAAACCAATTAAAGCAGTATTTTATTCATAAGAAAATTAAAAAAAGGATTGTTGTTGTTAAGTACCATCAAGTAGGTTCTAATTTACAGTGACTTTGTATAGGGTTTCTGAGGAACTGCTGGGGAATTTGAACCGCTGGCCACGTGGTTCAAACCAACCTTACAGTTTAGTGCTTATCCTATAGCACCACACCAAGATTAGACTTTAGGTATGAGAAATCCATATCAAAATTTGGCAAAAGGGCCCCTAACAAAATAGGACTGAAATTCTGCCCAAGTAAAATAATCTCCTTCCTTAGGATTTGTCTTCCCATTTCTCTCCCTAGTGGTTATTTGGCCAATTCTAATATTTATCGCTTATAATCTAATCCCTTAAATATACAAAGTGTGCCTGTTGATGTGGCCTCAGATTATGTTTACGTAGTGAAGTACACATGTTTTCAGCCATACAATTGTACTAATCTTTGTCACTTTAAAAAAAAAAGAAGAAAGAAAAATTAAACCTAAAAGATGTATTCAATGCAGCACTTTCATATGTAAATGGAAGAAAGTCCAAGCCAATGTAGTTTAAGAAAAGGGAATTTTTTCATCCACTTAGTTGAAAGTACAGAAGGATGTGCTGATCTGTTATACATTATGAGGCATTGAAGCTATCAAATATCATAAACACAGTTTTACTTTCATTCTGTCTCTCTTCTCTGTTCTCTTCACTTCTTCCCTCTTTTTCTCTCCCTATTCTCATATCTCTTCCAGGCCTCCATTTGACATGCAATACACAGGTAGGTTTTCCACTGTAAGCAGTAGACAGCTTCAACTTTCCCAGAATGCACATCCTTTAAGATTCAGTCAAGTGAGAGAAGTTGTTTGTTTCTTCTCAGAATCCTAGTGAATGTTTTATTCACTTCTGATTGGGTAATATAATCCATTACTGAACTATCCACCATTGCAAGACAGGAAAATGGGATGCATGGATTACCTTACAACTAGGCCACTTATTCCACCCCAGAACCAACCTGTATTCAATTCCTATGACAAATTATTCAATTCCATAATTGAGGTTTGAACAACACAAATTAATTTTCTTAGAGTTATGGAGATCAGAAGTGCAAAATCCATTCCATAGAACCAAAAATATGGCTACCTGTTAGTCTCCAGAGGATGATCTGTTTTCTTGTTTTTTCTAGCATCAAGAGCTAAATTTCTTGCAGTCCTTGATTCTTACTGTTAACTCTTTTCTCCCCTCAAAGAAGGCAGCATAGCAACATGCATCAGTCCTCACTTTATTAGCTGTAGTTAGATCTCCCTCTGCCTACCTGCTAGAAGGACACTTGTGATTCCACCTACATAATTCATAATAATATTCCCATCTCAAAATATGAAACTTAAGCACATCTGCAGTGTTTTTTAACATATAACATGGTATTCACCAGTTTCAGGGATTGGAACCTGAATATCTTTTTTTTTTTTTTTTTGCTTTTTATTGTGAATTGAGCAATGGTTTACTCAGCAGATCATTAGTTTTGCATTCAATAAATCATGTACTTCTCTTCATTTCAGTGATTGCAATCCCCTTGACGTAACATCACTTATCTTCCTTTCTCCTTGTGGTTCTTGCTTCCAATTCCTCCTTTTCTCCCAACCTTTCTGGACTTTGCCCTTAGGTAAGTGCTGCCCTTTTGATCTTGAATGGTGGAACATTCTATAGTGTGCATATCTCATTAGTATTGTTGTCCCTGCTAATATACCTATCTATTGCCTTGGTGTGACGCTGTGGGCTAATGTGTCAGACTGCAAAGTCATTTGAACTGCAAAGTCGGAGGTTCAAGCTCACCAGCTGCTCCTTGGAAAATCTATACAGGGTGGCTGTGATTTGGAATCAACTCGATGGCACTTAACAACAACAACAACAACAACAATTGCTTATTTGACCAATGAGCCTGGTCTTTTTATGATTTTGAGTAATGTACCACATTTTCTCTCACTCTATCCAGCATCTTCTAATGTGATCTCTTTCAGAGCAATTGGACATGATAGCCAGACACCATCTAGTTTTTCTGGCCTCAGAGTCATAGGCACTGATATTCCTGTGATCCATTAGTCCATTGAACCATTTGTTTCCAACCTTCTTCAAATTTCATTACTCTTATTCCCATAACAAAGGGAGAGGCCAATAATAGCACTTTAAGTGGATACTCATGAGCTTTTAAGGTCCCAATCACTACTCACCAAAGTTGGATGTAGAACATTGTCTTTGTAGACTATGTGATGCCAATTGACCAACGTGTCCCCTGAGACTATGGTCCTGAGGCCCCAGGCCCAGCAACTCATTCCCTCAATGTGTTTGATAGAGTCTAAGAAGTTTTCATAACTTGGTCCCCCATATGTTCCATCACATTCATGGGTATAATTGCAACAAAGATACACCTATGCATAAATATCCTCCTGGTATGGAGCTGTGATTT
>NW_006408631.1:7451150-7459137 GCF_000296735.1 Chrysochloris asiatica
CATCAATTAAAGCCTATTATTAAATGTCAAATATTTTCATAAATATCTCACATTCCCCATAGTCCTAGTGTGGTGCTGTGGGATAAAGCACTGGACTGAAAGATCAGTTTGAACCACAAGGTTGGTGTTTCGAACTCACCAGTCACTCCTTAGAAACCCTACATAGGGTCTCTTGAGTTGGAATCGACTCCACGGCACTTAACAACAACAAACACACTCCACAACTTCTGTACTTCACCTGTGTGGAAAAACTTTGCTTAAATTGGTTACACACTATGTCTCTGATTTTTTTTGTGATTGAATTATTTGCTTTCCCCTCTTTCCTCATTTTCTCAATGCATCAAAGCTTAACATTTTTTTCCTATTTGCAGACTCTCAGAGAAAGGTGGAACAGATTCATTGGGCTTGAAACCAAAGCCATCTACCCTTAAGCTACATAAAGGAGCTATTGTGAATGGAAGAAATGATGAAGGAAAAGAGCTGAACAGATTTTAAGGGTATCTCAAGAAGACAATGTAAAGTATTATAAAGGAATGTGCAAATACTTGGCATTAGAAAATCAAAGGGTAAGAACATACTTTGCATTTTTCAAACAGAAAGAACTGAAAAACAAAATTAAGCCCAGAATTGCAATATCAAAGGATTCTATGGGCAAAATATTGAATAATGTAGGCAACATTAAAAAAAAAATGAAAGGAATGTATAGAGTCACTGTACCAAAACATGCTAGTCAATAATCAAGCATTTCAGGAGGTAACAAAATTGATGGCATTGTAAGGAGTCTAAGCTGCAGGCATTGGTGAACCACAGGGTTCCAGGAATGAACAGAATATCAACTGAAATATTTCAATGAACAGATGCAGCTCTGGAGGTGCTGACTCATCTATACCAAAAAATTTGAAAGACAGCTACCTGGCCAACTGATTGAAAGAGACCCATAAATATACCCATTCCAAAGAAAGATGATCCAAAACACACCACAAAAAATAAAAAACAATAACATTTAAAACACACAGGGGAAAAAATACGCAAAAGAAAATAAAAAACTGGCACAGGGATATAGTCACAAAAAACCCACAAAAACAAAACACAGACCCAAAAGAAGATGGGAGATCACAGAGAAAACCGCGCGAAAAACAGACAACAAGAAAAAGAGGCACACTGTGTCATAGACAATACAAAAAAACACAAAACTGTGTATAACACAAAAAAAGAGAGAAAACAGCGAAAAAAAGAAAAACCACAAAACACACAGTATACACATAGAAAACGCACACAGACAAAAAGAACAAAAAAAAAAAACACCAAAAGGTCAAAAAAAAAAAAGTTTGCCTCAAGGTTATATCCTTTTACTACACATATTCAGTCTTTAGGATAAGCAAATGATCTGAGAAACTGGACTATATGAAGACAAATACAGTATTAGGATTAGGTAAAGACTCATTAACAACCTTCTTTGATATGCAAATGATACACCCTTGCTTGCATGAAGCTCTTATTGATGAAGATCAAAGACTATACTTTGGTATGGATTATAGGTCAGTATCATGACTCAATCAAATCCTCACAACTAGACCAACATGAAATACCATGACACATGGATAAAAATTGACGATGTTAAGGATTTTATTTTACTTATATCCACAGTTAATTCCCATTGTAAGCTGTAGTTAGGAAATAAAATAATGTATTGCATTAGGTAAATCTGCTGCAAAAGACCTCTTTAAAGTATTCAAAAGCAAAGATGTCACTTTTGACCTCTGAATCCAAGACATAGTGTTGTGAATTGTTTCATATACATGTAAAGCTTTGACAATGATTAAGGAAGACTAAAGAATTAATGTTTTTGAATGTTGATGTTGGTAATGAATTTTGTATGTACCATGGACTGCCAGACAAATGAACAAATCTGTATTGGAAAAAGCAGAGCCACGGTATTTCTTAGGAGAGAAATGGGGAAACTTTGGCACATGTACTTTGGACATGTTATCAGGAGTGATGGGTCCCTGGAGAAGGACATTAATCATGGTAAAGTAGAAAGTCAGCAAAACAAGACCATCAGTAAAATGGATTGACACAGTGGCTGCAACACGGGGATCTAACATGGCAAACATTGTGAGGATGGTGCAGGATAAGGCAGTGTTTGGCTTTATTGTATGTAGGGTTGCTTTGAGTGGGAACCAATGCCAAGACACCCAAGAACAATCTGTTAGCTTCCATGGTCTCTGACTGGTTTTCTTGAGCAGAGGAATGAAATTATGAGGGAAGTCTAACTATGTTGTACATGAGTATCAGAAAATCTCAGCTTTAATCTTGACTTTGACTAGTATTAGCTATGAGACCATGACCAAATGTACCTGGTTGATCCTGTTTCCTTATCTAGAAATTAGGGGATAAAAGTTACTGTCCAAGTGTATTGTAAGGATGTTGTTGTTAAGTGCTCTGAAGTTCGTTCCAACCCATAATGACCCTTACAGAGTTTCTGAGGAGTGCCTGGTGACCCTGAACTGCTAATGTTGCACTGCAAACTAGCTTTGCAGGGCAAAGCATTAACCCACAGCACCACCAGTATAAGATGTGTAAATCATGGTGTATGGTGTCCAAAATTATAGGTGTGTTTTTATCTTTACTTTCGTTCTAGCACTTAAAACATTAACATGTAATTTTGCTCTAGTACTTTGAAGAAACAGATATGGCAACTGAATAAACAGTTACTCTGTGTGCTACCCTTAAGGAGCCTTCAGTATGATGCAGGTTCTAGTCAAGGAACAGAGTACTACACATCCATGAAAAGTTGTTTAATATCACCTAACAACAATATAACATTATATGTTTGAACTAGATTTAGCCCCAAATTTTAAATAGATGAACACATATGAAAGCATTAGAAAATTGTGTTTATTAAAAAAAAAAAAAAAAATGGAATTTTGAACAGGATTGAAGATGATTTTTTGGTATAAAGCATGAAACTAGATAATAAAGGCTTTCGTATGGAGTTATGAAACACATGATTTTAGTAAACTAGATGAGATGTTAAAACTGATCATTTGAAGACCTCTGCATTCCTATGGCTCATATATTTGCATATGGTGTAGTGGTATAGAATTTAAACACTGAACCTTAAGGTAGGTTTGAACCACAAGTTCAGTGGTTCAAACCCAGCAGAAACCCCATACAGAGTTGCCATGAGAAGGAACTAACTCAACTCGAAGGCACTTAACAACAACAATCAGTTTTCAAAGGAGCTCTGGTGGGTGCATTGTTAAGTACTTGAGAGTTAATCAAATCATCAGTGGTTTGAACCCACCAGTCTATTCTGCAGGAGAAAGCTGTGGTGGTTGACTTCTGTAGAGATTTACAGGCTTAGAAACCATACGGGACAGTGCTACTGTGTTCTATAAGGTCTGTATGAGTCAGAATCATTTTACTATAGTGGGTTTGGTTTCATTTTGGATAAGTCTTTAGTTTATATACAAGTATGATGAAGTTGTACCAAAATAGCCACAGATTTCAAAAGAAACGAAGTTATGGTTTTATTTGTGATATTAACAATTGCCTATGTCCATTTATTGTAGTTTGCTAAATGGTACTAATTAATTAATTAGATTTAAATGATAAATTTCTAATAATATTTATTCCTTTTTTCTTTTCCAGTCTCACTTTGTGGCTATAAATAGAGGAAAATTCAAATTATATTGGTTGAAAAAAAAAAACAAACATCCAATTTTCATATAAGTACTGCAAAACATTATCTTTCACTATATAAAATAGAGAACACAAAAATCCATGTGGTTATCCAGCTTTTGTCTTGTTTTGTTTTGTCCTTTACTGAAATGATTGTGAAGAGGCTAATTTTGGTTAACAGTCCTAAAATATACCAAAGTTAATTGAAGTTTAGAACCTCAAACTCACAATGAAGTAATAAGGTACTCAGAGAGCCATCTATTGTAGCTACAGATTAGTGTTTATTCTATTCCTTCATAAAGTACACTAAACCTTTAATGAATAAAGATGTGACTCGCTAAAATCAGTAGTACCTTTAATTTTAAAATAAAATGAAAACAACTTGTTGGCGTTTTCCCATAAAGAGCACAATGTTCCAAAATTATATAAAGATAAAGATGCCAAAGTTAAATTATTAGTCCCTGGTGAAAATTTAATGAAACCGACATAGGTTAATACATTTTTAGAACCACAATTTTTTACTTAATGACTTGTTATGCCTAAGGTCTGTAATTATTTGTGCAGTTCTTGTAAAAGAGTTATTTTCTATAGGAAACTACTGAGACTTAGACCAAGAGATTTTTCATTTGCCATCAGTGGGATTGAAAGAGATTTGTATTCTTCAAAAAGCTAGAAAATAGGCAAGCAAAATCACCTCTTCCAGAATCATGTCCTTTAAATTATTAACAGCCAAGAAGGAAGTTGGATACCAATTTATAGGTTTAATTTGTCTACTTAGTGGCATGAAGGAAGGTGAACTAAGAACTTCATTGGATTAATTTTGGTTTACTAACTTTTTAGTTAATTTTGTTTTTCTTTTTAATATAGTTAGCAGCAGTAAATGAATACAGTTAATTACTGATTTCCCTGACCAAAACTGGGAGCATTAATCATACTTCATACCAAAGTTCTTCCTGAATATATCAATATTCTTCCTATAAGGCCATCTGTGCTTAAGTAGTTGATCAATGAAGTGGACGAATAAACACAAATGAGAAGAGACAAGGGTAAGAAATATTTTCTAATGGAAATACTGAACTACTCAACTATATTTCTGTTAAACTGTTAGTTTTGGAAGTATACTTTAGGATATGTTCATTATACCACGTAACACGGCTGCTCTCCTTAGTACAAATGTGTATGAACAATGTAAGTTAAGAGATGGGTATTTTAATATAGGAGTCCCTGGGGATGCAAATGGTTAACACAATTTGCATCTAACCAAAAGGTTGGTGGTTTGAGTCCACCTAAAGGCCTAGCAATCTACTGAAAAATAACTCACTGAAAACCACATGGAGCACAGTTTTACTATGACACACATAGGGTTGTCAAGAGTTGGGTTTACCTTGATGGCAAATGGTTACTGAGTATTCCAATAGTAAGCAGATTTAAATACAATAAAAATAAAACATATTCTGGAGTGCTTTAACAATACACTATTTAATTTGAATATATTTTTATTGTTTGCATCAACAATTATTTCAACTAGGAAGAAGAAACTGCTTATAAATAGCAGTGGAACACTGCCAGCACCAGAATATTAAATATTGAAACATGATGAAGAACACCAGAATATCGTCAGATCTAATGCCAGAAGATGAATGCTCCAGGCTGCAAGACACTCAAAATATGACTAGGGAAAAGCTGCCTCCTCAAAGTAGACTTGCTATGAATGGAGTAAAGCCTTTGGGACCTTCATTTGCTGATGGGGCACAACTCAAAATGAAGACAAATAGCTGTAAATATCCATTAATAATCTGAACATGCAATGTACAAAGTATGAATCTGAAAAAATTGGAACTTGTCAAAAATGAAATGGCAGGAGTAAACATCGATATCCCAGGCATTAGGGAGCTGAAATGGACTGACATTGGCAATTTTTAATCTGACAACCACATGGTTTACTATGCCTGGAATGACAAATTGAAGAAGAATGATGTCATAGTTATCATCATAAAGAACATATCAAGATCTGTCTTGAAATACAACACTGTCTGTGATTGGATAATATATCCATACACCTACAAAGAAGACCAGTTAATACCACTATTATTCAAATTCACACACCAACCATTAAAAGTACTGTGGATGAAATTGAAAAATTATACCATATTGAAAAAGAATTGCTTTTGGTTTATGCTTTCAATTGTATGGATCATGGAAAGCTATGGACAATATTGCAGAGAACGAATATTCTGGAACGCTTAATCGTGCTTATGAGAAACCTATACATAGACCAAGAGGCAGTTTATTTGAATAAAACAGGGGAACACAAAATGGTTTAAAATTAGGAAAGGTGTGCGCCAGGGTTGTATTCTTTTGCCATCCTTATTCAATCTGTATGCTGAGCAAATAATTCGATAAACTGGATTATATGAAGAAAAATGTGGCATCAGGATTGGGGGAAGACTCATTAACAACTTACCATATGCAGATAATACAACCTTGCTTGCTGAATGCAAATACTTGAAATACTTATTGATGAAGATCAAAGACCACAGCTTTCCATATGAATTACACATCAATTTAAAGTAAATAAACTCCTCTCCACTGGACCAATAAACAACATCCACATAAATGGAGAAAGGATTGAAGTTATCAAATACTTTTTTCCCCCTTGGATCAGAAATTAACACTCATGGGAGCAGCAGTCAAAAAATCAAATGACTTATTGCATTAGGCAAATCTGCTACCTAAGACTTCTTTGACGTGTTCAAGAGTCAAGATGTCAGTTTGAGGACTAAGATGCACTTGACCCAAGTCATGGTCTTTTCAATAACTTCATATGCATGTGAAATTTGGACAGTAAATAAGGAAGACCATAGGATAATTGATGCATTTGAGTTCTGGTGTTGGAGGAGAATATTACAAGTACCATGGTCTGCCAAAATTACAAACAAGAGCTGTATTAGAAGAAGTACTGCCAGAATGACCCTTCAAAGCCAGGATGGCCAGACTTCATTGCTCATACTTCAGACATATTATCTGGAGGGACCATTCCCTAGAAAAGGGTATCTAGTTTGATAAAGTGGAGGAAGAGAAAAAGAGGAAGACACCCAAGAGAATGTATTGGCACAGTGGCAGTAGCGATGGGCTCAGGCATAGCAGTGCTTCGTTCTGTTGTGCATAGGATTGATGGCACCTAACAACAACAAAAAGTGAAGGACTTAGAAAGTATTTTTTTAAACTAAGGGAATAATAATGTCCTCAGTTGGGAAATTTCTTGGAAAAGATAGAGAAGTTTAACAGTCAAGTCTGTCTGGAAAGTTTGAGGATGGAGGAAAATGCTATTTAGTCCTAGAGCAGTACTCAGAATTCTAAACCTGGAAAGTGTAAGGGACCTTGTTAAGGAATTCAAATTTTATTACAAGACTATTTATTGTGTGAAACATGAACATCAGTTACCACGACTCTAGACCAGAGGAACTACATGGTGCCTGACTACCTTACCAATTGTTCTGAAAGGGTTCGCATAAGAAGGTTTCAGGTAGACTGGAGAAAATGTGGAACAAAATTCAAATTTATAAAAAAAAAAGATTGGGCTTATTTATCAGAAAGAGACAGGAGGAACCCAAGACTATGATCCTTGACCTACACTCAAGTTTGGAATGAAACACACTCTCTTGCCCCCAAAATAGATAGGTAAGTTGGGGGGATTCCAACAATAGTAAGGAATGCTCACAATGGAATGGTCAATCATTCAAGATCAAAAGGACTACATTTACCTAAGGAGAAATTTGAGGACGGTGGACTATAAATAAGAACAACACAGAGGAAGTGAGATAACTGTTGTTATATTGAGGTGATTGCAATCATTGAGATGAAACCAAGTGTATGATTTGTTGAGTGTAAAACTGATGATATTCTCTGAAAACCTTCATTAAATTCACAATAAAATGTTAAAGAGTATTTATTGTGGAGTCGTTATGATATATTTTATGACAATGTTCTGCTTGAAGGTGGAAATTGTTCATTTAAAATAAAAAATACTTTAGAGCTATTTCATAAGTAGTAACAAAATGGAAGTTGATTGATCTAAATTTGTTTTATTTTTAATAGATTTTAAAATAAAATTTCCAAATAAACCTCAGAAATAGTATTTGTAAGGAAAATTCAGAAAACTGGCATTTCTGGAGACACATTCTGGTAGTTCTCCAAAAAGATGAGGGTAGTTGGTAAAGAAGTAATAAAAGGAAGAAATTTGATAAAACAAACAGTCAAGTATGTACTTTCCTATGAACTTCCACTTCTTTTTTTTTTTTTT
>NW_006408631.1:7459237-7462143 GCF_000296735.1 Chrysochloris asiatica
GGCACTGATATTCCTGTGATCCATTAGTCCATTGAACCATTTGTTTCCAACCTTCTTCAAATTTCATTACTCTTATTCCCATAACAAAGGGAGAGGCCAATAATAGCACTTTAAGTGGATACTCATGAGCTTTTAAGGTCCCAATCACTACTCACCAAAGTTGGATGTAGAACATTGTCTTTGTAGACTATGTGATGCCAATTGACCAACGTGTCCCCTGAGACTATGGTCCTGAGGCCCCAGGCCCAGCAACTCATTCCCTCAATGTGTTTGATAGAGTCTAAGAAGTTTTCATAACTTGGTCCCCCATATGTTCCATCACATTCATGGGTATAATTGCAACAAAGATACACCTATGCATAAATATCCTCCTGGTATGGAGCTGTGATTTAATGTGCTGGACTGCAAAGTCGGTTTGAACTGCAAGGGCAGCACTTCAATCTCACCAGTTGCTCCTTGGAAACCCTATTCAGAGTTGCTATGGGTCGGAACCGACTTGACAGCACTTAACAACAACAACATCACACTTATATATGTTTGTTGGTATACCTCCACTCTTTCTCCTGCTTCCATTCAGCCTGACTGTCTATCCATGCATCTACCCATAGACCACTATTATTGATGTGTTGTCGTTAGGTGTCATTGAGTCAGTACCTACTCATAGTAACCTTATACACAACAGAATGAAACACTGTGCAGACCAGCAGCAACCTTGCAAATCATTGTTACACTTGAGTTCATTGCTACTGCCACTGTGCCAATCCATCTCACTGGGTGGGGTGGGGGTCTTCCTCTTTTTCTCTGACCCTCCACTTTACCAAGCATGAAGTCCTTCCCCAGGTACTGGTCCCTCCTGACAATATATCCAATGTATGAGAGACGAAGACTGGCCTTCCTGGCTTTTAAGGAACATTATGACTGTACAACTTTCAACACAGACTGATTTAGTTTTTTTTAGCAGCCCAAGGGACTTTTAATATTCTCCTCCAACAACATAACTCAAATGCATCAATTCTTCTGTGGTCTTCTTTATTCATTGTCCAACTTTCACATGCATATTAGATTATTGAAAATACCATGGTTTGAGGCAGGTGCACCATCATCGTCAAGTTGATACCTTTTCTCTTGAACACTTTAAAGAGGTCTTGTGCAGTACAATTGAAAATACCATGGTTGAGGTCTGATGTACCTTAGTTCTCCTTTTGACACTTTAAACATGCTTTTTTACACTACTATGAAATGCCAAGAAATGGTTTGTACACTGAAAGAAACATTCTTTGATGGTTACCAGAGACAAGAGATGAAGGTAGGACAAATCACTAATTAGAGAGCAAATATGTAGTAATGGGGGTGAAGGGAAAGGCGGTATGCAGTAAGGGGTAGATCAGAACAATATGACCAAAGGTAAAGGAGTAAAGCAAGAGGTGCACAAGAGCAAAACAACAAAGGTAAATACTTTTATATACCCACTCTGGAAATAATAGCAATAACAAACAATATGTACAAGTAAATACATAAATAGACATGCAAGCTGAAGAGAGATGCAGGAATGGGAATGGAAGTACACCTGTAAGTACATACAGGTTTTACAGAGGATATTTCTACTTATCTATTTGTATGTGCAGTAAATATATCCAAGAATATTATAGAGCATATCAAGGGCAAACTTCTTAGCTATAATAAACTACCTTGAAAGAATGACTCACTGGGCTTGGGAACTTAAGATCACAGTCTTGTGGGACAGCTTGGTCAGTTGGCATAACATAGTCACAAAGACAATACTCTACCTCCTATTTCACTGAGTAGCAGTTGGGAACTTAAAAGGTTATGAGTGGCTATGTAAAATGCAATTATTTGGGGCAAAGAAGAGTGAAGAAAATCAAAGACTCAAGGAAACAACTAGGACCATGCAAACCATAACCTCCACTACTCCCTGAAGACCTAGATGGTTTCCATCTACCACTATCAATAGCTCCAATTAGTGAAAGTTCTGGACAGAGAAGGAAAAAATGGTAAAACAAACTTTAAAATTCTGCAAAGGCCAGACTTACTGGTCTGATACAGATTAGTGTCTAACACTGTGGCCTTTGGACACCCTTCAAGATTGGAACTGAAGCTGAATCCACAGGGATCAATTTTCAGTCAACCAGATGACAGGTCTATATAGTGAATAACTACACCAGAGAGGAATCTATTCCTTAATACACTCACCCACATTAGATCAAAAGGGCAGTATTTGCTCCAAAACAAAGTTCAGAAGGCAGGAAGGAGCAGGAAAGAAGGATGAATGGAAACAAGGAACCCAGGAAGGAAGTGGGAAGCAAGCTCTTACACTGAGGTAATTGCAAGCAATGTCACAAAACAACATGTGTAAAAATTGTTGAATGCAAAAATAAAGTGCTCTGTAAACGTTCATTCAAATTCCAGTAAAAAAAAAAAAAAAAAAAAGAGAGAGAGAGAGCAAGGGGTGGGGAGAAAGTAGCAGAAAAGAAAGATCTTTTATAGCAGATTTGTCCAATGTAATAAAATATACTATTTGATTTCCTGACAGTTGCTTCCATGAGCATTGATTGTAGATCCAAGTAAAATGAAATCTTTGATAATCACAAAGTGTTTTTGATTTTCACAATGTTGCTTATTAATCTAGTGTGATTATTCTTGTTTATTTTCCTGTTAAGTCTGTAATCCTTACTGATAGTGGGATTAGTAGTTTTAAAAACATAATATTAGTATCTTTCTGATGGAAATGTGCTTTATTCATGACCAAAGACTTCTGGTATGGTGCTGTAGGATAAGCACTGGACTGCTAACCACAAGGTCAGCAGTGCCAACCTACCAGTAGCTCCTTAGAAGCCCGATACAGGGTCACTATGAGCTGGAACCAACTCTGCAGCACTTAACAACAA
>NW_006408631.1:7463964-7467640 GCF_000296735.1 Chrysochloris asiatica
CTGGCACTGACCCTTATGGGTACACCTGGGTCCACTGGGTCACTGCAGGGTCTCAGGACCTCAGGACCTCATCACCCAGACAAACAAGATGGCCTGGTGAGGGGAATCATGAAAGGGACAGTAGTCAGAGAGAAAGGGGGCTAAACACCCAGCACTACACAGCCAAGGTAAGAAGGAAGCTGCTGCATAGTGGGGGCAGGGAAGGATGTGGGCCCATGGACAGCTAGCTGGAATCATGGGAACATGGGACAGAGGATGGAGGCCAAGGTTGGCACTGGGAAAGGAGACATATGTAGCATGTGGGCAAGGGGGTACCAGCCAGCCCAACTATGGGCTGGTGGGAGGGGGCAGCAGGGGGTGCTCAGCAATGACACCATGTCTATTACTCAAACAGCTTGGGCCAGGAGACAGCTGAGGCTCCTAGCCCACACTGGCAGGGTGGACCCCCTATACTCTTGCATATCTCACAATCAAGATTCATTGGCTTAGCTTGTGGCAGAACTTTTTTTTTTTTTTTTAATGGGCACTTCAAACATCATTGGATGTCACATGACCCAAGTGGTAGAATTGCTTGCACAGAAGCCTGACTCTTTTGTAGAAACTTCTTTTGTTCTGACCCCACTCAAATTTAGAAGATTTTTCAAGTCCCTAGATAAACAGGCCAGATATCACCTGAAAGGGTGATACGTTGTTTTTGTTGAGTGCCATCGAGCTGATTCCAACCCATAATGACCCTGTGTAGGATTTCCAAAGAGCAGCTGGTGAGTTTGAACTGCCAACCTTGAAGTTCAAATGGCTTTGCTGTCTGGTGCATTAACCCACAGCACAACACCAGGACTCCTGAAAGAGTGATATGCTGCCTCCAAAATTCTAAGAGGCTCGTCAGACATTGTTTTTCATTTTTAGTTTAAGGAGGAGCCAGATATAACAACTTATCTCTCACTTTAGAAAGAATATTTCAACATGCCCCACACAAATGGACTCCTAGAAATTTCAATGGGGTAGAAGACACCTGAATTTTTATTGAGTTCGTTTCCCATCTTCTAACAGTCACTCCTTGGAAACCCTCTACAGGGTCTCTGCGGATCAGAACTAGTTCAATGGCACTTAATGACATAAAGACAACACACAAGTTAGGAGCCCTGGTAATACAGTGGATTATAAACTGGGCTACTACCCAAACGGTCAGCAGCGTGAATCTACCCATTGCTCTGGGGAAGAAAGATGAGGCTTTCTGCTCCCATAAAGATTTATAGCCTCAGAAACTCTGCATAGGGTCACTGTGAGTCAGAACTGACTGGCTGGCACACAACCACCACCACCACCAAACACAAATGTCTTATCAATAAGTCTTGAATCTGGTAACTTCTTCCTTAGTGTGTATGCTCACTCAACATAATGTTGTCAATGTAATGTGGAAGATAAAGGTGATCAAGATCTTCAAACTAAATTATGACCTAGGTCTGGAGAGTTGACATACCTTTGAAGTAGGATGGTGCGGATGGGGGTTGTGTGCCATGGAGTCAGTTCTTGAGGTAGGATAATGAAGATGTACTGCTATCCTTGCCAGCTGAATGCAAACTGCTTCTGATAGTCCTTCAAAAGAGGAATGGAAAAAAAGGAATTAATATTAATCTGTTCAAGCAATGAAACCACATCTGGAATAGCAGATTTTAGGATAATCTACAATCAATCTCCAAAACACATTCTGTTTTTCTTTTCTTTCTTTCTTTTTTTTTTTTTTTTGCACAGACCAAGTAGGCAAGTTGAATGAGGATATGATGGGAATCACCATTCCTGCATCCTTCAAGTCCTTAATGTAGACACTAATCTCTGCAGTATCTCTGTTGTTGTTGTTAAGTGCCTTGAGTTGGTGCTGATTCATAATGACCCTACATAGTGTTTCTGAGGAGCAGGTTTGAGCTACCAACCTTGTAGCTAGCGGCCCAGTGTTTATCCTAGAGTGCCACACCAGAACTCCACTGTTGGGTTTTTTTTGGTTAAGTACCGTGGAGTCGGAGTCCTGGTGTGGCACTGTGGGCTAATGCGTCAGACTACAAAGTCATTTGAACTGCAAGGTCAGTGGTTCAAGCTCACTAGCTGCTCCTTGAAAACCCTATACAGAGTTGCTATGGGTCAGAATCGACTAGACAGTACTTAACAACTAAAACAACTGTGGAGTCAGTTCTGACTCACAGTGACCCTGTATAGCATTTCCGAGGAGTGACTGGTGATCTTGAACCACCGACTTCGTGATTCAAACCAACTTTTCATTCTAGTGCGTTAGCCCACAGTGCTATACCAGGACTCTTCTGAATGCAGTATTGCTTTTGGTTTACTATTTTTGTAGATAGGAACAATTTTAGGTAGGGACAGTTCCACTTGACTTTTCTGATTATGTTCCTCCTCCTACTCCACGTGTCAGGGATCCAATGTTGTGGTTCTTTCAGTTACTGGTAGGTCTAGTCTAGTTATGCATTTGCAACTGAGGAAATCACCACAGGATAGATTCTGGGACTCACTGGATCCACTGTGAAGTAGGCGTGAGCTAAGATTCCACTAAGAATAACCTGACTTCCATAAACCCGTAGCCTAACTAGTGGGCCACAGTTATATTTGGATTCTCCTGGAATTAGTGTAAATTTAGAGCTATTGTCCAGTAATTCCTGAAAAGTCTGATTATTTCCATTCCCCCAATGAACAGTCACTCCTGTAAAAGTTTATAGAACACTTTGGGAAAGACTGAGAGAAAGATTAGTAGTATAAATTTTTGGCAGTGTAGTGGGAGTATTCCTCAAGGGGACCTAGCCTCCCCTTCATTGAAAGGATTGTGAGTTTACAAACTGCATCAAGTCTGGGAATTAACTGAGGGGCTATTGCTCTTTATTATGGTAATTCAAGTTTGCCCGCCGTGTACTTGATATAGAATTCTACCTCTTGTATGGATCAAGCAAATATTTAGTAGATTCACCATCTATTTCACTTCTAGGGACAGCATGACTATAGGTATCAGAATATTCTAATTACTGCTTTGACTTTGCTGTTCATTACCATAACCACACCCACCTTGCTTTTACTGATTCGTTGCTGCAACTTGGCCCCTACCATCATGGGGTCCTGTTGTAGTAGCACTGTAGGGTAAAGCACTGAACCACAATGTTTGTGGTTCAAACTCACCAGCTGCCCATTGCAAACCCTATACAGGGTTGCTATAAGTCAGAACCGACTCAATGGCACTTAATAACAACACAATGGATCCAATCATTTCCATTGTAGTTAGGTTCTCATTGTCAAATCTGATTTATATAAAATAGCAGTCATGATAATCTTCAAGGATGTTGGGGTTGTATTCACAAATTTGTTCT
Source organism: Chrysochloris asiatica (assembly GCF_000296735.1). Classification (NCBI taxonomy): domain Eukaryota; kingdom Metazoa; phylum Chordata; class Mammalia; order Afrosoricida; family Chrysochloridae; genus Chrysochloris; species Chrysochloris asiatica. The sequence goes on from NW_006408631.1 coordinate 7,467,330, forward strand.
TTACTGTTGTGGTATTTCATGTGGTTCTGTGGATCTAATTTGTAAATTTAGATTTCATGTAGTTCTGTGAATCTAAATTCACTGTAATTTGTAAATTTTTCTAGGCCTTAGGATACTTTCTTCAACTGTACACCAAGGCAGGTATCTGTTTTAGACCACTACACAATCCAACCAAATAAACAAGAGCCAATCAAATAATCTAGAACCTTTCGTAACATCTCCAGATGATACACTAAATGAAATATCTGTGCTGATTGTTGTTGTTGCTGTTAAGTGCCATCGAGTCAGTTCCAACCCATAGCAACCCTGTA
>NW_006408631.1:7468240-7469745 GCF_000296735.1 Chrysochloris asiatica
GTATATATTTCACCTCTTGGAGTTTTCTACAACTTAAGTCCTCTTACAGGCATAGTTATAGGTGGTGAGGAGTCCTGGTGTGGCACTATAGGATAAGTACCCAACCACGAGTTCAGCTAGAACAAGGTAGAAGGTTCAAACTCACCAGTGCTCCTAGGAAACCCTTTACAGGGTCGCTGTGAGTCAGAACAAACTCCATGGCACTTAACAACAGCAACAACAAAGGTGTGAGGGTGGGTCCTAGGGACATTCAGCAATGTCTTGTAAAGCATTTGGCTCAGGGAGTTTCCCAGGCAACACTTTGTTGTTAGGTGCCTTCAAGTCTTTACCTACTCAGAGTGACCTTATGCACAAAATAACTATTTAAACACTGTGCCAACCTCACAGGTACACCTATGCTTGAGCCCATTGTTGCTGTCACTATACCAATTCATCTCACTGAGGGTCTTCTTCCTCGCCAACCATCCACCTTACCAAGTATGATGTCTTTTTCCAGGGACTGGTCCCTCCTGATAACATGTCCAAAGTATGAAGTCTGACCAACCTGCTTTCTAAGGAGCATTCTGGCTATTCTTCTTCCAACACAGATTTGTTTGCTCTTTTGACAGCCCATACTTTCAATATTCCTTGCCAACACCATAATTCAAATGCATCAATTATCAATTTTTCTCCAGTATTCCTTATTCATTGTCCAACTTTCACATGCATATGAAGTTATTGAAAATACCATGGCTTGGGTCAAGTGCACCTTAGTCCTCAAACTGAGATCTTTGCTCTTGAATGCCTTAAATAAAAAAAATCTTGTACAGCAGATTTGCCTTTAAAATACGTCGTTTGGTTTCTTGACAGCTGCTTCCATGAGTATTGATGGTTGATCTGTGCAAAATGAAATCTTTGACAACTTTAATCTTTTCTCCCTTTATCTTGATGTGATTTATTGGTTCACTTATGAGGCTTTTGGCTTTCTTTACATTGACTTGCAACACATACAGAAGGCTATGGTCTTTGATTTTTATCAGTAAATAGTTTAAGTCCTCTTTGCTTTCAGCAAGCAAGGTTGTATCATCTGCATGTTACAGGTGTTAATGAGTTTTCCTCCAATACTGATGCCACATTCGTTTTCATTTAATCCAGTTTCTCAGATTATTTGTTCAGTTTACTGATTGAATAAGTGTGGTGAAAGAAAATATCCCTGGCACACACCTTTCCTAATTTTAAAACATTCAGTGTTCTCTTGTTCTGTTTGAACAACTGCCTATTGATCTATGTACAGGTTCCTCATGAGCAAAATTAAAATGAGAAGAAACAACTACAAACACCCATCAATAATTGGAACACAGAATGTATGAAGTATGAATCTAGGACAATTGGAAGTTGTCAAAAATGAAATGGAATTCATAAAGATCACTTAGTCATTAATGAGCTGGCATTTATTGGCATTGGCCATTTTGAATTGAACAATCATATGGTTTACTATGCCAGGAATGTCAAATTAAAGAGGAATG
>NW_006408631.1:7470710-7496161 GCF_000296735.1 Chrysochloris asiatica
ATACTAAAGGGAGAAGTCCAAGCTGCATTGAAGGCATGGGAGGAAAACAAAGCTCCAGGACTTGATGAATACAGATTAAAATGTTTCAACAAATTGTTGCAGTGCTGGATGTGCTCACTCATCTATGCCAAGAAATGTGGAATATAGCTATCTGGCCAACTGATTGGAAGAGATCCATAATTGTGTCCATTCCAAAGAAAGTTGACCTACTGAAAAACAGGAATCAAAGAACAATGTCATTAATATCACATGCCAGCAAAATTTTGTTGAATATAAAAATGGCTGCAACAGCACATTGACAGGGAACTGCCAGAAATTCAGGCCAGATTAAGAAGAGGATGTTAAACAAGGGGTATTAGGTTTGATTAGGTGGACCTTGGCTGAAAGAAGAGAACATCAGAAAAATGTTTACTTGTACTTTATTGATTATGCAAGGCATTCAACAGCATGGATCATGTTAAACTATGGATAACATTACCAAGGATGGAAAATGAAAACACTTAATTGTACTCATGAGGAACCTATACATAGACCTAGAGGTGGTTGTTCATACCGAACAAGGAGATAGTGACTGATTTAAAATCAGCAGTGTGCCAAGGCTGTATCTTTTCACCATACTTATTCAGTCCTTATGCTGATCAAATAATCGAGAAGCTGAATTATCTGCAGAAGAATGTGGCATCAGAATTGGAGTAAGACTAATTAACAACCTATGATACGCAGATGAAAATTTGTTTGCTAGAAGCAAAGATGAGTTGAAAAGTTCCTCATAATGATCAGACTACAGCCTTCAGTTTACACCTCAATATAAAGAAAATAAAACCCTCACAAATGGACCAGTAAATAACATCATGATAAATGGAAAAAAAGATTAAAGTTGTCAAAGGTTTCGTTTTGTTTGATTTCAAAGTCAGCACTCATGGAAGAAGCAGTCAAGAAATCAAATGACGTATTGCATTAGGCAAATCTGCTGCAAAAGAGCTCTTTAAAGTGATAAGGATGTCAGTTTGAGAAATAAGGGATGCCTGACAAAACCCATGGCTTTTTCAATCACCTCATATGCATGTGAAAGTTGGACAAATAAATAAAGAAGACCTTGAAAGAATCAGTGCATTTGAGTTATGGTGTTGGCCAGTAATATTGAAAGTCTTCCAGAAAAACAAACAAATCAGTGCTGAAAGAAGTATAGCCAGAATGTTCCTTAGAAGCTAAGATGGCAAGACTTCATCTCTCATATTTTGGACACATTATCAGGAGGGACCAGTTCCTGAAGAAGGTTATCATGAGTGGCATAGTGGACCGTCAGCAAAAAAGAAGAAGACCCCCAATGAGATGGATTGCCACAGTGGCAACAACAATGAACTTGAACATTACAAATATTGTGAGGATGGTACAGGACTGGACAATGTTTCATCCTTTTGAATATAGAATTGTTATGAGTAGAAACTGACTCGACGACACCTAAAAACAGCAAAGAGTACTTAGAGTTTAGCACAGGGCATGAAAGATTGATGGTTTGAACTAACCAGTTGCACTGTGGAAGAAAGACATGGCAGTTAGCTTCCATAAAGATTTGCAGCTTTGGAAGTCCTATGGAACAATTATACTCTGTCTTATAAAATCACTATGAGCTGTAATTACTCAATAGCAGTGGGTTTGCTTTGGCTTGTTGTTGCTGTTAAGTGCTGTTAATTGATTCTGACTCATAGTGACACTGTATAGGGTTTCCAAGGAGTCACTGGTGGATTTGAACCACTAACCTTGCAGTTTGCAGACCAGTGTTGATCCTACAGTGCCACACCAGGGTAGTAATTAATATAGACACAACTTAACCTCCTTACTAATAAGATTTTTAAAGAAGCCTGAGTTAAATTTTCATTCTTTCTGTCAGTTAATTAATTTAAAAACATTAATTCAGCATCTGCTGGCTACTTTGCTGTTGATGTAAAGGTAAATAAAAACTGGAAAGATAAGAAAGTTTATAATAGGACAGAAACAACATTACAAACTTGTAAAGATGATCGATTTTCAACATATGCCAGGGTTTAAAATATATTATCCTTTGAAAAAGAATTCTACCCATATATGAAGAAATTTTAACCGTCTAAAGGAGCTCTCATAGCGTAGTGGTTACAAATCGGGCTGTGAACCACACGGTCAACAGTTCGAAACTATCAGCTGTTCCACGGGAGAAAGATGAGGCGTTCTGCTCCCATAAAGATTTACAGCCTCGGAAACCCTGTACAGGGTGGCTATGAGTCGGAACCAACTCCGTGGCACATAACCACCACCATAACCAAATGATGAAATATAAAAGTAAATTTTAATATTTAGAAAATATTAGGAGACTCTATTCATGATCTTGTCATAAGGAAAGTTCCTTAAACAGGACTCAAAAGAGCAGTAACATAAAAGGAAATATTGATAGGTACTTTCTCACATGTACTATAAATAAATGTAAAAGACTGGCACGGAATGGAAGGCTATACTTGTTTGATATCAAATCTATCATTGATTGCTGCTTCTATGGGTGTTGATTATTGATTCAGATAGAATCACTGACAACTTCTATTTCTTCTCCATTTATCACGATGTTAATTATCAGTCTACTGTGATCATTTTGTTTTCTTTATGTTCAGGTGCCGTTCATACTGAAGACTGTAATGTTTGACCTACATATAAGTGCTTCAAGTAGTCTCATCTTTTCAGCATACAAGGTTTTTTATGCTATGGAGTTTGCCTCCTTCCTTCACACTTTTCATTGCTTTTCCTCTCTCACTCAGCTGAAGTGAACACATTTTAATTCCTTTGTTTTCAATGGTCATTGTACTTTTAATCATCATAGTTTGATTTACCAATAATGCCTCCTCCACCTTTGTCTAAATAATGTCTGGCCAATCTTTAGAGCTTATCTTGTATGTTGCTTCCTGTAACTCCCAGTATGAATCACATGCCCTCCTTTGTATTCCCAAAACTACCAAATATGGAGCACAGGTTGTGTATTATACAACCTGTGACTCACTATTCACTTCATGCTCTTTGTAAATGGTGTCCCTGAACATGTAGCATGACTATCACAGCACTAGCCTTACCACTCTGGAATGTATTTTCCTGCTTACTTATCTGTTTCACTGTCTTTCTTACTAAGTAGACAAGAAACATCACTTCAAAGATGAGGAGCCAACACACACAAAACACTGAACCTCTGCATTGAGGCAAAAACCATACTTCCTGTGTTTATGCATCAGGATATTATTATATGGGAAGAAGCAAAAAAAGAGGAAAATCATCTGAAAAACTGAGTATTTTTATTTAAGAGAGAATTAGTACTTCCTTAAAGGTATAAGAATAAGCATCTACCACTAAAATATAAACAACACGATAGGAATTTTTTTCTGTTTAGTTCATTGTTGATTCCCCTCACACATGGTAGTTGTTCTTGTTGTTGTTAGGTGCCATCGAGTCGGTACCGACTCATAGTGACCTTATGCACAGCAGAACAAAACACTGTCCGATCCTGGGCCGACCTCACTATCGTTGCCACGCTTGAGCCCATTGATGCTGCCACTTTGCCAATCCATCTTGCTGGGGGTCTTCCTCTTTTGCTCTGACCCTCCACCCTACCAAACATGATATCCTTTTCCAGAAACTGGTCCCTCCTGACAATATGTCCAAAGCATGAGACATGAAGCCTGTCAGTCGAACTGTGGTGGCTTGTGAGTTGCTGTGATTCTGAAAGCTATGCCACTGGTATTTTAAATACCAGCAGGTTTACTCATGGTGGACAGGTTTCAGATGAGCTTCCAGACGAAAAACAGACTAGGAAGAAGGAGTGATGAACTACTTCCAAATATTTAGTCACTGAAAACCTTATGATAGCAGAGAAACACGGTCAGATATAGTGCAGGAAAATGAGCCCCTCAGGTTGAAGGCACTCAAAATGCAACTGGGAAGAGCTCCCTCCTCAAAGTAGAATTGACTGTGATGACATGAATCAAGGAAAGCATGTGGGAGTAAAGTCCTCAGGAACTTCATTTGTTAATGGGGCACACATGGTAGTACTGAGGAAAAATTTTGTTGAATGAACAACTGAGTAAAGTTGTTTCAGGATTATTGTATTGGATTACATTTAAACTGTGTTGAAGACCCATAGAAAGACTAGAATGGAACTGGACTTCTATCCATGTTGTCTTGAATTGAATTAGTGTTTATTTTACATGCAAAGCATTAATATTAATAAATTGCAACTCTTTTGTGTCAAGAAGCTTTTTAAGATTCTTTCATCTATAAGGAGGATAAGACAGGGAATGAAGAAATGAAATAGAGTCTTGGAGCAAGTCTAGCCGACCTGATGGCACTTAACAACATTAACAGCATCTCCAAAAAGGAAAATATACCCTATGGATTGCCTGGCTCTTTAACAAGTAGCCTCTCTATAGCCTTTTATAGACCCACAGAACTTTTATCTCCCTTGCTACTCACCATGGAAGTTGGAGACTGAGCAGCCATTTCCTTCCCGTCAAGATAAGAGGATTGCTCTGCCCTAAATAGAGTTCCTTTTACAACTTAAAAGTCATAAATTCAAAGTAAACCATCACGGTTTTTTTTTTTTGTTGTTGTTGTTGTTCTTTTTCACTTGTGTTTAGTTTTTCAGTGTGAAGAGAAAAACAGGAAAAATAACTTTTATGGAATTGGGCGGCTAAGTTCAAGTTTCATAAATTCTTTTCCACCTAGCTCTAGGGCTCCATTCAAATGTGTACTGACCAATGAATGCCTCCAGGTAATTTAGTGACAGTAACAATAACTCTCATATTTTATATTCTAAAAGCAAAGAAAATTATCACTGAATTTAATTTTTACTCCTTTTCTAGCTCCAGACCACATACTTAAATATGTTCCCACGTGTAACTGAACCCACATCACAAAGATAGCAAGATAATATAACTGTTTGCTTAAGTTTCTGTTTGTAAGCATTTTCAAATTATGTGACTTCCAAAGGGCTAGTTTCCTCCTCTACTAACTCTCACACTAGTATGTGCCACTTATCTCTGAATAGGGTTCTTTTCAATGTGTAGATAAGAAGAAACATTTTATAAAGTGAAGTACCCAGTATCTGTTAGTTCAGTGATAGGTTACACGTTTAGGGAAATATGGTTATACTTGTATCATAATTCAGTTCAATAACATTTATTCAGTTTATTTGATCTTGATACCATTTGTGGAGATAAATGAGGTAAATTTATGTTTCAAAACCAGCTTAAACTATTCTATTGCTATCTATCTGTTCCTTCTGGCAACATGTTTCCTGTGGCTAATGCCACAGCGTCAGTTTAGTGTTTTAGGATTTTAAATTCTGGCACTCCAGACCAGCTGACTCCTTACATAAGGAGTCCTTTCTCAGAGCACTAACTGTAGCACACCTATTAATAAGACTGAACATGTAGTTATTTACTGATTGATGCAAGTAAATACTTGTAAAAAAAAATTATTTACTACTGTCCAAAATTGAGATAAATGACAATGCTTTTTTTTTTATTCAGTCTTCATTAAAGTTTTGCAAAATATTGTTGAAGTTGACCCTTGTACCTTTAATTTATTTACTTCTATGGAGTCCTGGTAGCATAGTGGTTATGAATCGGGCTGCAAACTGTAAGGTCAGCAGTTCAAAACTACCAGCTGCTCCATGGGAGAAAGATGGGACATTCTGCTCCCGTAAAGATTTACAGCCTTGGAAACCCTGTACAAGGTCTCTATGAGTCAGAACTGACTCCATGGCACACAGCCACCACCATGGAGTCCTCGAGTGGCACTGTGGACTAATGCACTGGACTGCAAAGTCAGTTTGAACTGCAAGGTCAGTGGTTCAAGCTCACCAGGTGTTCCTCAGAAACCCTATACAGGGTTGCCATGGGTCGGAACCAACTCGACGGCACTTAACAACAACATGATACATATTAATGAAGGTTTTTTTTTGTTTATTATTTTTAATGCATTTTCCCAGATGTTTTCACTGACAGATTTTTATACCAAATCTGGCATTTGATTTTAATGTCTATTCACTATATCTCCCTGAAAGGTTCATTTTGTCATCAGCAAAACTAAAACACAAATTCTCCCAGCTCTACGTTGTATCACTTATTGGAAGTAGAATATCTAAGAAACTCTCTTAAGCTCACATACCTTGCCCAATAAAGAGTTGGAGCTATCAGGAAAATAGGTAATAATCAATCAAAACAAAAGAGGTATGGCTTCCATGTTTGTTATAATTAGCAGGAATATGAAGTAGTTGAAAGGTAAAGCATCCTGACTTTCTTTTTTATCCTTCCCTTTACTTTCCCTAGTCTGCTTATCAGAGCAGAGGGCATAAGGAAGCTCCATGGGCCATGCAGTTTCTTTACAAGGCAACTTTTATGTTGAATGAAATAACTCAATCACAAAAGAGCAAATACCAGTATTATTTGATCCTACTTACAAAAAATATCTAGAATAGGCAAATGTATAAAAACCAAAATTCATTAGTGATTATCAGGGTAGGTGGGAGGGAAGGGGAAAGGGCTTACTGCTTACAGGACACTGAGCCTTTCTTAAGGGTGACAGAAAAATTTTAGAATGGATAAAGGTGATAGTTGTACAACATGGTGAGTGTAATTAATATCAGGGACCAATACTTATGACAATGTTGAAACAGCTCTTGCTTTATTAGTATGTACTTACCACAATAAAAAGAACATGAAAGGTAATATTTATTCAACTAATTTCAGGAAGCAAAGAGTCAATTTCTGAGGATGCTTTCCTACAGTCACTGTTGACTGAAAACAGATCAACAAGTGTTTTGGTTGTTAATGAGTTGATACGTGGAAAAGGTCAAACTTAAAAAAAAATAAATAAATAATAATAATAAAATTAAACCAGAATCTCATTGTGACGTCTCTACTTAAAAGATATATTTGTGAAGGATTTTGAATATAGGTAATTTGTGTTCTCATATAAGCTCTTCTAAAAGCACTATGAATTTTTATGAAATAGTTTTTCAAGAGTAAATTAAAAAAAACAAAAACAAAAAACAAATCAAAAAATAAAAAATAAAAAAACCCCAATAAATAAATAAATAAATAAGAGTAAATTCAAAAGTACAAGATTGTGGTTTGGGTTTTATAAGTCTATTGCAACAAAATCAAACATATGCTTAAAATGGCTAAAAATTAGTGTTCTAAAAAGTTCCTAACTGCTTAAATATCTGCAAAGTACAAATACCCTGACTCCAATCATTCCAAAAGCTCCAACAAAAAAATAGCTAGTTTTCTGCAGAATCTTTTGCATTATATTCTTCCTTCCATGATGAAGACAAAAGAAAAGAAAAACCTCCAATATTAGAGTTGTCTTGGACTGACTGGCTCCCAACATACAACTTACCAGCTGCCCTTGAGTCAGTTCAAACTCATGGCAACTCCATGTGGGTCACAGTAGAACCGTGCTGTGTGCATAGGGTTTACAATGGCTGGATGTTTGAAAGTAGATTGCCAGGTGTTTTTTTCTGAGGAATGTCTGCATGGACTCAAACTTCCAATCATTTGATGAGCAACTGAGCCTCACCCACGTAACCTACACCAACCTTAAAAAATTGTGTTCCCTCTTGAAATTTTTACCCTGAGAATAAACATTCAGAACATGGATTGTCTTTTCTACAAACCACTAAGTATTGACTAGGTTTTGAATTCAATTGCTCATTACAATGTGATTTACTTATTCATTGACCATACTTTGAATTACCTGCTATGTAATTTGCTCCAGGAACTATGATAAAAGACAAAGAGAATATTCCTGTCCCTTAAATTGGTAGATAAATTAAGGAGTTGACATGTAAGCTATAATTACATTGCCAGATTGACAAGGGATATGAAGCCTATACTGGACGAGTGGATTTATTATCAAGCGGGCCAATTTTGTTATGTGTACAAAGGAAACAACTTGATGATTGGGGAATGGGTCTTGAGTAGAGGTACATTTAATGTGAGTCAAGATTGGAAAGAGAAGCAGGAGTCAGATATTTGGTCTTGAGTGCAATGCTAAAGGGTTAGTACTTTATCCTATAAATTAGTTTTTCTCAAAGTCGGCTCCACAAACTCTCAGTGGTCCCTCTTGAGTGACCAAGTTATCCAGAGACAGTGGAGTTGTTACAAAAGATGAAGTAATAAACAATTGAATTCAGATACATTTCAGAAATTTGGAATGTAAAAGTAATTCTATTATTTCTATAAAGACATATTTATCATAATCACTAACTTCTTTAAAAGTATATATGTATTGTCATAATTAGAATGAAAGCTCCTAAAAGGGCCAGGAACCAATGAAACAACTTGCCTATAATTTAATTCTGAATGGCAGGGAGAGCTAGAGAGGGGAGCGAACTCTGAAGACCTAAAGAACACATCCTCCTCCCTCAAGAGGGAAGATGCTAAACAGGTTGTCTTAATTGTAGCTATGTGGGAATTTAAGATTATAATATATTTCATCACATCATCACCACTTGTCTGGAAGTTTGTTGTACTGTGGTGACTTATGTGTTGTTGTGATGCTAGAATGTACGCCAAATGTATTTTAAATACCAGCAGGATTACCCATGGTCAAAGGTTCCAGCATAACTCCCAGGCTAAGACAGAGTAGGCAGAAGGAGAGGTGAGTATTTCTGAGATGTTAGCCACTGAAAACCTTATGAATGGTAACAGAACACTGTCAGATATAGTGTCAGATGATGAGCACCTCAGGATGGAAGGCACTCATAATATGACTGGAAATACTCTGCCTTCTCAACGTAGCTCTGGTAGGGTAGTGGTTACGAATCGGGCTGCGAACCGCAAGGTCAGCAGTTTGAAACTACCAGCTATTCCGTGGAAGAAAGATGAGGCTTTCTGCTCCTGTAAAGATTTACAGCCTCGGAAACCCTGTACAGGGTCGCTATGAGTTGGAACCGACTCCATGGCACATAATAACAACAACTTCAACGTAGAGTTGACCATTATTGCGTGGATGGAGGTAAAGTTTTAAGACCTTCACTTGCTTTTGTAGCATAACTCAAAGTGAGAAGAAACAGCTGCATACATCCATTAATAACTGTAATGTGGATTGTTCAAAGTAAGAGGTAGGAAAATTGGAAATTGTCAAAAACGAAATGGAATACATAAAGATCAACATTCAGGGCATTTGTTGTTGTTGCTGTTGATCACCATCGAGTCGGTTCCAACCCATAGCGACCCTGTATAGGGTTTCCAAGGAGCGCCTGGTGAGCTTGAACCACTGACCCTGAGGTTAAAACTGACTTTGCAGTCTAGTGCATTAACCCACAGCACCATACAAAGACTCTTATTCTGGGAATTTGTGAACTGAAATAGAGTTCTGTTGTGGAAAGCACTGAACCACAGGGTCAGTTTGAACAGCAAGGTTGGCAGTTCAAGCTCACCAGCCACTCTTTGGCAATGCTATGCAGGGTTGCAATGAGTCAAAACTGACTTGATGGCACTTATCAATAACAACAAGTGAGCTGAAATGGACTGATTTTGAATCTGACAATTATATGGTCTAGTGTGGCACTGTGGTTTAATGTGCTGGACTGCAAGGTAGGTTTGAACTGCAAGGTCCATGGTTCAAGTTCACCAGCCGCTTCTTGGAAATCCTATACAGGGTTGTTATGAGTCACAACTGACTCCACAGCACTTAACAACAACAATGCCAGGAGCAACAAACTGAAGAATGGTGTGTCACATTCATCATCAAAAAGAATATTTCATGTTCTATCTTTAAGTACAATCTATGTTAGGCTAATATACATATATCTATAGTGGTGGATTCCTGGTGTGGCACTGTGGGCTAATGCATCAGAGTGCAAAGTCATTTGAACTGCAGGGTCGGTGGTTCAAACAACAGCTTGGAAACCCTATACAGGGTTGCTATAGGTCAGAATCAACTTGATGACAATTAACAACAGTAGTGGTGGTAGTGTGTTGTGGATTTTGTTCCAAATCATAGCGACCTGGTGTAGGGTTTCTGAGGTTGTAAATCTTTATGGGAGCAACAAGTCTCATCTTTCTTCCACAGAACTGCTGATAGTTTTGAACTGCTGATCTTGAGGTTAGCAGCCTGCCTCATAGTCACTATGCTACCAGAGCTCCTTAAATGTTGGCTATTAATCCTTATTTAAAGTACTATATTAGCCCAAACTATGCAAACCAAAGATCACACATCTGGAATAAGATTTGATCCTATATTAACACAAAATGGATTATATTTATTCATTCCTCACTTCTAATACTTGGTTAGGGTAGGGAAAAACAGGAATGTTTCTCAAAAATATTTTAATGTCCTTTGCCTATTATTATCTGCATGTTTTAAAAATATTTTACATGTTTTTAATTTCAGGATTTATTAACTATGCATTTTATCACTACTGTGTAGTTCCTTTTATCAAAATTTTAAAAAATAAAGATCAGTTGATCAAAAGTGGTACACTGAAAAATAAAACAAGTAGTGAAGCTGGAAATGTAATTCTTGCAAAGCAAATACACAAGGCAAACCTTTGTGTTTTGGGACATGTTAGTTGTCCAACACTACATGACAAGAAAAGGTCAATGGTCTTTTTTGCTATCTTATGGCCCAGGACCAGGCAATACTTCATTTTGTTGTGTATTGGGTGGCTATAAGTGGGAATCATTTAACGGTACCTAACATCAACAACCTGGTGTGGCGCTGTGGGCTAATGCGTCAGACTGCAAAGTCATTTGAACTGCAAAGTCAGTGGTTCAAGCTCACCAGCTGCTCCTATACAGGGTCATTATGGGTCAGAATCGACTCGGTGGCACTTAACAACAACAACAACATTGTTACATTATCAGCATTATCCAATATTTCTAGACCTTAAGAAAAATTGACACTTTTCTAATCATTAGATAGAGCTGAAGTTAAAGCATAAGATATTCTTTCTACTATAAAAATAACTATGCTTTCTATAACTTTCTACTACAAAAAGAACTGAAAAAATATTTGTACCTGGATAGTACAAATGGTTATCTCGCTCAGCTGGTAACCAAAAGATTGGTGGTTCGAGCTCACTCAGAGCCACCTTGAAGAGACGCCTGAAGGTCTACTTCTAAAATGTCAGCACAGTTCTAGTCTTGACACACTTGTGGTCACCATGAATTGGAATCAACTGGATGACAATTGGTAATGGTAAGGAATACATAGGTTGTTGTTGTGTCAAGTCAACTCCGACTCATAGCAATCCAGTTTCCAAGAGCGGCTGCTGGGTTTGAACTGCTGACCTTGGGTTTACCAGTACAGTGCTTATCCTACAGTGCCATACCAGAGCTCAGGTACTCCTTTGTTGTCAATTCCAATTTATAGTGACCATAGAGTTTCCCAGGAGTGGCTGGTGGTTTGAACCACTGCGGTTAGCAGCCCAGTGCTTATTCTACAGTGCCATGCCATGTATTTATATGCTGTTGTTGTTGAGTGCCGTTGAGTCGGTTCTGACCCGTAGTGACCCTGTATAGTGTTTCCAAGGAGTTGCTGGTGAGCTTGAACCACCAACCGTGCAGTTTAAACTGACTTTGTAGTCCAGCGCTTTAATCCACAGCACCGCACCAGGACTCCACATGTACTTATATAGTATGTACTTACAAAAGGGGAGATTGGGGAAGTTATTAGGTAAACTAATATTTAAAACATGCCTTTCCATTGGCATATTTGATTACAATGGCTTAATTTAATAACACCATTGATCAAATATCATGTATTCTGCCAGATCTTCCAAATTTATGCATGATCCTTGTTTGTAAAATAGCTCTTTAAGGAAATTATTATTATTAAAACTTCTCACAAAACCAGAAAACTAAATCCAGTCTTTATTATGTGCTTAGCTAGGGGAAGTTGTTTTGATTATTTAATATTACAGATGATGTTATACAGAAAAGGCAAAGCCAGAATTCATCTCAGTTTTATTGTGTTCTAAATCCATATTCTCCATTTTATTATGAAATCCCTCTATACTTATGCATGTAAAATTGAGCAAACAGCTTATTGAACAGCATGTAGAGTTAGTATAACTGCTTTTAGGCAGTTATTTGTAAACAAATAAACTATTAACAATACATGTTTTTCAGTTTCCCTTTTTATTTTCTCAGTACAAAGGAGCTCTGATAGAGTAGTGATTATGATTTGGGCTGCTAATCTCAGGGCCAGCAGTTCAAAACTACCAATGGTTTGGTGAGAGAAAGTTGAGATTTTCTGCTTCCGTAAAGATTTATAGCCTTGGAAACCCTATATGAGGTCCCTATGAATTGGAATCAACTCCATGGCACATAACCACCACCACCATACTGGACCACATGGTTGATTTGAACAGCAAGGTTGACAGTTCGAACTCAGCAGGGACTTCTCAGAAACCCTATACAGGATAGCTATGGGGCTGGAACTGACTCCACGGCACTTAACAACAGCAACAATATATTTCTTTAAGGAGTTGTGGTTAGCACAGTGGTTATGAGTTGGGCTGCTAACCTCAAGGTCAGCAATTCAAAATTACCAGTGGTTCTGCAGGAGAAAGATGAGGTTATCTGCTCCCATAAAGATTTACAGCCTCGAAAACCCTATAGAGGGTCACTATGAGTCAGAACTGACCCCAAGCACATTGTTGTTGTTATGTGCCATGGAGTCGGTTCTGACTCACAGCCACCCTATATAGGGTTTCCGAGGCTATAAATCTTTACGGGAGCAGAAAGTCTCATCTTTCTCCCGTGGAACAGCTGGTAGTTTTGAACTGCTGACCTTAAGGTTCGCAGTCCGATTCGTAACCACTATGCTACCAGAGCTCCTCCATAGCACATAATCAATCAATATTTCTTTTAACCAAATGAGAAGTTTAAAGTGAACTTAAATAAAGAGATGAAACAAACCTGCATTAATAATAAACAAGAAATATAGGAGAAAATATTTCCATGTCAGGCTTAATAATGATTATATATGTCACTAGTGATAGCTTTATCACTATTATTTCTCCTGGAGTTAACCAGTGTATACAAATGCATTCTGTATAAAAGGTCAGTTCCTAATAATCAAGTAAAATGCCATAGATAGCACATTTTCCTATGATGTTTTACTATTGAAAATATTCTCAGCACCTAAAAAATAATACATTTGACATCAGTTGGGTTGTTCTTTAAATCATATATTAGGAGCTGTAGAATAAGCACTGAACTTTTAACTACAAGGTCAGCGGTTCAAAACCAGTAGCTGCTCCTTGGAAACTTGACACAGGGTATCTATGAGTCGGAACCAAATCAATAGGACTTAACTACAAGTCATATGTTAGATGAATTTGTTAACATGTCACCCAACCCAACAAGATAATCTTGAAAAACATATTCAGCTGCAAATAAATAAATGGTAATGAGAGGAGGGAAGCAAAAGGTAAGAGGCTATGATCAGAAAAGAACAAAGTAAAGTAAAGGTAAGTGTAGTTCTTTAGTGTTTTCATAAAGAGACAAAGGAAAATGGTTAATAATCTGGTCAGTCATTCCATAGTTTCACAGTCATTAAAAGAGCTAATTTAGAGCAAAAACTCAATAGTAATTTCAGTCACCATGAAATTTTCAATCCATATCATTTCACAATATTCTTTCTAAAATAAATCCCTTCTTTAGCCATGGCAAAAGTCTTGGTGTGGCATTGTAGGATAAACACTGGATTGCTAACCACAAAGTCAGCAGTTCAAACCCACTAACTGCTCTTTGGAAACCCTATTCATGGTCACTATGGTTGGAAGTCACTCCAGTGCACTTAACAATAACCACAATAGCCATGGCAAATAAGTCAATTGTATAAAGATGCTGAACATGTCTTACAAATCACTAGCTTTTAAATTCCTTGGTGAACTACAAAGCATTCAATTTCTCTAAACCAAAACTTGTTCCCCAAAGGGAAACCTCTTTCCAATTTTCCATTTCAGATAATGGCATCATTGTTGATTCAAATGTTCTTATATCAATTTAACAGAGTGATAATGTTTATACGCTTTTAATTTAGTGTAAAAAAATTCCAACTGGGTTTGAATTAAATTATTAAAACAAATTTAATATATTAAATGAACAGTGGTCAATTTCATTTAATTATTAAGAAGATTATAAAATATTTGGGAAATAGATTTATACAAAACTTGAATTCACTTGATTTTTGTCTTGTGGTGTGTGCCGTCAAGTAGGTTCTGACTCACAATGACCCTGCACAGGGTTTCTGAGAAGGGGTTGGTGGGTTCGAACCACCAATCTTTCAGTTAGTAGTCCAGTGCTTTTCCTACAGCCAGGAATCCACTTGTATGACAGTATTTAAAAATTAAAAGGAACAACTAGTAATTTGTTAAAATCTACAGGACTATTAATATACATAGGGCTTTACAAAGTTCATGGGAAAAAATCTATTTTCTTTCAATTCCATTTTTTCATGAATTTTTTGTAACCCCCTTGTATATCTATCACTTTCTTTGTAAAAGTTTTTATTGAAATACAAGGCATTATCATTTCTATGCTATTTGTTTTTATAAAGTACCTTGAGTCAATTTTGACTCATAGAGAAGCGTTGTAGGATTTCCAGGGAGTAGCTGGTAGGTTCAAACTGCCAAACTTTCAGGTTAGCAGTCCGGGACTTATCCTACAGTGTCATGAAAACTCAACTGTACAGGACAACTGGTTTGTCCACATTACAAAAAAAAAAAAAAAATCCTGGCATGGTGCTGTAGGATAAGCATTGTACTGCTAACTGCGGTTCTGATTCATAACGATGCTATACAGGATTGTTACAAATCAGAACCGATTCAATGTTACTTAGCAACATCATCAATCTATCTATCTATCAATCTACCTACCTACCTACCTATCTTTGACAGAAGAAAAGACTGACAGTTATAAAAGGACAATAAAATAGAGAATGTCTTACTCTAGCTCTATGTCCTCAATATTAGACCATTGAAAGGTGCTCACAAAGCATAGTTTTGATCTGATAAAAAATTCTGGTGAATATGAGGAGTATCATTGCTTCTTCAGGTGGAAAAGTGATACCACAAAAGCTAAATAACACTTGACACTAAGTTGGTCATAGTCCATCATGAATTTTCAGATTTATTGAGTCCTGAATCTGAATAAAAAAATATTAAATATTTTTCTATAATTTAAAGAAAAAATATTTATAGACAATATTTTTATTTACTTCCTTTTATTAACAAGAGAAAAATTAAGCTCAACATCTGGGAAATTAAGATGCTGAAGAAACACAGTCATGTATATACTGCTATCCAATCA
The DNA here is from genome assembly GCF_000296735.1 of Chrysochloris asiatica. Classification (NCBI taxonomy): domain Eukaryota; kingdom Metazoa; phylum Chordata; class Mammalia; order Afrosoricida; family Chrysochloridae; genus Chrysochloris; species Chrysochloris asiatica. Next base: position 7,486,052 of record NW_006408631.1, read on the forward strand.
TTTTCAAGATTCAGGGCAATGCACTTTCACATAGTCATTTGGAGTCACTTCTAAATTGGAAATACGCTGTATTGTTCTAAAGTCATTTAATGATTAGCTAAAGAAACTCTGGGTAGATCCAGAATCTTTATTTTATTTTTTTTCAAAGATCTTTCAGATTATCAATGTTTTTAGAATAACCCAAATTGTCTAATGTTCATTGTTTAACTTTTTGTCTCCACAGAGTTTGCATATAGGAGTGTGGTGGCTCCACAAAATAAGCAATAAACTGTGAGCCACAAGGTCCACCAATAGTTTGAGCCCTCCAGTCGTTCCGGTGGAGAAAAATAGGCTTTCTGCGTACATTTAAAGCTTTGGAAACCCTATACAGGGTCAGAACCAACTCAAGCACTGAACAACAGCAAAAGTTTGCATATGACTGATAGCATAGATCTACCAACCTAAACAAAATGGAGTCGGTTTAGTCACTTTTGTTGTTGTGAGGGGCCATCGAGTCGGTACCAACTCAGAACGACCTCATACACAGCAAAACGAAACACTGGCCAATCCTGGGCCAATCTCACTACTGTTGCCACGTTTGAGTACATCGATGCTGCCACTTAGCCAATCCATCTCATTGGGGGTCTTCCTCTTTTTCTCTGACCCTCCATGCTACCAAACATGATATCCTTCTCCGGTGACTGTCCCTAATGACAATATGTCCAAAGTATGAGAGACGAAGTTTGGTCATCTTGGCCTCCATGGAGCACTCTGGTTGCACTTCTTCCAAAACAGATCTATTGGTTCTTTTGGCAGTCCATGGCACTTTCAATATTCTCCTCCAACACCATAACTCAAAAGCATCGATTCTTCTATGGTGTTCCTGAATCACTGTCCAGCTTTTGCATGCATATGAGGTTATTGAAAATACCATGGCTAGGGTCAGGTACACCTTAGTCCTCAAGCTGACATCTTTGCTCTTCAACACTTTAAAAAGGTCTTGTGCAGCAGATTTGCCTAATGCAATACGTCATTTGATTTCTTGACTGCTGCTTCCTTGAGTATTGAAAGTTAATCCCAGAAGAATGAAGAATGTTGTTTATTTGTCCAGTGGTGAGGATTTTTGTTTTCCTTACATTGAGATGTAACCCATACTTGAACCAGAGGTTCAAGCTGGATTCAGAAGAGGCTGTGGGATGAGGGATATCATTGCTGATGTCTGATGGATCTAGGCTGAAAGCAGAGAATGTCAGAAAGGTGTTTACCTGTGCTTTATTGACTACACAAAAGCTTTCAATTGTGTGGATCATGACAAGCTATGGACAACATTGTGAAGTATGAGTATTCCAGAACACTTAACTGTGCTCATGAGAAATCTGTACATGGACCAAGAGACAGTTGTTCGAACAGAACATGGGAACACTGAATAGTTTAAAATTAAGAAAGGTCTGTGACAAGGTTGTATTCTTTCACCATATTTATTCAACCTATATGCTGAGCAAATAATCTGAGAAACTGATTTATATGAAGAAAAACATGGCATCAGGATTGGATGGAGACTCATTAACAACCTGCGATATGCAGATGATTCAACCTTGCTTGCTGAAAGTGAAGAGGACTTAAAACATTTATTGATGAAAATCAAAGAGCACAGCCTTCTCTATGGATTACATCTCAGTGTAAAGAAAACAAAAATCCTCACCACTGGGTTTAGTAATCAGGTCTTGATAAATGAAGACCCTGCTAATGGAGAAGTTAGTTTAAAAATTAGCCGAGATTATCTCATGGTCCTAGAAGGAGAAAAGGATGTTCTTAAGCCCACCCAGATAGTTATCTCGGGAACTAAGCAATTTGGATCCTAAAAGGTGGAATGTTTGAGAAGTATTATTGCTTGATTATTTCCTTCTCCTTAAAGGTAGAATGTGTTTAGAAGTTTATTGCTTTATTGTTTCTTTTCCAAATATGCTATCTTGATGTTAAAATAGATTAAGTATACATTCAAATATAACTTACCTGTATAATGTTCATGTTCTTCATAATGGACAGTACAGTCTTGAGAGACTATTCTCTCCATCTTCCAGATAGCTGACTTTCTGCTAATAAAGTTTGGATTGGATCTCTCCTCATCTCTGTGATTGACTACAGTGACAGGCGGCAAGCCCTCGTTTCAGTTTAGCAACATGACCATTGGGTGTGGGAAGCAGTATATTAAAATAAACAATTATGTTAGCATCTGGTGCGGCAATGTGGGTTAATGTGCTGCACTGCAAAGTTGATTTGAACTGTAAATCAGTGGTTTAAGCTCACTAGCCACTCCTACTATGGGTTGGAACCAAGTCAATGGCACTTAATAACAACAATAAAGCATAGGCAAGAAACATTTGAATATGTCTATTTTACAGGAAATAGCCTTATCCACTCAGTTGGGGCATCAAAGTTTATTCAGAGAACAGTGATTCTCAGAAATGTACCAGTTGAAGGATTCATTCTTTTTAATGGTTTTATATTGATTATCACTTGCTAGTGTTGTTATTGTTAGGTACCATGCAGTCGGTCCCAACTCACAGTGACCCTATATAGGACAGAATAAAATACTTCCAAGTCTTGCACCATCCTCACTATCATTACTAAGTTAGAACTTACTTTTGCAGCCTGTTAGGTTTCAGACCCAGAAGGGAAAAGGCTTCTGAGTACATAGGTGCCAAGAGACTGACTAAATCACCAGAACCCATTCCAAGAGGCATTAGTTTATTACAGGAAAGGAAATAAAAGAGAAGGTTTACCAACAAGGGTATTTACCTACAAAAGGCGAAACACAGCTGTTTCCCAGCAGCTGACTGAACAGTGAAGTTTTTTCAATAGGAGAGATGGGGCCTAAGGTCTTTTAATATCATGGGGTATTCCCAATTGCAGGAATCCTAGTGTGGCACTGTAGGATAAGCGCTGGTCCACAAGGTCAATTTGAACAGCAAGGTCAATGGTTCAAACTCACCAGCCGCTCCCTGGAAATCCTATACAAGGTCCCTATGGGTCAGAACTGACTCACTGGAACTTGACAACAACATTCACAAGGGTAAGAACAGTTAAGGGTAGTACATGAAACTAAGAAAAGGTAGGAAAATTCCACGGTGTAGAGCTGTCTGTCCCCTCCTAGAGAACAAAGGTGTTTAGGCAAGTGGTGCTGCAGGCTAATGCGTCAGACTGCAAAGTCATTTGAACTGCAAGGTTGGTTGTTCAAGCTTACCAGTTGCTCCTTGGAAACCCTATACAGGGTCACTGTGGGTTGGAATCTACTGATGGTACTTAACAACAACAATGGGAGAAAGTGCTGTAGGCTCCTTCCTAGCATCTGCATAACTAAAGCAGGAGAAAAGAATAGCTGGAGGAGGGGGCTGTTTGCTCCTTTCTAGATAACAGGTGATAGAAGTCCTGGTGTGGCTCTGTGGGTTAATGCTTCAGACTGCAAAGCCTTTTGAACGGCTAGGTTGGTGGTTCAAGCTCACCAGCTGCTCCTCAGAAACCCTATACAGGATCGCTATCAAGCCCACCAGCTACTCCTCAGAAACCCTATACAGGATCGCTATGGGTCAGAATTGACTCGACAGCACTTAACAACAACAACAACAGGTGATATGGTTTTAAGGTTACCTAGGCACGGCCATTTTGGAGTGTTACGTTTGTGTCCCTGCACAGCCAACGTATCAGTCCTTCTCCTTGAGGATATTCCTTTTTTTCACTGACTCGCTACCAAACAAGATGTCTTTTGTTCAGGGACTGGTCTCTCCTGATCATACATCATAAAGTATATGAGACAAAGTCTCACCATCCTTGTTCCTTAGGAGCATTCTGATTGTACTTCCAAGACAGATTTGTTTGCTCTTCTGGCAGTCCATATTCTTCATCAAAGGCACAAACTCTTCTTGGTTTTCCATTTTTCATTGTCCAGCTTTAGCATGCAAATGAGATTATTTCAATTACTATTATTCTTTACTAAGCATACCTTAGTGTTCCAATTGATATCTTTGATTTTTTAACACTTTAAAGAAGATTTTTGCAGCAGATTCACCCAATGCAATATGTCATGTGATTTTTTGACTGTTATTTCTGTGGGTGTTCATTATGGATCAAAGTAAAATTAAATCCTTGACAATTTCAATCTTTACATCATTTATCATGATGTTGCTTATTGGTCCAGTTGTTAGATTTCTTGCTTTCTGTAGGTTGGCATGTAATCCATACTGAAAACTGTATTCTTTGGTCTTCGTCAGTAAGTGTGTCAAGTCCTCTTCACTTCCAGCAAATATGGTTGTAGGTAAATAGCTCAGGTTGTTAATGAGTCAACCTCCAATCTTGATTGCCACTTATATAACAGAAGTGTGTTAGAAAAAGGACATACAATACATTGTTCTTGTTCACCAATGACTTACAACCTAATGGAGGATGATAAGATGTGTACACAATTAAATGAAATAACAAACAATAAAAAGTGCAATCTGGACTCTTGCAGAGGAAAATGTCTCAGGAACTGAGTGCGGAAAAATCATTTGTTGCTGGGTCATTAGGAAGTCTCCCCATGGGAGTGAGCCAACAAACAGGGACTGTGACATGTGACAAACATGCGTAGTAGTAGAATTGCTGGGTAAGGACATTGTGCAGACCAAAATACTAGCCATGATAGGAATCTCACAAATAGGGCAATTCATAGGAAATGGAAACAAAAGAAACAGTTCCTGATGGTTAGTTGTCAACAAGTCAGTTCAGACTCAAAGTGACCCTATATAAAGATCCAAGAGCAGCTGGTGGGTTTGAACCCTTACAATTAGCAGCCCCAAGCTTATCCTATAGTGTCACATGAGAAACAGCAGGTTGGATCAAAAAGAATCTAGAATTGGCACCTACCAATAATGACAACTGAGGGGACAGGTTGGGATGTAATGAGACATCAAGAGTAAAATATGAAGCAGAGTATCAGGAATGAATATTGCCTTGTAGTGGAAGTGAGTGTTTTCCTTCGTGACTGGCTCAAAAGCATCATTTGCCGTCCTGAAGTAGTCTCAAGTCCATTCCCAAGATATTTGAGAATCAGCTAGATTTAAATTAAATCAAATTGTTACAATAAATTTATAATACACGGCCAGTGACCAGTTGAATTTAATTAGTAAGAGGTCTGGAAAAAATACTATTTCCATGGTAGAAAATTAAATTCATTCATAAATACAGTTTTTGGACAAAATCAGTAAAGCATACAATTTACAAATGACTTTGTTTTTGTTTTCTCCACATTGGTGTTGAGCAGCATGCCTCTTTTCAGCATCTCTTGCCAAGAAAATGCGTAAGTCTGAGATTTTTGCTAATTTTAAAAAAAAGTCCCATAACTGTATTTGCGTGACAATTTGCAATCTTACCAAGTGCAATTCAGATAGAACATCCTGAAACACCAAGCCAGGTTTTTCAGGAGTAAGATGTGTGAAGATTTCTCCCTGAATCAAATTTCAGGCAATTAGCAAACCAATGCCAAGCTCCAAAAGTCATAGTCTTCCCACTTGGAAGCAACGTGCCAAAATGCAAATGCAAAGAAATATGTGCTATTAGGCTTTTCAGATTGTAAATCTATTTGTTTTAGTAGATTTTCTAATAAATACATGAGAAATTCCTTGGGAAAAATTAATAGGCTAAACCCTCATCTATTTGCTTTCCGATAGCAGGGATGTTTTCCAAAACTGAATGATACCATTTTAATAAGATTGTTTCATTTCCACCTCAATAGTAAAAATGAATATTAGAAATAACATTATACATTAAGATGACGCACCAACATATAAACTACTTTCATATCCCAGAATGTAAAAAAATAAATGTACTTTTTAGTAATTTAGTGACTGTATATTTCACTTTCACTAATTTATACTGCGTATGTGTTGCTAAGGAGCTCTGGTAGCGTAGTGGTTACGAATCGGGCTGCGAACCTTAAGGTCAGCGGTTCGAAACTACCAGCCGCTCCGCGGGAGAAAGATAAGGCTTTCTACTCCCGTAAAGATTTACACCCTCGGAAACCCTGTACAGGGTCGCTATGGGTCGGACCCGACTCGATGGCACTCAACAACAACAACAACATATGTTGTTGCTGTTGTTGTTAGCTGCCGTCTAGTTGGTTCTGAGTCATAGTGACCTTACACTCTAACAGAACAAAACACTGCCCAGTCTTGCTCCATCCTCATAACCATTGTTAAATGTGGGCCCATTCCTGCTGCCAATCCATCTCCTTGAGGGTCTTCCTCTTTTTCCCTGACCCTCCTCCACTTTACCTAGCATGATGTCCTTTTCCAGGGACTGCATATGTGAGTGGACTTCAAAGAGTACATGGAAAAATTGAATGAAAAGCTAGTGGAATTTTTCCTCTTTTTCCCCCTACCCAAAGAACTAGTGTTTATTCCTTTAATTCCTGTTTACTTACGTATATATAGTTGTAAGTTGCTTACGTATATATAGATAAAGAGAGAGAGAGAGTCCTGATGTGGTGCTATTGTATAAGCACTCTTAACCACAAGGTTGGTGGTTCAAACCTACCAGCCACTCCTTGGAAACCCTATACAGGATTGCTATGAGTCAGAATTGACTGGACAGAACTTAATAACAAAATAATCTGCTATTGTAATATTTTTACATTTGCAATTCAGTGACATTAACTACATTCACCATGTTGTGTAATCATCACCATTATCCACTTCCAACATTTCCATCGTCTTTTAAAAAATGCATTTTCATATAACAACATGGACATAATGCCTCCTGTGAGTATTTGAAAACAATTTTTTGAGGGACTGGGGAGTAGATAGTGTGTTTATTAAAAAGTTATTGTAATGAAAACTCCCTCTTGTTTTTAATAACCATGAAATGAAAAGGTGCTTGCCCGATCAGCCTTGTAATCCTGCACCTGCAGCATCTTTGCTCATCAATCACAGGGCCTTAAGCCAAAAGAGGAAATGGCATTTTTTTTTTCAACTTTTTTTTTATGATTGGGTGAAGGTTTACAGGGCAGATAACCAGTTTTACATTCAAGAATTCATAGATGTTTTGTTTCATGTCATTGACTGCAATACCTTCGATGTAAAATCTCTTACCTACTTCCTCCCCTGTTTCCTGTTTCCATTTCACCTAACTCTTCTGAAGTTTGTCCTTAGGGTAAATGATGCCTTTTTGATCTCAAATGGTAGATTGTTCTAAGGTGTGCCTACTTATGTAGTGTTATTGTTTCCTATATTATTGTTGTTAAATGCCATCAAGTTGGTTACAACTCATAGAGACCCTGTATAGGGTTTTTGAGGAGTGGCTAGTGAGTTTAAACTACCAACCTCGAGGTTCAAACTGACCTTGAGGTCCAGTGTTTATCCTTTGGTGCCACACTAGGATGCTATTGTTTCCTATATACCTATCTATTGTTTGGCTGAAAATTGAACAATGGGGAAAAGTCTAGTTCCTGAGCAGCAGGGTAACTAGGGGTCATTGTTTAAAGGCTCCATCAGTCTCTATCCAACTAGTAACCTACGTGTCTTTTAGAATTTTGAGCTTTGTTCTACATTTTTTCCCATTCTACTTCAGACCTACTAATATGTTTCCCCACCACTCATCAGCCAGTTTGTTGTACTGTGGTGGCTTGTGAGTTGCTGTGATTCTGGAAGCTATGCCACAGGAATTTTAAATACCAGCAGGGTCACCCATGGTGGACAGGTTTAAGATGAACTTCCAGAGGAAACAGACTAGGAAGAAGGAGAGACAAATACTTCAGAATATATTGTCACTGAAAACTTTATGAATAGCAGAGGAACACTGTCAGATATAGTGCCAGAAAATGAGCCCCAAATGTTGGAAGGCACTCAAAATGCGACTGGAGAAGAGCTGCCTCCTGAAAAGTAGAGTTGACCCTGATGATGCAAATGGAGTAAAGCCTGTGGGAGAAAAGCCCACAGAACTTTCATTTCCTGATGTGGCAAACTCAAAATGAAGAGAATCAGCTATAAATATCCATTAAAAATCAGAACATGGAATGTACGAAGTATGAATCTGGGAAAATTAGAAATTGTCAAAAATGAAATGGAACGTATAAACATCGATATCTTAGGCATTAGTGAACTGAAATGGCATGATAAATTGAAAAGCCATTTTGAATCTGACAAGCACATGGTTTACTATGACAGGAATGATAAATTGAAAAGGAATGGTGTTGCATTCATTGTCAAAAAGAACATATCCAGATCAGTCATGAGGTACAACGCTGTCTGTGATAGGATAATATCCATGCGCCTACAGGGAAGCCAAGCTAATACCACTATTATTCAAATTTATACACCAAACACTAAAGCCAGTGAGGATGAAATAGAAGAATTCTACCAACTTCTTGCATCTGAAATTGATCAAACATGCAATAAAGATGTATTGATCATTACTGGTGATAGGAATGTAAAGGTTGGAAACAAAGAGGAAGAATCAGTAGTTGGAAAATATGGCTTGGTGATATAAATGATGCTGGAGATCAAATTATACAATCCTGCAAAACCAATGATTTGTTCATTTCATATACCTTCTTTAGACAGCATAAGAGACAATTATACACATGGACCTCACCAGATAGAATACACAGAAATCAAATTGATTACATCTGTGGAAAGAGACGATAGAAAAGTTCCATATCATCAGGCAAAACAAGGCCACAGGCAGGTTGTATAACAGACCATTAATTGCTCGTATGCAAATTCAGATTGAAGCTGAAGAAAATGAAAACAAGTCCACGAGAGCCAAATTATGATCTTGAATATATGCCACCTGAATGTAGAGATCATCTAAAGAACAGATTTGATACATTAAACACTAAAGACCGATGAGCAGAAGAGTTGTGGGATGACATCAAGAACATCATACAGAAAGAAAGGGAAAAGTCATTAAGAAGACAAGTAAGAAGGAAAAGATCAAAATGCATGTCAGAAGAGACGCTGAAACTTGGTTTCCAGTGTAGAGATGTTAAAGCAAATGCAAGAAATGAGGAGGTACAAGAGCTGAACATTTTTTCAAAGGTCAGTTCAAGAAGACAAAGTCAAATATTACAATGAAATGTGCAAAGATCTGGTGTCAGAAAACTAAAAGGGAAGAACACACTCAGCATTTCTCAAGTTGGGGGAACTGAAGAAAAGATCCAAGCCTCAACTTCCATTATTGAAGGATTCTCTGGGCAAATTATTGAAATCATTGGGGCAGAAAGCCTCAAATGAAGATGGAAGGAATACACAAAAAGAAATGGTTGATGTTCAACCATTTCAAGAGGTAGCATATGACCAAGAACCAATGAAGAAAGAAGTCCAAGGTGCAAAGGAATTGGCAAAGAACAAGGCACCAGGAACCAAGGGAATACAAACTGAAAACTTTCAAGACAGTGAGGTGGCACTGGAGGCACTCACTCATCTCTGTCAAGAAATTTGGAAGACAACTATCTGGCCAACTGATTGGAAGAGATCCATATTTGTGCCCATTCCAAAGAGAGGTGACCCAGTGGAATGCAGAAATCAGCAGACAATATCTTTGATACCCTAAACGAGTAAAGTTTTACTAAAGGTAATACAGAAATAGCTGTAAGCAACCATTGACAGAAAACTTTCAGAGGTTTAAGCTGGATTCAGAAGAGGACGTGGAATGAGGGCTATCATTGCTGATGCCTGATGGATCATAGCTGAAAGCAGAGAATACCAGAAAGATGTTTACCTGTGCTTTATTGACTGTGCAAATGCTTTTCTTTCGATTGCTATGAACAACATTACGAAGTATGAGCATTCTGGATCACTTGATTGTTTTCGTGAGGAATCTGTACACGGACCAAGAGACAGTTGTTTGAACAGAACATGGGAATACTGAATGGTTTAAAATTAAATAAGTTATGCAACATGGTTGTAGTCTTTTACCATATTCATTCAACCTGTGTGCTGAGCAAATAATCTGAGAAGCTGGCTTATATGAAGAAAAATGTGGTATCAGTATTGGAAGAAGACTCATTAACAACCTGTGATATGCAGATGATACAATCTTGCTTGCTGAAAGTGGAGAGTACTGAAAATACTTATTGATGAAGACAAATACCACAGCCTT
>NW_006408631.1:7497496-7506295 GCF_000296735.1 Chrysochloris asiatica
ATTTTGTAACTTTGCTCTATTGAGCTGCATAACAGACTCCACTACTTGCTAGTTGTTGCTGTTGTTGTTAAGTGTCATCGAGTCAGTTCAGACCCATACAACCCTGTATAAGATTTCCCAGGAGCATCTGGTGAACTTGAACTGCCAACCTTGCAGTTCAAATGGCTTCACAGTCTAGCGAATTAACCCAAAGCACCATACCAGGACTCCTGTTAGCTGTAGGAATGTCGATAATTAGTTGAGTCGTCCTATGCCTCAATTTCCATTTTTGTGGGACAAGTTTCATAATACAATGTAATATTGTGAGGATTTGATGAAATCTATATAGTAATTTAAAACTGGAAAGTATTAAAGTTGCATTAACAGCACCTTATTTTAAATAACACAGAAACCACATACTTTATAGGCGGTGGTGTTGTCCCTAAGTGCCACAGTTGGTTTCAACTCACAGCGACTCTGTGTAGTGTTTCCTGTATTGGGTTTCCAAGTAGTGACTGCTGAGTTTGAACCCCTGACTTTGCAGTTCAAACCAACCTTGAGGTAGGGTTCTTACCGCATGGTGACACAAGACTCTTTACTTTGTGCTTGTAATATAACCTTGAGCAAATTATATTTCCCCTCTAAATTTCTTCAATTGTAAAATCATATGAATTTCCTCATGTGTAAAATGAGTTGAAAATAGCTTTCAGAACAATTTGTTTATCTACTATGTTATGTCAATTGACCTAAGTCTGAGTGTCCCCCAGAGACCCTAAATTCATTCTCTCAAGGTGTTTGGTTATGTCTAAGAAGTTTTCATAACTTTGCCCCCTGTATGTGCCAACACATTCATAGATATATTTGCAGCAAAGGTAAATACCAATGTATAAATATCCTCTGTCAAACTGTCAAGTCAATTTTGACTCTTAGCAACCCTGTTTAGGGTATCTGAGGAGTGACTGGTGGGTTTGAAACACTAGTCTTGTTTTTAGCAGTCCAATGCTTATCCAACAGTAACTAGATCCTTATGATTGCTGAAGTGTATATAACAGTATTCACCTCTGTAGCTTTTACTCTTGCATTCCTCCCTGTGTCTTCCCCTGCCTCCATCATTTTTTGCCAATCTTACTCTTATTGTACATTGCTTTCCCCTTTACACAAGTTAACACAAGTTTACCCTCTGTCTATCATGAAGTTTCAAAGTAGTGCAGATGAGTTGGGCTCAGTTGCTAACCTAAAAGTTAACAGTTAAAAACGAGCCAGTGGTATTGAGGAAGAAGAGACTTGGTGATCAGCTTCTGTGAAATTTAAAATCAAGAAAATCCTATGGAGCAGTTGTACTCTGTAACGCGTGGGATTGTCATGAGTTAGAATTGACTCAATAACAATTAACAATAACATGGTTCCTCTTGTGACATCTCCTGCTAACTATATTGACTATGACCTTAGTGTTTACACGCAGTACCTTGTGAAACTGCATGCTAGATATTGCCAACTCATTTTAAAGAGGAGGATACTCATCTGACGTGACAGTTGAGGAGATCTAGAGGGGAAAAGAAGTTTGTTCAAGGTTACATACAATACTAGGACAAAGCAGAGTTAAGGTTTTTACAGGTCCCAAGTGATGTGGAACTGAAGGATAAGTGCTCAATCACAAGGTCAGTTTGAAACACAAGGTTGGTGGTTCAAACTCATCAGGTTCTCATTGGAAACCCTACAAAGGGTAGTTATGAGTCAGCACTGACTTCAAAGCACTTTAACAATAACTTGTAAAGTAAGTGTTTTCTATGTTATTTTAAAGGTGCTATCAATAAAATTCAAAGGCGCTCTGGTACCGTAGTTGTTACGAATTGGGCTGCAAACCTTAAGGTCAGCGGTTTGAAACTAATAGCTGCTCCACGGGAGAAAGATAAGACTTTCTGTTCCTGTAAAGATTTACAGTCTCGGAAACCCTGTACTGGGTCGCAATGGGTTGGAACTGACTCGACGGCACTTAACAACAACAACATCAATAAAATTCAATTTTGTTCCAGTTCTTATGCTGATTTAATCTAATCCTCAAATTACATTATACTATTGAAACTTGTTCCACACCACAAAAATGGAAACTGAGGTATGGAAAAACTCGATTAGTTATTCACATTCCTACAGCTAGTAAATATTGGTGTTTGTTCAATAGAGAAAAATTATAAAATTATTTTTCTGTATAAAATGTACAATAGCATTTGTTTCTTGAATGAATTGAACTCATTATTATTATTATGTGGTCTTCAATGCTTTGGAATACAAGTATTTTCATTACTTCCAATACATAGACATATGTTGTTAAGTACCGTGGAGTTGGTTCCAACTTATAGCGACCCTGTACAGGGTTTCCGAGGCTGTAAATCTTTACAGGAGCAGAATGCCTCATCTTTCTCCCGCAGAACCACTGGTAGTTTCGAACTGCCGACCTTCAGGTTAGCAGCCCGATTCGTAACCACTACGCTACCAGAGCTCCTTTAATGGAATTTTTTTTCCTTCTCATTTTATTCCGTATTTTGAAAAATCCTTTTAAAGTCTATGGTTCACTGGAAAGCACTCTAATAGAAAAAAGTCCTAGTGGAGGTCAATCATTAAACTAGGACAGGATAAATATAGTACAAGATCTGCCAACTCTTTGCCAATCTGCATATGCTTTATAATTTTACATTTTATAAACATTGATTTCTATTCATTTTAAAAATATAAAAATACCTAAGCTTCATTCCTTGCATTTGAAGAAACTAACCATATAACTCAATGCCGTGTTTTGTTCAGAAGTAATACATGTTTGACAATGACAGTTCTTTGTCAGTCATGACTTATAAATCAGACAAAGTATTGTCTTTTCGCCTTTGCACTGTGACCCAGTGAAAAGAGAGGAAAACACTTCATTGGGGGGAGGGGGTGTTCTATTTTGTTCTTTTCAATAAAATTTGAAACTAGATATCTTAAGCTAGGTACTAAATTTGTGCTGACTTTTTTTTACCTACATACAAAATACTTACTTATATCAAAATACTTAAAATATGAGTGTGAGTCAAAAATTATCTGCACTCTGGCTGTACAATTTATTTTAATCAATTTTTAGAAAAGACAAATACATCTTTTTTTGTCCATCTGTCAATAAGCTTTCATGTTCCCTTATTATTAAAAAATGATTTAGGCTGAGCTTGGAGCCACAGATGCAGTACTGTCTTCATTTCTTCATCAGCAGTGAATCTTCATCCTGGAAGGGCTGCTTTCAGGGGACCAAAGAGGTGAAAAGTCTATAGAGAAAGATCAGGACTCTATGGAGGATGCTTTAACACCTCAAAAGGAAGTTCTGGGGGATTGTCGACAGTGTGGGCAGAGGTGTGAGGACATGCATTGTCATGCAAAATCACATCCCCTTTGGATAGCAGTCTTCTGTATTTAATCCTAAATTTAGGCTTCAACTCTTCAGTGAGAATCCCACAGTAGTAAGCAGTGTTCATTGCTGAGCCTTTTCCCTTATTGTATTCCAATACTGACCCTTGAGAAGCTCAGAAAACTGTAAGCATCATTTTTCCAGCTGATGGTTGACTTTTTAACTTTTTCTTGGTCAGCGATTGATGATGTTTCCATTCAATACTCTGCAGTTTACTTTCAGCCTCTTAGGGATGAATCCATGAGGCATGTTATAGTTTATGGTTTCTTACTCTTAATTCTCAGGGTAAGAAACTCCATAGAAACGGCGTTGCTTCTCTAGCGCCATGCAATTAGAGAGGAGCAGTGTTAGGGCTGGAATCCATGTTCTCTGACTAAAGAACGTGCTTTCCTCCCAGTTCCAGCTGCCTCTCAGTCTCTGCATGATGTTGCTAGGGAAGAGTGCACAGAGTTGGCAGCACCACTTTATTGTCCTTCCCAATGCACTGTGACAATTCTGGAAGAAGAGGGGACTATTAGGAAAGTGAAACCTGGGGGAATTCTGACTCTCGATCCTTGAATCATGCAAGTATAGATGTTTCCTGTTTTAGGAGTATGCCTTTCCCTCCACATTTAACATTTCCCTATTATACCAGTGACATTGCTTTCTTTAGGTCAAGGGTTGACTAAAATGCAAAACAGGAGTAGGTTGTTATTTCTGTCTATTTGTCCTTGTTCTGAGGTTTAGGCCATGTAGGGGTCATTCTGAATTTGAGCGGATATTAGAGTGAAATGTGAGAGCCGAAGCTCACTTTTCCAGATGAATCTGTATTTAATTAGGCAGTCAAGCCAATCTAATTCTGACATTTGACAGCTTAACTCTCTGATACTGAAAGGCAATTTGTGAGGTAACCCATTTATTAAAAAGAAACACAAAGGCAAAACTGAGATGTCAGCTTTTAAGGTGATGGACAGTAATAATGTAATATCAAATCCCAATAGGATCACAATTACCATACTAATTACACCTACTTTATCACCCTATTTTTTCTCAGGACTTAGAAAAAAGATGGCATACTAGAAAAGTTCATGGATAATTTTTAAATAAAAGGACATTATATCCCAAAGTATCACCTTTAAAATTGTACTAGAAAATTGCTTTAAGTAAAAACTTAATCATAAGGCTGAGTTTAAATTAAAACAATGAAATATTTATTCACTGTTAGCAGATGACTTTAATGTATATATATATATAATTATGTTGAGCACTTTGCCTTTTTATGTCAGAATTTCTAGAGCAGAATCTATGATACGTATAAAAGGAAATTAATATTAATTTACAAAGTAGAAAATAATATTTATTTCTTTTTAATGGATAGTCATCAAATAAATGAGAATTGAAACAATGAAAATTATATTTAATTTGTAAAAAAGTATTCCGGTTAGCATATGATAGTTTACAGTTGACCATTGAACAACAAACATGGGTTTGAACCGTATGCATCCACTTATATGCAAATTTTTCCAGTAAATACATTTTCAAAGTTTTTGGAGATTTGTGACAATTTACAAAAGCTTGTAGATGAACTGCATAACCAAGGAACATCAAAAAAAAAAAAATGAAGAAAATGTAAGGTATGTCATGAATGCATAAAATATATGTAGATTTTGTTGTTAAGTACTGTCGAGTCGGTTCCGACCCATAGCGACCTCGCATAGGGTTGCCAAGGAATATCTGGTGAGCTTGAACCGTCAACCTTGCAGTCCAAACTGACTTTGAAGTACAGCACACTAACCCACAGCGCTACACCAGAACTCCCCTAATATATATTTGTCATTTACTACCATAAAATATGGAATCCTGGTGTCACTCTGTGGGCTAATGCGTCAAACTACAAAATCATTTGAACTTCACCAGCCGGTCCTTGGAGACCCTGTACAGGGTCGCTATGGATCAGAATTGACTTGACGGCACTTAATAACAATAACAACAACCATAAAATATACACAAATCTATTCTAGAAAGTCAAAATGTATCAAAATTATGTACAAAAACACTTAGAGATTGTACTTGGCACCGTTTACAGTAAAAAGAAATATAAACAAATGTAAAAATGCGGTATTAAATAAGAACTACTTAAAATCAAGTTCAGCAGTTTGAAACTACCAGTCCTTCTGCGAGAGAAAGATAAGGCTTCCTGCTCTGGGGTAGATTTACAGCCTCAGAAGCCCTACACAGGATCGCTGAGTCAGAACCGACTCCACAGCACACCACCGCCACTTAAAATCAACTGCAGTCCATACTGTTGTTGTTAAGTGCCTTCGAGTTTGTTCTGACCCATAGTGACCCTGCATAGGGTTTCTGAGGAGACACTGGTGGATTTGAACCACCAACCTTGTGGTTCAAGCTGACCTTGTGGTCCAGCACATTATCCTATAGTGCTACACCAGAATTCCAGTCCATACTGTACTACAGTAATAATTTAGTAGCCACCTCCTGTTAGTATTGTGGTGAGCTCAAATGTTGCAAGTATCTGCTTAAAATGTCATGTGGCACTAATCTCTTTACTAAATTGCATGTCTCATTGAAAGTGATCTCTCATGAGCCTTGCTTATTTTTCACCATGTTATTGCAATATAGAACTGTGAATGACACCGTGAGACTCATAGAAAGTGCCACAAGTGAAGCTGGACGTGCTCCCAAGAAACAGAGAAAAGTCATGATATTACAAGAAAAAGTGAATTGCTTGATATGTTCATAGATTGAAACAGTTGTGGTTGTCTGCCATTTCAAGATAAATGAATCCAGCATAACAACCTTTGCAAGACAAGAAAAGGAAATTCATGAAGTAACACTGCAGCTATTCCAGAGAGCAGGAAAACTTTGCACTTTTTGCAGAATAACCTTTTTATCTCATATTGAATATTCAGCTTTTATGTAAGTGCAGGTTTGCTAAAAGAAAAGCATACTAATAGACTCTAATATGATTCTAAGGAAAACAAAGTCACTATATAATGACTTACAACAAGAGGAAAGTAAAGGACCTAAAGCTGCAGAATTTAATGCAGTAAACAATGATTTGATAATGTCTGGCTTTAAAAAAAAGTCAAGAAAGCAGGAGAAGCAGATGAGTTACAGGACACCATTAAGAAAATGATTGTGGAGAAAGGATATCTGCCTGAACTGGTTTTAAATGCAGACAAGGGTGCCCTATTCTGGAAAATAAGACCACAAAAGAATATTTATTAGTAAGGAAGAAGAATTAGCAGATGACAACTTGATGGGGATGAGTGCTTTGGAACCAACGCCAGATCATGAGGAGGAAGACAAGACAAGACAAGAGGCAGTGCTATAAAGTGAACTAACATCAGACAGTCGATCAGAAAAGTTCCAATTATTCAAGATTGCTTTTAACTTCTTTTACTATATGGACTCCTCTATGAGACAGGCGCTGAATCTAAAGCTGATAGTGGAGGGAGGATTGGTACTGTCTAAAAACATTTTTAGAAAAATGAAAAAGCAGAATGTTTGACAGAAATTACAATATACTTTCAGAAAGTTACACTGAGTGTGCCTGCCTCTCCTGCTTCCCCTTCTATCTCCTCTCCTTCTTCTCTCTGCCACCCATGAGACAAGACTAACTCCTCTTCTCCCTCCTTCCTCAGCCTACTCAACAAGAAGACATGTGGGCAGGTCATATAAATGTATTGTTATTGTTGTTAAGTGCCATTGAGTTGATCCGGACCCATAGCGACCCTGTGTAGGGTTTCCTAGGAGCAGCTGGTGAGCTTGAACTGCCAATCTTGCAGTTCAAACGGCTTTGCAGTCTGGCGTATTAACTCACAGCGTCACACCAAGACTCCATGTAAATGTATACTATTGATAAATATAGTGCAGGACTGTAAGTGTATTTTCACTTCTGTATGATTTTCTTAATAACATTATTTTGTAGCTTACATTATTTAAGAATATGGTATAAAATACATGTAACATACAAAATACGTGTTCAATTGGCTGTTTATGTTATTGGTCAGTATTTCAATTAATAATAAGCTATTAGTATTGAGTTTTGGGGGAGTCAAAAGTTACACATGGATTTTCAATTGTGCAGGCATTTGGCTTCCTTAGGCACCATGTTGTTGAAGGATCAACTGTAGTTAAAAATTGGTGGTTTAATTGTAAAATCATTTACAGAATGGTTTGAACCATTAAAATCTAGCATTCTTTAACACATAATAACCCAACTTCAATATTTTATAAAGGTGTATATGCGAAGGTTTCTAGTATGAAGTTCTTAGTATTTTAAAATTTTAGAAACTATAAACACCTACCCATTTTGGAATACGCTAATTATAGTAAAGAAACTATTGGTATACTATGTTGTTGTTGTTAAGTGCCGTGGAGTCGGTTCCGACCCATAGCGACCCTGTACAGGGTTTCTGAGGGTGTAAATCCTTACGGGAGTAGAAAGCTTCATCTTTCTCCCGTGGAGCGGCTTACTATATAGCCTTTAAAATTGAAAAGCTAATGTAGTGATATAAATAAACTTTATGTTATAATATTGTTTAAAAAGATACATAATTAAACCCATTCTGTTGGTAGAAATTTTCATTCAAACATGTGGAAAAAAATTGAAGAAACTTAATTGAAGCTCTGTTACCTTTTGTTTTTGTTATATGTTGTTTGTTGTTAAGTGCAGTCATGTTGGTCCCAATTCATAGTGATCTTCTATAGGATATTAATCAGTTCAGTTAAAAGTATCTCTAACATTACAAACAAGGTGTAGGATATCTAATAAAACTTATCATTTTGAGAAAAAGACATCAGAGATTTATCTAAAAAATGAAACAGGATAAAGTAATAGCATCTAAAATAATGGAAGATAGAAACAAATCTATTAAGAAAAAAAAGTAACATGTTATAAATTTCAAAAGTATTAAAATAAACCATAGAACAAGTGATGCAATACTTAGATTTACTCAGACTGCTACTGACATTTTTATAGGTGTACAATGATAATATTGTCAAGGTTTCTCATCTGACACTTGCATGTTTATGTGTGAGACTCAGTTTTTTTTATATTGAAATCCTTTCAGAAAAATACATTGAGCTAAACCAACCAATAAATTCTTAGATTTTTTTTTTTTTTACTTACAACATTTACCATGGTAAATGTTGTCATTAATTGCCATCGAGTTGGTTCCGATCCACAGAACCAACTGTATAGGGTTTCCTAGGACCAACCAGTGAGCTTGTATAGGGTTTCCTAGGACCAACTGGTGAGCTTGAACCTCTGACCTCGTGTTTCAAACTGACCTTGTAGTCTAGCGCATTAACCCACAATGACACACTAGGACTCCACTATAATATTTAGCTATCTTTAAATTATTATGAAATAATGAAAATATTTA
>NW_006408631.1:7506395-7508113 GCF_000296735.1 Chrysochloris asiatica
GTAAATCAGTAACCCTAGTTCATGTGGGAATTAAGTATTTCATTAATTAACAAAATAGCTACTGAAATAGTATTAGCTGCAATTAAGAATTGGATAAAGTATGTCCATCACATATAACAAATAACATGTTGCATCTATACTGTAGATAGATAACTTCTGAAATTGATATTAAATGTAATACAAAATTCTAAGTTAGGATTTTTTAAAACTTGAGGTGATTTTGTGAGGCCTGAGGAGAATAAAAGACTTTGTGTATTACTTCTGGGACAGATAACAAAAAGAAGGCAAGATACCAAAGAGGAAATGACTGTAGGTTATGTCTAGTAATATGGGGCTCTAGAAAAGTTCACAGAGATTTCCTGAGCCTCAGAAGCTATAGAAGGATCTCTATATTCCCAAGAGTGACAGGAGAAATAAGGAAAGCAGCCTGTCTTGAACATAGCATCAAAATTAAACCAATAGATGAAAAAAAACAAAGAAGCTTTAAAAAAATGTTTTTCACATTCAAAAAAAAAAAAAAATTTATGAATGACACTTTAACGGTAACATGCAATTTCCAAGTAAGTCAATGGATGCCAATGAGGATGTTGATTTAGAGAAATAGATGTCTTTAAAACCATCCACAATAGAATGAGCATCAAGTGTAGGGAACACCTCTATGTTTGCAGGTTTGATTGAAGAGATCATGTCAGTGTTTGACCTTGCTTTGAGAAGTTAATTCAAATTATTGTTGATTAGGGATTTCTGGCAAAAGCTTATAGCAAATGTGTAAATGTGCTTGAAAGACAAATTGTAGTATCACTTTCAGACATTTTTTATATTTCCAAAGCAAATATGCAAGGAATAACTCTTCTAACAACAGCAACAACAAAAGCCAAATAAAAAATCCAATATCAAAACTAAAACAACCCACAAAAAGAAAGAAAAGACATAGAGATAAGGTAAAGTCTAACTTATAGCTACTCAATAACACAAAATCATTTCTAACATTTCATGGCCAATGCTGTAAACAACATAATTCAACATGATTTTATTTTAAAGGGAAATCTGTTTTTCCTCTTGTCAACATATCCACTCCAAACTCCATAGCTTCCGGTGAAGCATTTTACTGTCAAAAACAGATTTAAAAAATCATAGACGTTCAAGCTAGAATGGACATTAGCAATGTTCAGCTCATTATTTCCCACACTTTTCAATGACAGAAATCACCTGGTGGTCCCGGCAAATACACAGTTCCCAACCCCTCTGCTGAAGATTCTGATTTAGTAGACTGCGAATGAGCCTGGGAATTTATATTTGTAACAAATGCAAATACCCCAGGTGATACTTATCATTCATAAATTTGGTGACATGTGGGAGTTTTTAGTTCAGCTCCATTTCTTTAGGGAGGAAAAAACACGAATCCAAAGGTCATGTGAACACCAGATGAGAGGCTCCACATTTCCTAACTTCTTAGCAGGTCCCCAGTGATGAACCAAGTGGGAGCTCTAGGTGGTTTCAACAAGGTATCAGACGCATTGGACTGAATATATACAGAAAAAAATTCACAAAGCATATTTCATGGACATTGCTTTGTCTATTGACAACAATCTATAGTTAAATATATACTTGTTATTGTTGTTGCTGTTATTAAGTGGCATAAAGTTCGGTCCACTCAGACCGACACTATATAGGGTTTCAAATTGACCTTATGATCCAGGCTGTATCTACAGCGGCAC
>NW_006408631.1:7517157-7534253 GCF_000296735.1 Chrysochloris asiatica
ATACAACTAAAATTTTGAAGAAGACATACAATATACTATTGAAATAGTACATTGACAATGAGCTTCCAGAAATTTGAGCCAGATTCAAAAGAGTACATGGAGCAAGAGAATTGATTGCTGACATCAGATGGCTATTGGCTGAAAGCAGAGAATACCATAAAAATGTTTACTTGTGCTTTATAGACTATGTAAAGGTATTTAACTGTATGGATGATAACAAACTATAGAAAATATTGTGAAGAATGGGTATTCCAGAGCACATCATTGTACTCGTTGTTAGGTACAGATGAGTTGGTTCTGACTCCTAGGAATCCTATGTACAACCCAAGGAGGCATTGCCTGGTTCTCCGCCATCCTCACAATCATTATGTTTGAGCCAATTGTTGCTGCCACTGTGTCAATCCATCTCTTTGGGGGTTTTCTTCTTTTTTGCTAACCGTCCATTTTCCAACATGATGTCTTTCTCCAGGGGTTAGTCCCTCCTGATAAAATGTGCCAAATAGGAGAGACAAACACATTTACTTCTAAGGAGTATTCTGACAGCACTTCTTCCAAGACAGATTTGTTTGTTCTTCAGGTAATCCATGGTACTTTTAATATTTTTGTCCAATACCGTAATTCTAATGAATTGATTCATTCTTTTTTTTGGTCTTCTTTAAACATTGTCCATCTTTCACATGCACATAAGGCAATTGAAAATATCATGATTTGGGGCAGGCACACCATTGTCCCCAAACTTGTATTTTCTTTTCTCTTTAACACTTTCAAGAGATTTTTTGCAGTAGATTTGCCTAATGCAATATGTCATTTAATTTCTTGACTGATAGCAACCCGATAGGTTTCCAAGGAGTGGCTAGTAAGTTTGAACTGCCAATTTGTGCTTTAAACAGACCTTGATGTACAATGCTTTATCCTACAGTGCCGCATCAAGACTAAATAATTATGGTAAATGAATACAACCCTAGTTTGGTTCTAACAATTGCCTCTTGATCTATGTACAGGTTCCTCATGAGTACAATTAAGTGTCCTGGAGTACCCATTCTTCACAATATTATCTGTAGTTTGTTATGATCCTCAAATGTCTTGTACAGTCAATAAAGCACAAGTAAATATCTTTTTGTTATTCCCTGTTTTCAGGCAAGATCCTTCTGATGTCAGCAATGATGTTCCTCATTCCAAACTCTTTTCTGAAACTGGCTTTAATTTCTGGCAGCTTCCTGGCAATGTACAACAGCACCCATTTTTAAATTATCTTCTGTAAAATTTTACTTCATGTGATATTAATGATATTGTAAGATGATTTTCACATTCTACTTGGTCACCTTTCTTTGGAATGCACAAAAATATGAATCTTTTCCAATCAATTGGCTAGGCAGCTGTTTTCCAAATTTCTTGGCATAAATGAGTGAATACCTGCAGTGATGAACTAGTTTGCTGAAACTTTTCTATTTATATTCCATCAGTTCCTGAAAACTTGTTTAACACCACTGTCTTCAGGGCAGGTTGGACTCCTTCACAGGTTCTTGATAATGTTTTCTTTTCAATTATCTTTAGTACATCTTCTTTTGATGCTTCCTGCATCATTCAATATTTTGTCCATAGAATCCTTCAGTATAGCAATTGGAGGTTTGAATACTTTCTTCAGCTTGTTCAGCTTGAGAGATGCTAAGTATGTTCTTCCTTTTTGGTTTTTAACTCCAAGTTTGCACATTCATTATACTTGACTTTGCCTTCTTGAGCAAAGTATATTAAAAAATACACTTCTTGAGTGTGTATATATGTGTATATATAGACACACACACACACACATATATATATATTTATCTATCTATCAATATAATGCTATGTGGCACTGTAGGATAAACACTTGACCTCAAGGTCAGTTTGAACCAGAAGATTGGCAATTAAAGTTAATCAGTTGCTCCTGGGAAACCCTATACAGAGTCTCTGTGGGTTGGAACCAACTCGATGGCACTTAACAACAAAACAACAAAGCAAATAATAAATCAATCTAATGATATATTATACACTCATTCCTTTATCTATACATGCATTGCTTGAGTAACATAAGCTATTTCCTTTAATCTGTTAAACAAATAACTGTACTAATATACTGTATATAATAATGAGTTTTTAAAGAAGTCCCCAACACTGTGTTACAACTTAATGACCACATTGGAATGAGCATTGATAACTGGTCCAATGAGCTTATATCCAACACAAAGTCAATACTACACTATTCCATCCAGTGTTCTTTTTTTTTAAATCAAAAATTTAAAAAGATATTATATATTTTGCATCTTAACCATATCAGCATGCTAAAATAATAGCTGGATATATTATTTGGCTCTCTTTTCCCATTCTGTTACTACTTTGTATGTCTTCCTTCCCCTAATACCATTAAGCCTTCTTGCCAGTTAGCTTTGAGAATCATTTAAAAAAGTCTGTAAGAGAATATTGTCAATGGCAATTGTCAGCAGCAGTTTTGGATTTCTTGTTGTCTTGTCTGCTCTTACAGTGCCACCTTAAATGACTATATATTTTCAGGGACATATATGTGATGGATTCCAAAGTGTAACTCATGGCTATGCACTCTATTCTCTACATAATGTAAACTTAGGTGTTTTTTTGAGCAGGACCTTGAGTATAGAGGTTCACTGTATCTGATCACAGATTCAAACCCACCAGTTGCTCTTTAGAAACACTATACAAGGTCACTATGAGTCAGAATCACTTTGACAGCACTTAACAACAATAGCAACTAACATAGTATTTATTGAAACTATCATATGCGTTCAGAATAGACTGTTCATGGTGGACTTCTTTTCTGGATGTAAGTGATTGGGCCTAAGACCAATAGAAAACTAAAATACATATCAAGACCCTATGGATTTCTAACTTAAATTCTTATATAATATGAAAAGAAAAAGTCTCACCTCTTTATGCAGTCTTTCCTTTAAAAAACTTAGATGCTCAATGGTATTTATTATGAGTTCCATTTAATTTATAAAAATTAAATATGATACATTAGCCATAACTATTTTTCCAAAAAGAATTCTTTACTAATCTGTAGAAAATCAGAGAATAATGATGATTGAACAAATGCATATTTCTCCATAACTTTTGAACTGCTCTTCCTTAAAGAAACTGGAGTATTACTATGAAGGAAGAGGGACTGAAAGTCCAAATCAATTTCAGTAGGGAGACCCTGGCTAAGAGCTAAGTCAATGCTTCTCTTTCATTACACTAAACTGCCTTCTTATTGTTCAAAGGAAAGAGTAATTTCAGATTGGAACGTTTGGTTTCACCAGGAACTTAAAAAATGGAAGCAATTTGGGGAGATGGGCAGGCAGAGGGACAGAGAGTAAATTACTAGTCTTAAGAATGTTTTGAAAGAATGGCAAGCAGTATAATTATGATATGCATTTATTGAGTAGTGTAATTAAAGATAAGTCTAGAAAGACAGAGAGAGAACAAGTTCTTCGTGGTTTAAACTTAAACAACAAAGGAATTTATTGGAAAAAAGTCATGGATTTCCATAAAATAAATAATAATGGGGGAAAGAGGATCAGATTGTCTAGAACTAGGAAGCACTGGACAAAAGGAACCACCAAAGACATACTAAAAGAAAAGTATATTGTTAGGAAGATGCTGATACTTTAGAAATGCAAATTACTTCAATTGGTTCCTTGATGTTGGTCATTAAGATCTTCAACAATGTCTCAATGAGTAACTTCTAAGTGGTCTTTGCATTTTTTTTTTTTTTCTTTTTATTGTAAATTGAGTGAAGATTTACAGACCAGATGACCAGTTTTACATTCAACAGATAATACACTTTGTTTATCTAAATGATTGCAATCTCCTTCGTGGAACAACAATCATCCCACTTCCTCCCTATGGCTCCTATTTCTCTTTCACCCACTTTCCTATCCCTTTTCACAGTTGTCCTTAGGTACATGTTGCCCCTGCGATTTTGAATGATTGACAGGTCCATCATTCATAAAGAGCATATCTTACTAGTGTTGTTGTTCCCCCTATATGCCTATCTACTGCATGTCTGAAAAATGGTGTGTTCCTTTCTAGAACTGAAGGGTGGTCCAGAACCACAGTCTCAGATTCCTCCAGGCTCATTCTGGTCAGTAAGACTGGTCTTTTTTTTTTCTAAATAATTTTTGTTCCACATATTATGCTGCTTTATCCAGGCCTTTCTAATGTGATTCCTTTCAGAACAGTTTATAGTGGTAGCTAGGCACCATCTAGTTCTTCTGGTCTCAGAGTGGTGGAGACTGATGTTCACATATACCATTAGTCCATTAGACTAGTTGATTCCAAGCATCTGTAATTCTCATCACTTTTCTTTCTTCTGTACATGGAAAGAGCAAAAGAGCACCTTGGACAGCCACTCATGAGCTTTTAACATCCCAGATGCTACTTACCAAAGTAGGATGTAGAGCATTGTCTTTGTGGACTGTTGTTGTTGTCATTAACTGCCATCGAGTCGATTCCAACCCATAGTGACCCTATATAAGGTTTCTGAAGAGCAACTGGTGAGCTTGAACCACAAACCTTGCAGTTCAAATGGCTTTGCAGTCTGGCACATTAACCCACAGTGCCACACCAGGACTTCCTATGTAGACTATGTTGTGCTAATTGACCACAGTGTCTCCTAAGAGTGTGGCTCAGCTACTCATTGCCTTAAGATGTTTGATAATATCTAAGAGAGTTTCATCATTTTTCCCACTTTATGCACCACCACATTCTCGGTTATGTTTGTATGATAGGTAAATACTCATTACCACAGCTGGGCCTGCAGGCAGTTTCAATTTTGGAAATCTGAATCAGTTATTTTATTTATTGGAGAGATTTGCTTTTAATGCATGATTATGTCACTGGTATAAATCGTTTCATCCATTCATCAGTACTGAGAAATTTTGAGGGGAAGCATTGTATTGAAGGAGCCCTGGTGGTGCAGTGGGCTAAGCATTTGGTTGCTAACCAAAAGATCAGAAGTTCAAGCCAACCAATCTCTCCACAGGAGAAGGATGAAGCAGTCTATTTCCATAAAAGTTACAGCTTTGGAAATCCGATCGGACAGTTCTATTCTCTCCTGTATGGTTGCTATGAGTTGGTTTCAGCAGATTTGGTTTGGGGTTTATTACATTGAAATTTTTATATTGAAATTATTTGTTACTTATTTAAACTACTGTTTTTACTTGACATGAGTTTCACATTGATGTTACCCATATCTGAAGATTTCTGGATCTCTGATATTGAACTGTTAATTGTTTAGATATGCTTACCATAAAAAATATTTTCAATGATAATGATAGCTTACAATGTTAGTATTTACTGCATATGAAACTGCTTGTTTAACCTTTTACTTGCCGAGCCCTTTACTTATATATCTTCACAACCACTTTATGAAAAGGGCATTATTACTGTCTTCATCTCAAAGATGAGAAAACTGAAGGCTTGTAATAGAAATAATTTCCCTAAGGTCGTATATTAAATAAACTATGGTCTGTTAGACTTCTTAGATTTTGTTCTTATTTGCTACAGATATGCATTTATATAGAAGGGCTACAGGGAATATCACTTATCTTTGCTATTTCAGATTTCAGAATACACTACTATAGGGTGACTTTACTTATAGCAAACCATTCATACTTTCATGCAATTTTTTTCTTATAAATTTCACCACATCTTGATCTTTGCAATGGTTGTGGCTGTACTTGAACAAGATCCTTCCAGTCCCTTTGGTAAATTGCTGATTATTTATTCTATAATATAAATTGTTCTAACTAATTTTTAATAAATGAAGTCTGGTAGTTCAATGTATGTTTCAAAATGATCTTATTAGGTTGGGTTGTGTGTCAAATCTTAGAGTACATTCTAATTAAGCTATTTTAGAACACACAAACACATTTTTATTGTCACTGAAACTGTTGATTTGTTGTTGTTGTTGTTATGTGCCATCGAGTCGGTTCCGACCCATAGCGACCCTGTACAGGGTTTCCGAGGCTGTAAATCTTTACGGGAGTAGAAAGCCTCATCTTTCTCCCGCGGAGCAGCTGGTAGTTTCCAACTGCTGACCTTAAGGTTCGCAGCCCGATTCGTAACCACTACGCTACTGAACTGTTGATTAGTGACAAATAACTCGTTACATAATGAAACTTGGGTATCTGTGCAGAGTAAGGAGATTTGAAAGAAGCTCGTGTAAACCTCAATTTGCTGAGTACCTTAATGCCTCTATTTCTTACAAATTTTACAATCACACTCATTCGTATATGAAGAGAAAAATAGATCTTGTTTTATCTGTGGATTTTATGGAGGACAAAATTTCTAACAAAAACAGCATTAGATACATGATACCTATCAATTTGTTAACTTTATTTTTAAGAGAATTCTAGAGAATAATATGTGCCAAAATTGTACTTTAGTTCAACAACTCAAGACATGAGAAATTAAACAATGAAATGTACATCCAACCCATCAATTAATTGTCTAAAATCACCATCTAACAAGGAAAGTTTCCAAAGCTTCTAATTGTTCATTCATGTTTAAATGTATTTCAACCATTTAATACATGTAGTCATTAAATTAATTTATAAATTTTAGACAACTTGCATTCTATAGGTTTTATATATAATAGAAAATACACACATACCAAATTTTAAAACGATGAGATAAACCTATTTGAAATGATAATTTATTTTGCTTTTTAATCGTATCTAAAGCTTGTGGTTCAAACCAACATTGCAGTCCAATGCATTAACCCACAGTGCCACACCAGGACCTATGTTATTAATATTATGGATACTCTAAAAGAACTGATACTATTGATAAACATTACAATTCTCCTTAGGTTATAATATGGACAAAAATGAAAATAATCATGTTAAAATTGGCAAACATTTATAGCTAGAATTTATAGGACTATGTGCCATTCATTTCCTTTTTTCTCATGTCTTCTCTTTATCTTATGAAAACAGCTACCTGGCCAAGGGATTGGAAGAGATTCATGTTCATGCCAATTCCAAAGATAAATGATCTAATTCAGAAAGTCTTGAATAATATCATTAATATCTTTTGCAAGTAAACATTTGCTGTAGATAATTTGAAAACAGTTAACAGCAGTACATTGATAGAGAATAGCCAGAAATTTAAGATGGATTCAACTTAAAGAAAACAAGATATCCTCATAAGTGGATCAATAAATCACCTCATAATAAGTGGAGAAAAGATATAAGTTTTCAAGGATTTCATTTTACACAGCTCTCCAATTAACACCCAACAGAAACAGGAGTCAGAAAATCAATGTATTACATGGGCAAACCTACTAGCAATGGACACTTTAAAATATTACAAAGCAAAGATATCACTTTGAAGATTAAAGAACTCCTGGCCAAAGTCATATTTTCAATCACTTTATATGCATGTGAAAGGTGCACAATGACTAAGGATCACTGGATCCTAAAACCAAAATAATTATTGCTTTTGAATTACAGTGTTGGCAAAGAATAGTAATTATACCACGGACTGACAGAAGAACAAACAAATCTGTTTTGGAAGAAGTGCAGCTAGAATACTCCATAGAAGCCAGGATGGTGACAACTTTGTCTCATATACTCTGGGAATTTCATCAGGAAGGACAAGTCCTTTGGGAAGGACATAACACTGTAATTTAGAGGGTCGGCAAAAAAGAGGGAGACTCTAAACAGGAGGGTTTAACACAGTGGCACTGGAATGGTAATTCCCCAAAGTTGGCATTTCAAACCCATAAGCCACTCTTATATATAGAGTCGCTATGAGTTGCAACCAACTCAACAGCACAACAACCCATTTTATTTTATCACTCAAATGCATCAATTCTTCTATGGTCTTCCTTATTCATTGTCCAACTTTCACATGTCTTTGAATTTATTGAAAATATCCTTTGGTTAGGCACACCTGACTACTCAAACTGACATCAATAAATTCAAATGCCTGTGAAAGTTGGACAATGAATAAGGAAGACCATAGAAGAATTGATGCATTTGAGTTAAGGTGTTAGAGAAAAACATTAAAAGTACCATGGACGGCCAGAAGAACAAACACATCTTTATAGCCATAATGCTCCTAAGATGTCAGGATGATGAGACTTTGTCCTCCTACTTTGGACACATTATCACATTTCTCCCTGGAGAAAGGCATTACACTTGATAAAGTGTCAGCAAAAAAGAGGAATAACTCCAACGAGCTAGAGAGACACAGTGGCAGCAGCAATGGCATCCAGCAGAACACCAATTACGAGGATGGCACAGGACTAGGCAATGTTTCTGTCTCTTGTGTGTTGGGTCACTTTGAGTCAGAACCATCTTGATGGCACTTAACAATAATATTCTTCCCTCTCTTAACTTACTTATATAGAACTCTATCTCAAGCATGTTTCGGAAATGGAAAAAAAAAAGAAAAAGAAAGATGGGTTACAATACTCTAGGAAATATAACATTTTAGAAATATAGTCTACTTTGTATTTTTAAAGTTCAATAAAATAGTGACGGTCCAGGTGTTTTGTTGCATGCTATAGACCAGCATGAAAACATTTAAAATCTGTAAACATCTCTACCTCTTTCTTTATATACATGATGCATTAGTTATGTAAGATAAGAAGAAAATATACATTCATTTGTGCTATATTGGAAGTAAATTCCCAGTATGATAAATCACCAGTCACTAAAAGTGATTCAAGTAAGCCAACTAAAAATTGATTTGGAGTTAAATAACCAAATCAAGACAATTACTACAAACTCTTACTCAATTATGTCTAGAATGTAAAGGTAGCAAGGATTGAAAATGTCTCAACATGATTATGATTCACTGCTTTCAGCTTTTGAAGAAATATTTCTTTGCTAAGTATTAAACTTAAAGCTTGACTTGTTCTATTCAACAATTAAAGAAAAAAGGTTTAAAAAAGTAAACGACAAAGACAAAGTAAGAAGTAGAAATAAGAGAATATGTATCAGACTTCTTAATTAGATTATTCAAATAGAGCAGAGGTTGGCAAACATTTCCAGTAAAGGGCTAGGTTACAATAATCATTGTATGTTTTCTATACCATATGGTCTCTTTTCCAAACACTAAACTAAACCATTGAAGTCCAGTGCAGTGCTGTAGGATAAGCACTGGATCTCAAGGTCAGATTGAACAACAAAATTGACAATTGAAACTCACCAGTTACTAATCGGAAACCCTATACAGGGACACACTATGTGTGGGAACCGACTTAACAGCACTCAACAAAAGCAACAATAACAAGCTCTACCAGAGGAGTGCTGGTAGTATAATTGTTACAAGTCTGGCTGCTAACCTCAAGGTCAGCTGTTCGAAACTACCAGCCGTTCCCTGGGAGAAAGATGAGGCTTTCTGCTCCCGTAAAGATTTACAGCCTCGGAAACCCTATAGAGGGTCCCTATGAGTAGGAACTGTCTCCACGCACACTACTACCACTACCATTATAGCAAGAAAGCAGTCAGCGTATTAACACATGCACATGACTATGCTACAAAAATATTGCCTACAACAAAAAAACAGATTTGGCCTATGAGCAGTATGCAGATTTCAGCTTTGGCCCCCATACTATAGTACTAAGTAAACACGCTAGTGAGTGTGACCCTTAATGTACTCATATATAAAAGGTTTCTCAAAGTTAAATGTTTTCTTCCGTTTGATCACCCTTATGGTGGTGTGGTGCTGTGGTTAATGCCCTGGACTGCAAAGTCAGTTTGCACCACAAAGTTAGGGGCTCAAGCTCACCAGCTGCTCCTCCGAAACCCTATACAGGGTTGCTATGGGTCAGAACTTTCAAGTGTTTGTAAGTTTTCATTATGTTGTTGTTGTTATTATTGTTGTTGTTGTATGCCGTGGAGTAGGTTCTGACTCATAGTGACCCTGTGCAGGGTTTCCAAGGCTGCAAATCTTTACGGGAGCAGAAAGCCTCATCTTTCTCCTGCAGAACAGCTGGTAGTTTCCAACTGCTGACCTTAAGGTTCGCGGCCAGATTCGTAACCACATTAACCATTCCATTGGTTTAACATATGATCACAAAGACAAAGTGATAGATTAACACTTATACACTCATTCATTTATTCACACAGATCACAGAGGTTGTTAGTTGATGGCCTTTAGGCTACCTGGAAAACACTCAGGTGAACGGGAAGGACAAAAGAAAAGGAAAAGTAGTGTTTGTCCCAGTTAGACTTCTGTCCCTCACAGTTTTACTAAGGCTCTTCCTGGTCTTTTATAGAATTTTGTTTTGGCTCAGTTCTATTTCTCTATACAGACATACGGAATGTTGTTTGTAAAGTATGTCTGGGAAAATGGACCAAAAAAAAAGAAAGAAAACGATGCTCAATTTTTACACTTGGAGGCATTTTTTGTTTGTCTTTTATATATTAAAAAAGTCACAGTACATTGAATTTTTTCCCTACTGCTTTTAAAGAGATGAAAATTGCTCCAAGTTGTTTTCTAGTCTCTCTTCTCTTCATCTATTCCTCTTGCATTGTTTTGCTTTTTTTTTTAAATGTTGCTCCCTTCTAATGATAAAAATGAAAGAAAGAGAAGAAAGAAGAAGGTGGTAGGACAAGGGTTTCAGTTTGAAAGATTGAGGGACAGGACAAGTAGTAAGATAATTATGAATTCTAATTTCTCCATCTTTTTGAACATCTATTGAAGCACACATAAATTTTCTCTTCTGACATTAATGCTCTCTTCTGACATGAAGCATAATAATTTCAGCATGCAGAAATAAGCAACATATTTATGCTAAAATATTTTCACAAAAACTATTTTAAATAGAAGAAAGGAAAGGAGCACGTCAATCTAAGGGTTGTTGTTATTGTTGTTGATAAGTGTCATCCAGTTGGTTACAACCTATAGTGAACATGTATAGGGTTTCCAAGGAGTGGCTGGTGAGCTTGAACTGCCAACCCTGCAGTTCAAACTGACCTTGCAGTACAGCTCATTAACCCACAGGGCCACATCAGGGTAGAAGGACTTATTCTTGAAATTTTAATTTTAATACATAAAAAGGATATAAAGACCTGCATATACTTTACTACAAACAGATTTCAGCTTCACAACTTTTAAATTTCATCATTATGCAAGTGAATTAGTAAGTTTCTCTGTTAAAAATTCTGTCTTTTTGTGATCAAAGTAAATTAAAAATACAGATACAGATTCCCATGAACCATATATTAATTAGTACAAATTTCTGGCATGAAATGACTATCTTAGCAATAAAAATTAATCTTGCTTGACAAGTGAAAACATACAAAATGCTGAAGAGATTGAATGATAAATTAGAATTCTGTTTGCTCATTAATGAAGTTGAAATGTGCATGTAATGGCTATGTCTATAAAAACTCAAATCAGTGCACTAAACTACCAATTGAAATCAGTTAATAAAATTTATTGTAAAAAATGTATCATTTGTTTTAAGAAATGGTTTAACTATGAAACATAACCATATATTTAAAAATACTTAAAAATGACATCTTTTGTTCAGCACTTTATATAGAAAATAGATTACAGTAACATACCCATAATTATAATATAAATAAAACATGAATGGTTACACTTGAATGCCAATGAAAATATGATTCATGATTGCCCTATTGTTCTTAGTTTCAAGTTTCTTTAGTGATCTGTCATCACATCTAAGTCATAATACTTAGAGCTGGGAACAATACAATTCGACCCTGAAAATTAATAATAAGCCCAACTATTCATCATTTAACTACAAATCCCTTTTCATTTTCATGCATATGTTTCTGTTTTATTTTTAATATTTTTCTCCAGATTGAATTTTGGATCCCCAACACCCCCACTCTTAGAAGTATAACACTTAGTAATGAGCTGAAAGAATCCATGTACTCACTACAATAACAGATTCAGGTTAATTGTCTTCTAATGCTCTTGAACTGGCTGACATGATCTAAAGAAATATGTTTTCACTTGTTGCAAACTTTTCTCTAGTTGCTTAGATAGTAGTACCACTGGCATTTTAAGATGAAAGATGACACCTTAGTTAAATCAACCAAGAATTTGTAAGTGGATAAAAAGAACTTAAGAGGTTATCTTGCCATAATGGCACATAGGTTAATCATCAGATGAATCCTGAAATTTACTCTTCTCCAAGAAAATAATGTTTGATATTTATATGTTTACATTAAACAAAAAAGATTTAATCCTGAATAACCACATTAACTCTGCCACTGCTTCTAATCTGGTCTCATTAGCTAGACACTAAGAGACTCATCAGAAAGGTCATGAAGATACTGGTGATTCAGCAATGTCCAGTAATTCAAATGCAACTTCTTTCCTTGAAGGAAGTTTGTACTTCTCACCTTAGAATTATTGTCATGCCAATCATTCATTTTTTCAGTGATTATGGAGCATTTGTATTGTTGGCACACAAAAAATTATAAATGACTTGACTAGAATCTGTCATCTACAAATGTGAATAGTGTACTATCTCTGGCATTGAAGAGCTTACTTTTGAAAGAGGATTAGAGATTTCATTATAAACCTTTGGTCACTTATTTTCATATTTTCAAATATTTATTGAGAATTGGTGCCAGGTGTAGGTATGCCAGAAATGTTGAAGACACAACATTGAATAAGAGAACACTTAGTCTGTCTTCTTTGAACTTAAATTCTATTGTAGACAGTGGATGTACACCAAACTCTAAATGACCAAATGTAGTAGGCATACAAAGATGCTATGGCAGGACATTGCTGGCAAGGTCCTGCTAAGGAAGGAAAGCCTTCAGGGTGTTTGGACAACAGAAAATAAGACCAGTGTGGTTTAAGCATAAGAAACAGTCAAATGGATATATTCTATCAAGACTGTAGTTGGAGAAGAAATAATGCAAGTACTAAGTGTAAAGGAATTTGAAGACAGACAAGTTAGAAAAGAAATCCTATTAAATAGTAAAACTTGATTAAATGATAGATGAGTAAAATTTCACAGAGCAATAGATGTGAGAGGGCATTCAGGCACAAGTTGCTAGATCTAGGCAAAGGATCATAAGACATCAAGATTAATCTTGGAAAATGCAAGTTTCTTATATGGCTTTATGCGGAGAGAGGTGACAAGTGTAGTAGATATGATGATTAAGATCATGTGTCGACAGCTAGACCATGATTTTCAGTGATTGATCTATAGCATCTAATCCCCTCCATTTGTGATCTGATTTGAGTGGTCAATCAGTTGAGAGGGGAATTTCCTTGGGAGTGTAGCCTGAATTTAATAAAGGAGGAGGCTTAAAATTTTTTATGTAGAAATTGAATTAAAAAATAATGAACGTTTTCCACCAATATCTGAAACCCCTTTATATATGAGTGTTTTGGTAAATCTCACCCTCTTTAGATCCTGCATCTGTCTCATCAGCCTCTGACCTCAATACCTTGAGACATGAACCAATAGCCTACTGTCTAATCTACAGATTTGGGGATTAACGAACTCCTGCAGCCCTGTGAGCCAGCAGTCTGCCATTTGACTTAAAGAGTTTATATTAATCAGTCTCTGAAACCACATGAGTCAGGAAAAGCCTCTAGTCTGATGCCTGACCACAGATTAAGGGTTTGTAAGCCTCCAAAACTTCATGAGCCATTTCCTTGAAGTCTGTCTGTCTCTTTATATATATATATATATATAGAGAGAGAGTTGTTGTTGTTGTGTGCCGTGGAGTCGGTTCTGACTCATAGCGACCCTGTGCAGGGTTTCCAAGGCTGTAAATCTTTAGGGGAGCAGAACGCCTCATCTTTCTCCGCGGAACAGCTCGTAGTTTGGAACTGCTGACCTTGCAGCTTGCAGCCCGATTCGTAACCACTATGCTACCTGAGCTCCATAGAGACAGAGATAGAGATAAAGATAGATAGATAGATAGATAGATAGATAGATAGATAGATAGATAGATAGAGAGAGAGAGAGAGAGAGATAAAGGAGCTCCGGTAATGGTAGTGGTTACGATTCAGGTTGCAAACTGCAAGATCAGAAGTTCGAAACTACCAGCTGCTCCACTGGAGAAAGAGTAGGCTTTCTGCTCCTGTAAAGATTTACAGCCTCGGAAACCCTGTACAGGGTCACTATGGGTTGGAACCGACTCGAAGGCACTTAATAACAACAACAACAATGACAGATACAGATATATAGATATAGATGTGTGTGTGCATGGAGTCTTGGTGTGGCACTACTGTAAAATAAGCCCTAGACTGCAAATTCCAAATTCATAGTTCAAACCGATCAGCTGCTCCTCAGAAACCCCTACACAGGGTCATTATGAGTCATAATCTTCCTGATGGCATTTACCAACAAACACACACATATATGTACATCCTGGTTTTATGTTGTAGGGTAAACACTAGACAGCTAACCACAAATTCAGTAGTTCAAATCCACAATCTGCTTATTGGAAACCCTGTATAGGATGGATCCAACCTGACAGACAGACAAACACAGAGAGATTTATACGTATATGTGCCCATGTATGGGGTTCACTGTTTTCACTTTTCTAGAGAACCCAGTCTGACATATAGCACAAGATGCTGAAGAAGAGGGAACTGTCATATCAGTCAGGATTGCTATTGACTGTAAATAACAGGGACACACAAAACTGTAGAATAAATAATTTAAAGTTTATTTTTCTAGCAAGAAGTTTTGTGGTAAACAATAATTGACTTTGATCCAGCAACCTAATTTTATCAGGGCGAAAGGTTCATCTCTTGGCTTTTCCATCATGGGATCAATATGGGTTCAGTAGCTCCAAGCATGTCACTCTGATCTCATGTTCCATGTGAGGAGCAAGAGCTTGAGTAGCACAGAATAGAAAATATTCTCCTAGAGCGCTTATTCCTTGTCAGCAAGAAACATGATTTCTTGGAAAAGCACCTGGGGAGCATGCCCACTTTAGATGAGGAATCCATTTTTCTAAGATCACACAACCGCAATCTGAGAAATCAAATTTTTCTTACCAAAGAAAGGGAGGAAGATGTAGTGGGAGCAGACACTGATACTGGAGGGATTTAGATATTTTTTTACTAAAAAATAGGCTTCCCTCTGACTGAAACATCAACTCGTTGTTGTTGCTGTTGTTAAGTGCCTTCGAGTCGGTTCTGACCCATAGAGACCCTGTACAGGGTTTCCGAGGCTATAAATTTTTACGGGAACAAAAAGCCTTATCTTTCTCCCACGGAATGGCTGGTAGTTTCGAACTGCTGGCCTTAAGGTTCGCAGCTCGACTCGTAACCACTACGCTACGAAACATCAATTTAGGATAACTTAATGATCATCACGTTCCTTACTCCTTTATATTTCCTGCTGAAAATACATTTGTTGTCATATGTTCATGACTTTATTTTTTCTCTTTCTTACTG
Organism: Chrysochloris asiatica; assembly: GCF_000296735.1. Lineage (NCBI taxonomy): Eukaryota > Metazoa > Chordata > Mammalia > Afrosoricida > Chrysochloridae > Chrysochloris > Chrysochloris asiatica. The sequence continues at coordinate 7,532,575 of NW_006408631.1, forward strand.
TGTGCTTTGCAGAAGAAATTATATTATGTTGATCAATTTATTGGTTTTCAAGCAAATATAACCAAATGTGATCATTAAAATCCAGCAGAATTATATTCTGTTCAAGCAGTTTTACATACAATTTCCTTATGGGTTTTTCTCCTGTGTCACAAAAGTAGACATAAATATCGTTCTACTACCATAATTATCAATATGTAAACCATGAATCATGAATATTTATTTTTTTCTTTCAGGAAAAGTAGAAATGGTTTTGGTAATAGAACATGGAAAAAAGTATAAAGATCAGTTGCTTTTTTTGCTTTTGTAAGCAAAATAACTAATGACCTACATTTCTTACTCAACCAAGAAGATAGCAGACTCACAAGTTCACTGATGATTAAAATCATTCCCCACACTCCATTAACTTTGCTTTTTTATGCTACATTAAACAACAGCTAAATAAATTTCTACCTGTTTGGAAAGCTCCCCCAATTTCTGTAACAGGCAATTTACTTTGGTGTTTATCCCTTTTGCCTTAATGAAGAAAAGAGGAAGATGATAAATTCTTATTATAAAGAACATGCTACAATTGAACACATTGTTCATTTACTACTTATAGTAGTGAAGACAGAATTTTTAAAATTATAGCCTACATTATCAATATGTGAATGAGTCTAAGTAATGTCCATTGGGAAGTTCTACCTTGTAGTAGAAACTACAAAAGTTGGTTTTGCAATAGTGGGAGCACAGGATTTGCCAATTTAATTCCTTCATAATCTATCTAGATTCTTCATTCAGAGCATCCACATGACCACAGATTTGTAAACTTTTCCTGTATAGAGCACTTTTTCATTAGACACTCATATGGTGTTCATTTTACCTCAGTGCTCACTTAATATATAAACAACACCACATAATGTCCATTCAGGCAACATCTGACAGCATATATAGCCATGGCTCTCAATCCTCAGAAAGCCAATTATATTAAAAATCTAAGGTACATACTACGATTCATAATAACAACTGAGAGCTACTTTGTGATGTACATCAAAACTTTATTAGTATTAGTTTATTATTATGATTCTAACATCTGGCGAGACTATCAGGCAGTGTAGAATTGCCCTATAGTGTTTCCAAGGCTGTAATCCTTACGGAAACAAACTATTATATCTTTCTGCTGTGGAGTGGCTGGTGGGTTCAAATCACCAACTTTTCAGTTAACAGCCAAGTGGTTAGCCACTGTACCACCAGGACTCTGTTCCACAATGTAGAGTTTCCAATATGCATTTAGTGCTTCAATCCTGTATATAAATATTCTGTGTAGGAGCAACAGACATAAAAGAAAAGTCTCTTCCATGACAAAGAATATAAACCAGAGAAACACTTAGAAAAATATGATCCCAGTTAAAATGGAAACCAAAACAAAACAATCCTTACTCAAAGCAAACTTATGTGTTAAACAGAGTAGAACTGAGCTCTTATGAGGGTTTTTTGGCTTTATCTTCAAGGTAGCTTCTCATAAGGCCTTTCTTTACTGTGCCAGTGGGTGAGTTCGAGGTACCAACATTTTGGTTAGTTGCCAAGAGCAAGACATTTTCATTGCCCACATCTAGAAAAGAGTAAAATAATTTTTTTCTCTTTTGCTCTCAAAAATAAACTAATGTAAATTACAGCAAATATATATATGTTACTGTGGTTGT